>NC_079189.1:398289705-398619542 GCF_029499605.1 Hyla sarda
AGCAACTACACTTATCCCCTTAAGGACACAGCCCATTTTGGCCTTAACCCCGTAAATATATGTCCTTGGCCGGCTCCCGCGATATAACGCGGGGTCACGCGGTGACCCAGTGTCATATCGGGTTGGTCCTGGGGCTAATAGCATGCGGCAGCGATCACGGTGCCGCACGCTATTAACTCTTTAGACGCGGCGTTCAAAGTTGAATGCCGCGTTTAAAACGAAAGTGAAAGCTTCCCGGCTGCACAGTGGGGCTGATCGGGACCACCGCAGTGAAAATGCGGTGTCCTGATCAGCTGGGACACGAGCGGAGGTCCTCTTAGTCCGGCGTGTCCCTTCAGAGATTAATTGCTCCAAGCCTGAGATGCAGGCTTGATCAATCGACCGCCGATAACACTGATCAATGCAAAGCTATGGCTTTGCAGTGAACAGTGTATAAGATCAGTGTATGCAGTGTTAAAAAAAAAGTGTAAAAAAAGTTAATAAATGTAATTTAACCCTTTCCCTAATAAAAGTTCAAATTGCCCCCCTTTTCCCATAAAAAAAACAAAGAAGCATGTAAATAAATATAAACATATGTGGTATCGCCACATGCGTAAATGTCCGAACTATAAAAATATATCATTAATTAAACTGCACGGTCAATGGCGTACGCACAAAAAAATTGCCGTCCAAAGTCAAAAATAACGTATTTTTGGTCATTTTTTATATCATGAAAAAAAGAATGAAAAGCGATCAAACGTCCGATCAATACAAAAATGGTACCTCTAGAAAACTTCAGATCACGACGCAATAAATGTGCCCTCTTATTCCACCCCATACACAGTAAAATAAAAAAGTTATAGGGGTCAGAAGATGACAATTTTAAATGTATAATTTTTTCTGCATGTAGTTTTGATTTTTTACAAAATTTTTGGCAAAAGTTTTACAAAATCAAACCTAAATAAGTAGGGTATCATTTTAATTGTATGGACCTAAAGAATAAAGTAAAAATGTACTGCGTAGAAATGGAAGCCCCCAAAAATTACAAAATGGCGTTTTTTCTTAAATTTCGTCGCACAATGATTTTTTTTCTGTTTCTTCGTGCATTTTTGGGTAAAATGACTGATGTCATTACAAAGTAGAATTGGTGGCACAAAAATAAGCCATCATATGGATTTTTAGGTGCAAAATTGAAAGGGTTAGGATTTTTAAAAGGTGAGGAGGAAAAAACGAAAGTGCAAAAACGGAAAAGCCCGTGGTCCTTAAGGGGTTAAAGACCAGGACAACTTTATTTTAGTGTTTTTGTTTTTTCCTCCTCGCCAAATAAAATCCATAACTCTTTTATATTTCCACAGACCAATATGAGGGCTTGTTTTTTGCGCAATCAGTTATACTTTGTAATGACACCTCTCATTCTACTATAAAATGTACGGCAAACCTAAAAAAAATATTATTTGTGTGAGGAAATTTAAATGAAAACTGCAATTTTTTTTATTTATTTTTTTACTTTTTGTTTTCTTTATTCTGTTGGTCAATACGATTAAAATGTCAGTATGTTTAAATCCTCCTATTGTTATTTTTACGTTTTTGGGGATGTGTGAGGGCTAATTTTTTGCACCATGACATTTAAATTTTTTTAGTACCACTTTTGTGTATATGTAACAATTTGAACGCTTTTTATAATTTTTTGTGAATGTAATGTGACCAAAAAAGCAGCAATTTTGGACATTTTTTTTTACATTTATGCTGTTCACGATATGGCATCATTAACATTATATTTTGATAGATCCGACATTTACGCACGCGGCGATATTACATTATATATGTACACAATAATTATAGTTTTTTTTTATACTTTTTTTAGTAAAATGGGGAAAAAGGGTGATTTAAATTTTCACTGGGGGAGGGGATTTTTCACATATCTATTAGGGATGAGCGGATCGAATCTGACGAATCCAAATTTTTTAAGAATTTCAGGAAAAAGTTGATTTGTCATAAATGCATACATCGCCGCAATGGGCAGGAAGGTGGGTAGGCGGGATGACCCTGAATCACATGCAGCATGCAGCCTATCAGCAGCCAGCCACCACTGTGATGTCAGGGCCAGTCACATCAGTGTTCTATTACAAAGAGAGAGGGACAGACAGCAGTGTGTTTTGCACAGAAAAGCCTTTTTACAGCAGAGATTCACTTCCCAGTCAGATCAGCATTCCATTGCAGAGAGAGGGCAACAGAGAGCTGTGTGTTGCACAGAAAAGCTTTTTTAAAGCATCTATTTACCTCAAGCCTAAATCCAGCCTAGAAGCACTGATAGGGAAGGGAGTGAGATTGAGAGAGAGAGAGTGCAATTTTGGGTGTAGAACACAGTGACTGTGTGCTGCAGCACTGGTGTGTACAACAACTGAAAAGCTAATAGTAGCCAGCAAGTTAGGGTGAGCAGAGCACTAAAAGCATATTGTCCTCTATTAAGTGTAACCTGTGCGTACATCTAAGTGGTGTACCATTTTGTTCCAGTTAAAATCTTAAGGGCCTAGATACTGTGAAAGGCCAGCCAAAAGTAAACACCTGCTGGTGTTGCAGACAAATACTGTTTTAAGCATACTGGAGAACACTGTCCTCCCCTCATAAGTGCATACCACATACGTACATCTAAGTGGTGTACCATTTTGCTCCTGTTAAAGTCTTAAGGGCCTGAATACTGTAAAAGGCCAGCCAAAAGTACACACCTGTTGGTGTTGTAGGCAAATACTGTTTTAAGCGCACTGGAGCGTATTGTACTCCCCTCATATACGCACTAAGTATGTCAGGCAGAGAAGTGCCAGGATGTGCAAAGGGGAGCGGCAGAGGCCTAAATTCATCAGGCAGAGGTTGCAGCAGACATGGGGCGAGTGGCAGCAGGAGTCGCAGCGCTTTAAAGGCCTGAGCTTCCGGTATCAGTTAGCAGTCGTGTCTCGACCAGCAACCGGCCTGCTGCCGTCGTTTGGTTAACTCGGTCATCCACGTCATTTGAGGACATAACAGACGTTGATGATGATGATGAAGCTGATCGCACTTAGAAGCCGGGTGCAGAAGGGGCTTCATCATCATCAGGAGAAGAGGGTTGCAGGTTGCTTCACGGCAGACTACCTTCCCAGGAGGTAGTGAACATGGGTCCCTGGAGTCGGCAGCAGCAGCAGTCAATCAGTGCGGACTGTTGGTGGGAAAACCAGTTACTCAGCGGTGTGGCAGTTTTTCATCAAATATCCTGAGGAGTAGAGATGAGTTAACTTTTGAAAAATTTGATTTGGCCGATTCGCCGAATTTTTCGGTTCGATCTGAATTTATTTGTGGTGCATCTATATTAAAATGGCTATTTCTGGCCTACAGAGAGCCTCAATAGGGGTGTAGAACACTTTGCTGTGTTCTAACACGCATATGGAGTGTGCTGGGGTAGTGAAATACTGTTATTCAGTATGACATGCAGATTACAGGCATCGCTTTTAGAATTACTGCTGCAGAGCGGCACAATGACAGAGCCTGGTGGTGGCATCTGTATGAGGAGACCATTTAGTGGCTGAATGACACAGCGTGGAGGTGTTGGCAGCATGAGGAGACCATATAGTGGCAGAATGACACAGTGTGGAGGTGTTGGCAGCATGAGGAGACCATATAGTGGCTTAATGACATAGCTTGGATAAGACTGAAGCATGAGGAGACCATAAAGTGGCTGAATGACACAGCGTGGAGGTGTTGGCAGCATGAGGAGACAATATAGTGGCTGAATGACACAGTGTGGAGGTGTTGGCAGCATGAGGAGACCATGACGTTGCTGAATGGCACAGCCTGGAAATGGCTGAAGCATGAGGAGACCATATAGTGTCTGAATGGCACAGCCTGGAGTTGGCAGCAGCATGAGTAGACACTAGGGCTTCACAATCCCTAAGATTAAAAGATGAATTCTGAAATTTAAACTGAAGATTTTGGGTAGCTAGTGCTACCATAACAACATTTTTATTCCCAGACCCAGGCCCAGCAGCATCAGTAAACCATATATTGGCTGAATGACACAGCCTGGAGTTGGCTGAAGCATGAGGAGGCCATATAGTGTCTGAATGGCACAACCTGGAGGTGGCTAAAGCATGAGGAGACCATATAGTGGCTGAATGGCACAACCTGGAGGTGGCTAAAGCATGAGGAGACCATATAGTGGCTGAATAGCACAGCCTGTAATTGGCTGAAGCATGAGGAGACCATATAATGGCTGAATGGCACAGCCTGGAGGTGGCTGACACATTTTGTTTTACAGCAACCAAGTTCAAGAATTGTTTCTAGCAGGACTGTGCTAAGATTGTTCCAGTTTTAAGTTCAGCAATGTAACCACTAAGCTTTGTGCCTGACTATTAAGTCAAGAGACTCCTAGCCAGTAGGAGATTCATAAGGACTGTGATTTGTGGTAAAGCCGTGTTTCCTTTCCCTTCCCATGAACTCTTAGTGTAGGTGGACTGCTGATCCTTACACGCCAATTTGTATATTTTCTATGAACTCTTAGTGTAGGTGAACTGCTGATCCTTACACGTCTGTTTTATGTATATACCAGCAGCTTCATAAGAACTCTTATGCTAAATGTTGCACTTCTCAGGTGAATGCGCCTGAACCCTGTTGGAGTGTTGATAATTGTGTAAGTTTGTATAGTAAATGTGTATATGGTTCTTGTACACAGGAAGGTATCCTCGTGTCTGTGTACATAAAAAAACAGGTAAAGGTTGTGCATAGAAAAATAACCTAGTGTCTATGTACATAAAGAAGTAGGTAAGAGTTGTACACCAAAAATGTTGGTGTATTGCACGTGTACACTAAACCCTAAAAACTTAAATAATTCTTGTACATACAAATGTATAAAATGCTAAAGGTGTTTAGTAGTTAATAAATAGGTGACACCCCGACTCCTCCGAGGGTTGTATTATTGCTGTCGCCAATCGCTAGCACCTGTCTCAACAAAAATGATAGGGTAACTCACCCTTAGGATAGTACTTGCACACATAGTACTCTAGACTACTCACTTAAATGTACTACTTCAATCTATTTCAGTACATACACAAAAACAAAATGTATCTCACATTCAAAAAAGAAACACTTAGGAATTTTAGCCTATTGATATCCAATTCCTGCCACTGTTAGGTACACTCATATTTCTTTTCTCTGTATTATGTGTGTGAGATGCTCTACCTGGCCAGTAGGTGCTCTTCCGGGTACAGAATTAAACACGTAGTTCTAAAGGTAACCTAGGTAGGTTATTTTGAAGTGCTCTTGGGATAAGTAGCGTGAAGCCGATAGACCCTAGCAGCCAACCTTACTGTGACCTAGCTTCCAGCTAGCCAGTATACCTTTCATGTACTAATAGGTAACTCATTGTTGGTAAAAAAAGGAAAAATGTGTGAGATTCCAAAATGTTTAGTCAGCTTGAAGCTAAATGTATAGAGAGCTGTACTTAGTTAGCCTCATAACTCTAGTTAGCCTCATAAAATTTGTAAGAGAGCTAAAACTAAATGTTTTAGGAGCTAGCAACTAAATGTCAGATAGCTGCCTAATTGTAAAGTGAGTTTAAAATGTATAGTAAGCTTAATTAAAATGTCTAAGAAGCTAGAAACTAAAGGGCTAGATAGCTTCATAATTGTCTAGAAGCCTTATAAGTTTCTAGTAGGATTGCTAGTCTTCAAATGTTTCAAATGTCTAGAAAATGTCTAGTAGGTTTATAAGTACCTAATGTGTATAAAAGTTTTGTCAGGATATATATTCTGTCTAGTTAGCAATCCTGTTCTGCCTGCCCTAGTTCCTCTGTCTTAGGGGACAGGCATCGGGGTCGACTTGTTTTAAGTAAGGGGGTTTGTGGTGTCCCGGTACCGGATTGCATCCGTTACTTTGTGGTGAGGTCCCCAAATTCAGAGTCCCTAGGTACCAGTGGGATCCTCATCTATAGTTAGCTCCTATTCACCCCTTTAATAATTAAAATTTTAATTGTATATATGTATATAAAGTGTATTTACCTTGTTGTTAGTGTCGCAGGACCTGTGGGTCACGTGATGCGTTCCAGATCTCTATGGATTTTACTCAAGGACCTTTGGAGGTAGTCAGGTGTTCACCCACCATGCTTTGTAACGGTGAGTAACAGCTGATATGGACCAATCCAAAACGGCCCTGCCCCTGCCCATATAAGGGAGCGGCGGCCATTAATCTCTCTCTTTCCTCGTGGGCTGCTGATGAGGACGGATCTGCGCAGCTGTCATCGGCAACCACTAGGCCAAAGCCTTGCGGCAACGGCCATCATTCCAAAACTGTGAGTTACTTCAATTCCCTATTACTCCGCAAGATCACAGGACCTAAACAGACCCCTAAATCCAGCGGATCTCTGCAAAACCTAATTCTACTAATCTCAGGATAACTTATCAGTCCTAAGCATCTGTCAGTCACTGCCGTGCTGATAATAGACTCTGTTTCTAAGACTGTTACTGTTACTGAATGTACCGCAATTCATCAGTAAAGTTCCTGCAAGTTCAAGTTCAGCACTGCCGTGAACAATCATTTATTTCTACACACACCTATAGTTTCTGGGAAGGGTGGCAATAGGCCTAGCAACTACCTCAGCGTATTAACCCCCACCCTGGCGTCACGAGTGACAAGGGTTAAATTAACCCCTCATATTCCAACACAGCAACACCCCAACTACACTATACCCCACAAGGGCTACCACAACAATCCCTAAGATTAAAAGATGAATTCTGACATTTAAACTGAAGATTTTGGGTAGCTGGTGCTACCATAACAAAATGTTTATTCCCAGAACCAGGCCCAGCAGCATCAGCAAACCATATATTGGCTGAATGACACAGCCTGGAGGTGGCTGAAGCATGAGGAGACCACATAGTGTCTGAATGACACAGCCTGAAGTTGGCAGCAGCATCAGTAGACATTAGGGCTTCACAATCCCTAAGATTAAAAGATGAATTCTGACATTTAAACTGAAGATTTTGGGAGCTGGTGCAACCATAACAAAATGTTTATTCCCAGACCCAGGCCCAGCAGCATCAGTAAACCATATTTTGCCTAAATGACACAGCCTGGAGTTGGCTGAAGCATGAGGAGACCATATAGTGTCTGAATGGCACAGCCTGGAGTTGGCAGCTGCATGAGTAGACACTAGGGCTTCACAATCCCTAAGATTAAAAGATGAATTCTGAAATGTTACCCCTTAAGGACCGGACGTTTTTCGTTTTTTGCTCTTTCGTTTTTTCCTCCTTATCTTTAAAAAATCATAACTCTTAAAATTTTGCACCTAAAAATCTGTATTATGGCTTATTTTTTGCGACACTAATTCTACTTTGTAATGATATCAGTCATGACATTTTATCAGTCATTTTACGGCGAAACAGGAAAAAAAATCATTGTGTGACAAAATTGAAAAAATACAGCCATTTTGTAACTTTTGGGGGC
Source organism: Hyla sarda (assembly GCF_029499605.1). NCBI lineage: Eukaryota > Metazoa > Chordata > Amphibia > Anura > Hylidae > Hyla > Hyla sarda. The sequence goes on from NC_079189.1 coordinate 398,297,152, forward strand.
TTCCATTTCTACATAGTACATTTTTTGGTAAAATTGATACCTTATCTTTATTCTCTAGGTCCATACGGTTAAAATAATACCCTACTTGTATAGGTTTGATTTTATAATGCTTCAGAAAAAAATCATAACTACATTCAGGAAAATGTATACGTTTAAAATTGTCATCTTCTGAACCCTATAACTTTTCATTTTTTGCGCCGTGATCTGAAGTTTTTGTCGGTATCATTTTTGCATTGATCGGACTTTTGATTGCTTTTTATTCATCTTTTCATGATATAAAAAGTGACCAAAAATACGCTATTTTGGACTTTGGAATTTTTTTGCGCGTACACCATTGACGGTGCGGTTTAATTAGCAGTATATTTTTTTAAATCGGACATTTCCGCACGCGCCAATACCACATATGTTTATTTTTGTTTTTATTTACATCGTTTTTTTTTTTATTATTGGAAATGCCGGGTGATTCAAACTTTTATTATGGGAAGGGATAATTCAAAGGGTTAATGATTTTTTTAAACTTTTCTTTTGCAATATTATAGCCCCCATAGGGGGCTATAACATTGCATTTACTGATCTTTAACTGTGTTCAATGCATCTCCTTAGGGATGCATTGATCTGGGTTTTCGGCAATTGATTGCTCAAGCCTGGATCAGCTTTGAGCGTGCGGCTAAAAGGTTAATAGCGCGCGGCACCGCGATCAGTGCCGCACACTATTAGAGGCGGGTCCCGGCTTCACTATGACGCCGGGCCCGCCGTGATATGATGCGGGGTCACTGTGGGACCCCGCGTTATATCACGGGAGCGGGACCAAGGACGTACGCAAACGTCCTTGGTCCTTAAGGGGTTAAACTTAAGATTTTGGGTAGCTAGTGCTATCATAACAAAATGGTTATTCCCAGACCCAAGCCCAGCAGCATCAGTAAACCATATATTGCCTGAATGACACAGCCTGGAGTTGGCAGCAGCATGAGTTGATACTAAGGCTTCACAATCCCTAAGATTAAAAGATGAATTTTGAATTTAAACTGAAGATTTTGGGTAGCTAGTGCTACCACAACAATTTTTTTATTCCCAGACACAGGCCCAGCAGCAGCATTAAGCCATATGTTGCCTGAATGACACAGCCTGGAGTTGGCTGAAGCATGAGGAGACCATATAGTGTCTGAATGGCACAGCCTGGAGTTGGCCGCCACATGAGTAGACACTAGGTTTTCACAGTCCTTAAGATAAAAAGATGAATTCGGAAATTTAAACTGAAGATTTTGGGTAGCTAATAATACCATAACACAATCTTTATTCCCAGACCCAGGACCAGCAGCATCAGTAATCCATATATTGCCTGAATGACACAGCCTGGAGTTGGCTGAAGCATGAGGAGACCATATAGTGTCGGAATGGCACAGCCAGGAGTTGGCAGCAGCATGAGGAGACCACATAGAGGCTGAATAGCACAGCCTGGAGGTGGCTGACGCATGAGGAGACCATATAGTGGAAAGACACAGCCTGGAGTTGGCAGAAGCATGAGAAGACCATTGAAATTTAAGAAAGTGACCCGGTGACAGAGTGGTGGCAATACCAGTACCCAGTGACGAAGGTGGGTGAAAAAAGGACTGATGCTGAGTAATGTTTGTAACAGGGGAGCAGCGCCTTAAATCTGTTTGGCACTATCCATATTTGTGAAGTGTTGGTGTGGCACCATTGTAAATCTACTCTCATGCGCCAGGCATTGGTGGTTGGAAATCCTGGCTAATCCATGCCTGATTAATCTTAACAAAGGTCAGTCTCTCCACATTTTTTGTGGACAGATGAGTTCTCCTTGAGGTGACTATGACCCCCAGCGCACTAAACACCTGTTCTGATGGCACACTACTGGATGAGCAGGACAGCTTTTCCAAGGCCAACTCTGCTAGTAGCGGCCACAAATCAAGTTTGGCTGCCCAGAAGTCCAACGCATCTTTAAGGTGTGTCAAAGGTATGCCACCATCTGCTGGTTCAGGTCCTGCTTCAGGTGTACCTGCTGATGATGAGTTGCTTCACTATGTGGGTGAAGAAAGCTACTCATCAGCGACTGTAGTCTTAGGCTGCTGCCGATGGAGCTGGTACTGCTCCTCCCACCCCACAACTTCCCAGCAGCCATGGCAGTGGAAGGTGGGCGCAGGGGGCCCCCCGATTCAGACCTGCTAGAGGATGGACGATGGTGCCGATAGGCATCGGCCAACTGACTACATAGAATGCCTCTGTAGTAGGTCATTTTGTCCTCCCTCTCAGTGGGTGTAAAAAAGGCCCCCATTTTGCGCCAGTAGTGAGGGTCCTATAAGGTGGAGATCCAGAAGTCATCCCGCTGCTGAATGGTGACAATTCGGCTGTCACTACGCAAGCAAGTGAGCACGCATTGTGCCATTTGTGCAAGTGACTCGGAGGGACTACCTGCCTCCATCTCCACTGCATACTACCATGGTGTGTCGGGGTCCTCTGTCTCACCTTCCTCATAACCCTCTATCTCCTCTGGCTGCTCCTGCTCCTTCCCTTCTGTCAGATTACTAGAAAAACAGCCCATTTGGCAAAACCTAAACTGTTCTCCACTGTGCCCCTCCCCCTCCTCATCCTCCAGTTCAGCCCCTACAGGGCTAATGTGGCCGTGAGATGTAGGGGCCACATCTCCAGTGCCCTGACCAGCCCTAGTTTCCAACATGTGTTGTAAGAAATGAAGTAGTGGAATGACGTCGTTCATCCCTTAATGCTGGCAACTTACTAATAATGTGGCTTCCTCAAATGGCCTGAGCAAATGGCAGGTGTCACGTATGAGCTGCCACTGGTTCACATTGAAGTTACAAAGGGGAGTACCCCAATCCGTTTGGATCATCAAGAAATCGGTGATGGCTTTTCTCTGTTCGTACAGTCGATCCAACATATTGGAGCTGTTGGTGGAATTCCAACGTGTGGCAACATCAAAAATCAGACTATGTTGGGGGATACTGTTCTGACGCTCCAGCTCAAGGAGGGTGTGCTTTGCGGTGTATGAGTGGCTGAAGTGCATGCAAAGTTTCCTACCCATTGTTAGGATGTCTTGCAAATGGAGGAAACACTTCAGGAACTGCTTTACAACCAGATTGAACATGTGTGCCATGCAGGGCGCATGGCTCGGCCTTCCCAGTTGCAGAGCATGCAAGACGTTCTTCCCATTGTCAGTCACCATGGTTTCCATTTTCAGTTTTCGTGGAGTAAGCAATGCTCCGATTTCTTTACAAATGACTTTTAGCAGTTCCTCCCTTGTGTGACTCTTTTCGCCAAGGCAAACCATGTGAAGAACAGCATGACACCACCGTGCCCTGCACACATGGTATGCCGAAGGGCCACTGAGACTTGTCTGAGGACACAGTGGAGGATGAGGAGGTGGAGTCGCACACCGTCACAGGACCAACGGTCTGAGGAGGAAGGAAGCGGCGTGACCTGTCCAAGTTGGGGTAGTGGCTGTGGAGGAACCACATTCACCCAGTGAGCCGTAAAGGACATGTATTGTCCCTTACCGTAGTTACAGCTCCAAACATCGGCGCTGCCATGCACTTTGGTACAAACCATCAGGCTCAAAGACTGGACCACCCTCTCTTCCACAAAATTGTGAAGAGCTGGAACTGCCTTCTTCACAAAGAAATGACGGCTTGGCACTCTCCACCTTGGCTCGGCACAAGCCATCAGTTCTCTGAAAGGTGCAGAGTCCACCACTTCAAAAGGGAGGGAGTGCAGCACCAGTATCTTAGACAGGAGCACATTCAGCTTCTGCGCCGTTGGATGAGTTGGCACATACTGTTGTCTCTTGGACATGGCTTTACCGTTGGATTGTTGACGAAATGGCTGACTAAAAGTAGGAGAGCAGGAGCATCTGGAGCAACAGAAGGAGGGTGTGACACACAGCTCCCTTCGGCTGAGGTGGTGGAGCCTCAGGGAGGGAGCGATGTGGCACTGGGTAATGCAGCAGGCTAGACCACTACATCGGAGCCACGGTTCTCCCAGGCCACTTTATGGTGGCGAAGCATATGTTGGTGGTATGTGGTGCCAACATTGGGACCCTGGCCACGCTTCACCTTCTGCCAACATATCTTGCATGTGGCTATGTGAACCTCCTCCGGATGTTTGATGTTGAAAAACTACCACACTGCCGAGTAGCTGACTTTCCCACCAACAGTCTGCTCTAATTGACTGCTACTGCCTCCGTCTCCAGGAACCCCTGTTCCACGACCTCCCAGGAAGGTAGACTGCTGCAAAGCAGGTGGTCTCCTCCGGGCATGTTTGGCTCCAGAATTTCCACTTCGGCCACCATGCTGACTGGCAACCATGCTACCACCTTGCTGGCTCAGCTGCTGCCTCACGGGCAACCTGCAACTCTCTTCTCCTTATGATGAAGCACCTTCTGCACCCGGCTCCCAATTGCGATCGGCTTCATTATCATCAAGAAGTGTCTGCACGTCACTGATGTCCTCCTCAGGTTCTTCAACAGTGTCTGCTTCTGGACCCTGAACCCTGGCAACACCGCCTCCCACGTCACTCTCCTCATCACTACTTGCCCGCCTAGCGAAGGAAGTGGCGGATGTCTCCTCCACTTCTTGGCTGGGCAGTAGCTGCTGACTGTCCTCTATTAGATCGTCCTCAGTAAATAGTGGAGCTGAAGCCACAGCATAAGATACTTCTGTAGGAGAGGGAACAGCATAGGGCACAGACAATGGGAGGACAGGGACTGCTCCCGGGCCATGCCAACTGAGGGTTGTGTCTGAGGAACACACCGACTGTTAGATGTCACTTGTGATGAAGTGGATGACCGTTTTAACCAATCGACGACGGCAGATGGGTTGCTGGTTGAGACATGACCGCTAGCTGATAACAGGAGCACAGGCCTCTCGCTGCGACTCCTGCTGCCACTCGCCCCTAGTCTGATTTGACCTCTGCCTGAAGGATTTAGGCCTCTGCCTCTCCTCTGTGCATGTCCTGGCACTTCTCTGCCTGCCATATATGAGGGGAGTACAATATGCTTTACTACGCTTAAAACATTATTTGTCTAGAACAGCGGCAGGTGTGCACTTTTGCCTGGACTTTGTAGGCCCTTGACAGATTAACAGGTACAAAATAGTGCACAACTTAGATGTAGGTATGTGGTATGCACTGATGAGGGCAGAAAAATGCTCTACAGAAGTGGTTCTCAACCTTTTCGGCGACCTTACCCCCAAGGCCTGAAAGTATGTCCACGGGTACCCCCTCACGCGGAACTTGCGCGCAAGGGGTACCCGCAGACAAAAGGCGTGTTCTAACCTTTATACTAATGCATCCCCCTCCATCTTAAAGGAGTACTCTGGTGCAGAGTACTCCTACTCCGTCTTGCCCGGGCTGAAAAAAATGAAAATAAACCATCTCTCACCTTCCTGGGTTCCCACGGAGCGCCACTACAGCTGATCGGTCCTCCCGTCCATCTTCTTCATACTTCCGTGTGAACGAAGTGTCACATGGCGCTCAGCCTATCGCCGGCCGCCGCAATGTTCTGCCTCGGCCCATAATAGGCTGAGCGCCATGTGACGCTTCGTTCACATGGAAGTATGAAGAAGATGGACTGGAGGACCGATTAGCTGTAGTGGCGCTCCGCGGGAACCCAGGAAAGTGAGTGATGGTTCATTTTCATTTTTTTTTCAGCCCGGGCAGGATGGAGCAGGAGTACTCTGCACCAGAGTACTCCTTTAATCCCCTTGTTCTATTTTCCCCCCCTCTATCTTAATCCCCTTGTGCTATTATTCCCCCTTCCATCTTAATCCCCTTGTGACATTATTCCCCCCTCTATCTTAATCCTCTTGTGCTATTATTCCCCCTTCCATCTTAATCCCCTTGTGACATTATTCCCCCTCCGTCTTAATCCCCCTGTCCCACTATTCTCTCCTCCCTCTGATCCCTTTTTGCCATTATTACCCCTCCATCTTAATCCCCTTGTACCATTATTATCCAATATGGCAAAAGGGGATTAAGATGGAGGGGGGGGGGGGGGGGTAAATGGCACAAGGGGATTAAAATGGAGGGGGAATAATAGCACAAGGGGATTAAAATGGAGGGGGGGGTATAATCAACCCCCCCCATCTTAATCTCTTGTGCCATTATTCCTCCCTCCCTCTGATCCTCTTACGCCATTTTCCCACCTCCATCTTAATCCCCTTGCACCATTCCCCCTTCCTCTGATAACCCTTTTGCCATATCTGATAGTAATGGCACAAGGGGATTAAGATGGAGGGGGGAGGGGGAATGTCAAAAGGGGATCAGAGGGAGGGAGGAAAAATCACACAAGGGGATTAATATGGAGGAGGGGGGAATAATGACACAAGAGGATTAATTTGGAGGGGGGGGGGTTGATAATTCCCCCCTCCCTCTGATCCCCTTTTGCCATTATTCCCCCCCTCCATCTTAATCCCCTTGTGCCATTATTCCCCCTTCCTCTGATCCCTTTTTGCCATATCGGATAATAATAGCACAAGGGGATTAAGTAGGAGGGGGGGGGGGGGGGAAATGGCAAAAGGGCCTCAGAGGGAGGGGGGAATAATGGCACAAGGGGATTAAGATGGAGGAGGAATGATAGCACAAGGGGATTACGATGGAGGGGGAAATAATAGCACAAGGGGATTAAGATGGAGGGGGGAATAATAGCACAAGGGGATTAAGATGGAGGGTGGGATAATCAACCCCCCCCTCCATATTAATCCCCTTGTGTCATTATTATCCGATATGGCAAAAGGGGATCAGAGGGAAGGAGAATGGTGCAAGGGGATTAAGATGGAAGGGGAGAGGGATAATGGCGGAGAGGGGGATGGGAAGAAATAAAGCACAAGGCATAACATTTGAATGCCTGGTGCTTTATTACTCCGCATTCTGCCTCCACCATTATCCCTCTCCCCCTCCATCTTAATGCCTTGTGCTCCGTCCCATTCATCCCCCCTCTGTCCCATACAGTCCCCCCTCCATCCCATACAGTTGTTTTCCACTTTTTTTTTTCACCTGGCGTCCCGCGGTCACCTGTTAGGTGTTCCTTCATGAACGCATCCCGTTCGGCGGGGCCGCACTGAAATGTGATGTCCTCCTGCGCTGTGTGGCAACTCTGCGCAACGTTGGGGGAGGTCACACGTTTCCCCGACAACCATGCAGCTCACTTACAGTAGCCACGGCCGCAGCTCAGGCCGCGCTACTGTACAGTGAGCTGCCGTGGCTATGCGCTGTCAAATACTGGCCAATGCATGGTCGGTATTTGTTAGTGCTTTCGTGTACCCCCAAGCAACCCCTGGCGTACCCCTAGGGGTACGCGTACCCCAGGTTGAGAACCCAGGCTCTACAGTACACTTAAAAAAGTGTGAGTGCAACACCAGCTGGTGAGTACTTTTGCCTGGACTTTCACGGTATGTAGGCCCTTGACAGATTAACAGGTAAAAAATAGTACACTTCTTAGATGTACGTATGCGGTATGCACTTAAGAAGGCAGAAAAATGTGCTACAGTACGCCTAAAAACTCTGTATTTTTGTAAAACACCAGCCGCTGATTACTTTTGTCTCTCCTTTCACAGTATGTAGGCCCTTGACAGATTAACAGGTACAAAATAGTACACTACTTAGATGTACGTATGCGGCATGCACTTATGAGGGCAGAAAAATGCGCTACAGTACCCTTAAAAAAAGGTATTTTTGTTAAACACCAGCAGTACGCAACAGTGCTGCAACCAAAAGAAGCTGTGTACTAAACACAAAATTGCGCTCTGTCAAAGTGTTACGCCTAGCGCTCCGGGTCCCCGCTCCTCCCCGGAGCGCTCACGGCGTCTCTCTCCCTGCAGCGCCCCGGTCAGTCCCGCTGACCAGGAGCGCTGCACTGACATGGCCGTCGGGGATGCGATTCGCACAGCGGGACGGGCCCGCTCGCGAATCGCATCCCAAGTCACTTACCCGTCCCGGGCCCCTCCTGTCATGTGCTGGCGCGCGTGGCTCCGCTCTCTAGGGCGCGCGCGCGCCAGCTCTCTGAGACTTAAAGGGCCAGTGCACCAATGATTGGTGCCTGGCCCAATTAGCTTAATTGGCTTCCACCTGCTCCCTGGCTATATCTGCTCACTGCCCCTGCACTCCCTTGCCGGATCTTGTTGCCTTGTGCCAGTGAAAGCGTTTAGTGTTGTCCAAAGCCTGTGTTACCTGAACTCCTGCTATCCATCTTGACTACGAACCTTGCCGCCTGCCCCGACCTTCTGCTACGTCTGACCTTGCCTCTGCCTAGTCCTTCTGTCCCACGCCTTCTCAGCAGTCAGCGAGGTTGAGCCGTTGCTAGTGGATACGACCTGGTTGCTACTGCCGCAGCAAGACCATCCCGCTTTGCGGCGGGCTCTGGTGAACACCAGTAGCCTCTTAGAACCGGTCCACCAGCACGGTCCACGCCAATCCCTCGCTGACACAGAGGATCCACTACCTGTAAGCCGAATCGTGACAGTAGATCCGGCCATGGATCTCGCTGAGGTGCCGCTGCCAAGTCTCGCTGACCTTCCCACGGTGGTCGCTCTGCAATCGCAGCAGATTGCCCAACAAGGACAGCAGCTGTCGCAGTTGACCGCCATGTTACAGCAACTTCTGCCTCTGCTACAGCAGCAACCATCTCCTCCGCCAGCTCCTGCAACCCCTCCGCAGCGAGTGGCCGCTCCTAGCCTCCGCTTGTCCCTGCCGGACAAATTTGATGGGGACTCTAGACTCTGCCGTGGATTTTTGTCTCAATGTTCCCTGCATATGGAGATGTTGTCGGACTTGTTTCCTACAGAACGGTCTAAGGTGGCGTTCGTAGTGAGCCTTCTTTCAGGAAAGGCCTTGTCTTGGGCCACACCGCTCTGGGACCGCAATGATCCTGCCACAGCCACAGTCCAGTCCTTCTTCGCTGAAGTCCGGAGTGTCTTCGAGGAACCAGCCCGAGCTTCTTCTGCCGAGACTGCCCTGCTGAACCTGGTCCAGGGTAATTCTTCAGTGGGCAAGTACGCCATCCAATTTCGTACTCTTGCTTCAGAATTATCATGGAATAATGAGGCTCTCTGCGCGACCTTTAAAAAAGGCCTATCCAGTAGCATCAAGGATGTGCTGGCCGCACGAGAGATTCCTGCCAACCTGCAAGAACTTATCCATTTGGCCACCCGCATTGACATGCGTTTTTCTGAGAGACATCAGGAGCTCCGCCAGGAAAAAGACTTAGATCTCTGGGCACCTCTCCCACAGCATCCTTTGCAGTCTACGCCTGGGCCTCCCGCCGAGGAGGCCATGCAAGTGGATCGGTCTCGCCTGACCCAGGAAGAGAGGAATCGCCGTAGGGAAGAAAATCTTTGTCTGTACTGTGCCAGTACCGAGCATTTCTTGGTGGATTGCCCTATTCGTCCTCCACGTCTGGGAAACGCACGCACGCACCCAGCTCACGTGGGTGTGGCGTCTCTTGGTTCAAAGTCTGCTTCTCCACGTCTCACGGTGCCCGTGCGGATTTCTCCTTCAGCCAACTCCTCCCTCTCAGCCGTGGCCTGCTTGGACTCTGGTGCCTCTGGGAATTTCATTTTGGAGTCTTTGGTGAATAAATTCTACATCCCGGTGACCCGTCTCGTCAAGCCGCTCTACATTTCCGCGGTCAACGGAGTCAGATTGGATTGCACCGTGCGTTACCGCACAGAACCCCTCTTGATGTGTATTGGACCCCATCACAAAGTGATTGAGTTCTTCGTCCTTCCCAACTGTACCTCTGAGGTCCTCCTCGGTCTGCCATGGCTCCGGCTTCATTCTCCCACCCTTGACTGGACCACCGGGGAGATCAAGAACTGGGACTCTGCTTGCCACAAGAGATGCCTCTCCCCCCCTCCCAGTCCCGTCAGGCAAGCCTCAGTGCCTCCTCATGGCCCCCGTCCTTGTGTCACCCTGCCCCGTGCCAAGCTTCACCCTCTGCCCTCCCTCCCCATTCCCACTCCTGCTGTACTGCCTGCCTTTGAGGAAACCCTCCATTCACTCCCGGTGTCCTCGTCCCAGGTAAAGCAGTTGTCGGACAAAAAAAGGGGGAGACCTAAGGGGGGGTACTGTTACGCCTAGTGCTCCGGGTCCCCGCTCCTCCCCGGAGCGCTCGCGGCGTCTCTCTCCCTGCAGCGCCCCGGTCAGTCCCGCTGACCGGGAGCGCTGCACTGACATGGCCGTCGGGGATGCGATTCGCACAGCGGGACGCGCCCGCTCGCGAATCGCATCCCAAGTCACTTACCCGTCCTGGGCCACTCCTGTCATGTGCTGGCGCGCGCGGCTCCGCTCTCTAGGGCGCGCGCGCGCCAGCTCTCTGAGACTTAAAGGGCCAGTGCACCAATGATTGGTGCCTAGCCCAATTAGCTTAATTGGCTTCCACCTGCTCCTTGGCTATATCTGCTCACTGCCCCTGCACTCCCTTGCCGGATCTTGTTGCCTTGTGCCAGTGAAAGCGTTTAGTGTTGTCCAAAGCCTGTGTTACCTGAACTCCTGCTATCCATCTTGACTACGAACCTTGCCGCCTGCCCCGACCTTCTGCTACGTCTGACCTTGCCTCTGCCTAGTCCTTCTGTCCCACGCCTTCTCAGCAGTCAGCGAGGTTGAGCCGTTGCTAGTGGATACGACCTGGTTGCTACTGCCGCAGCAAGACCATCCCGCTTTGCGGCGGGCTCTGGTGAACACCAGTAGCCTCTTAGAACCGGTCCACCAGCACGGTCCACGCCAATCCCTCGCTGACACAGAGGATCCACTACCTGTAAGCCGAATCGTGACACAAAAACTATTAGGAATGGACTGCTGGGTATTATACCTGCCTCCTCTGTTAAGGTTTATGAAGTTGAGGCAGCTTGTTGAAATGTATGCGGTAACACACAAGTATCTGTCCCTCTCTGTAATACTATGCCGAAGAAAGTGACTGGGAGGTTAATGTCTGCAGCTGCAGTAAAAATCCTTTTCAGTGAAAAAAACAATGCTCTCCGTCCACGAGAACGCTGATGTGATTAGGAGGATGTTAAATGCTACTGGACTGCGCTTTTCTCTCCTGTAACACACACACACACAGCAATGTCCGTCCTATCTCTCTGCAGTGTAATGAATGAAATGACAAGCCAGAAAATGGCTGCCGAATATATATGGCTGTGACATCACAGGGGTGACTGGCTACTGATAGGCTGCATCCTGCATGGGATTCAGGGTCATCCCGCTTACTTCCCTTCCTGCCTTGCCTTCCCAGCTTTCCTTGCCCCATGTACTGACATGTTGATCCGCCATTTTAAATGCCCTGGAGCCTGCACCGCAGTAAAGAAGTTTAATGAAGCGATTTGCGCGATAGAATTGTGGCGATATTCGCATTCGTTGCAAATAGAATATTTCCTGAAATTCGTGACGAATTCAGGTTTGTCAGCTTCAATTCGCTCAACTCTACTGAGGAGGTTAACATGGCCACATGCAAAATTTGTCAGCAGAAGGTGAAGGGTGGCCAGGGTACCAATGTTGGCACCACATCCCTACGTCAACATATGCAGCATCACCATAATGTGGCCTGGGAGAACCGTGGCTCCGACGTGGTGGTCCAGCCTGCTGCATCACCAGTGCACGTTGCTCCCTCTCTCAGCCAGCCAAGGCTCCACCACCTCAGCCGAAGGGAGCTGTGTGTCATACCCATCTTCTGTTGCTCCAGATGCTCCTGCTCTTCCTACTTCGAGTCAGCCATTCCGCCAGCAATCCATCGGCGAAGCCATGTCCAAGAGACAACAGTATGCGCCCACTCATCCAATGGCGCAGAAGCTGAATGGGCTCCTGTCAGAGTTGCTGGTGCTGCAATTCCTCCCTTTTCAAGTGGTGGACTCTGCACCTTTCAGTGAACTGATGGATTGTGCCGAGCCAAGGTGGAGAGTCCCAAGCCGTCATTTCTTTGCAAAGAAGGCAGCCATGCACAATTTTGTGGAACAGAAGGTGGGCCAGTCCTTGAGCCTGTCGGTGTGTACCAACGTGCAAGGCACCACTGACGTGTGGAGCTGTAACTACGGTCAGGTACAATACATGTCCTTTACAGCCCACTTGGTGAAGGTGATTCCTGCACAGCCACAACACCAACTTGGACAGGTTATGCAGCTTCCTCCTCCACACTCTCAGGCCATTAGTCCTGTGACTCCACCTCCTCATCCTCCACCGTGTCCTCAGCCTCCACTGCACGGACAAGTCTCAGTGACCCTCCAGCATACCATGTGTGCAGGAAAGGCGGTGTCACGCTGTTCTTCACATGGTTTGCCTTGGCGAACGGAGTCACAAAGGGGAGGAATTGCTAAAAGTTTTTCATCAAGAAATCGAATCATGGCTTACTCCACGAAAACTGGAAATGGGAACCATGATGATCAACAACAGGAAGAACATCTTGTCTGCGCTGCGACAAGGAAGCCTAAGACATGCGCCCTGCATGGCACACGTGTTCAATCTGGTTGTCAAGCAGTTCCTGAAGTGTTTCCCCCATCTGCAAGATATCCAAACAATGGGAGAGAAACGTTGCATGCACTTCAGCCACTCGTACACCGCAAAGCACACCCTCCTTGAGCTGCAGAGTCACAACTGTATCCCCCAACATAATCTGATTTGCGGCATTTGCACACGTTGGAATTCCACCCTCCATATGTTGGACCGACAATACGAACATAGAAAAGCCATTACCGATTTCTTGATGATCCAAGCAGATAGGGGACTCTTCTATGTCAACCAGTGGCAGCTCATACGTGACACCTGCCGTTTGCTCAGGCCCTTTGAGGAAGCCGCGTTATTAGTCAGTCGCCAGAATTACGGGATGAACAACATCATTCCACTGCTTCATTTACTACAGCATGTGTTGGAAATAATGGCTGGTCAGGGAACTGGAGATGTGGCGCCTACATCTCACGGCCACATCACGGCCCTGTGGAGGCTGAACTGGAGGAGGAGAAGGAGATGGAGGGGGAGGGGCACATTGGAGCACAGTTTAGGTTTCGTGAGATGGGCGGTTTTTCTAGTCATCTGAAAGGAGTGGAGCTAGAGGGTTATGAGGTAGGCGAGACAGAGGACCCAGACACACCGTGGCAGTATGCAGTGGAGATGGAGGCAGGGAAACCCTCAGAGTCACTTGCACAAATAGCACGATGCATGCTCACTTGCTTGCGTAGTGACCACCAAATTGTCAACATTCGGCAGCGGGATGACTTCTGGCTCTCCACCTTATTGGACCCTCACTACGGGCACAAAATGGGGGCCTTTTTTACGCGCCATCATCCATCCTCTCGCAGGTCTGAATCAGGGAGGCCCTCTGCGCTTACCTTCCACTGCCACGACTGCTGGGGAGGGGTGGGTAGGCAGGAGCAGTCCCAGCTCCATCAGCAGCAGCCTGAGTCTGTGGTCGCTGATGAGTAGCATTCTTCACTCGCATAGTGAAGCAACTTGACCATGGTGCCACACAAACACTTCACAAATATGGATGGTGCAAAACATATTTAAGGTGCTGCTCTCCAGTTACAGACATTCCTCCTCATCATACCACAAGTAAGTATTGAGGATATGCATTAGCTAAAACTTAACTGTTCTTAGGATAAAATATATGTATCTAAAAAAAATTGAAATCTAATAAAACAAAAGGTGTGCAAAAAGCACCATGTGCCACCTACACCACCAAGTATTGATGTGATGCAAAGACCTAAAAAAGGTGGAAGGGAACAATGTATGGTCCATTGTATTCAGTGGGGGTAAAAACTTCCCCTGTAAGGCCCTAAACTCGCATTATTAATTCCCTTCTTGGCAAGTGTTACCCGCCCTAAAAAGGGCGGCCCCACACAGGAACCTCTCCCTATTTCCACCTACAAACACTGCCATGTCAGAGGGTTTATAGGTGGAAATAGGGAGAGTTTCCTGTGTGGGGCTGCCCTTTTTTAGGGTGAGTAACACTTGCCAGGAACGGAATTAATAGGGCGAGAATTGGGCCTTATAGGGGAATTTTTTACCCCCACCTGCTACAATGGACAATACTTTGTTCCCTTCCACCTTTTCGAGGAAAGTGTTATTCATCTTAAAAAGGGCCGCACCACACAGGAACCTCTCCCTATTTCCACCTAAAAACCCTGGGAAATGGCAGTGTTTGCAGGTGGAAATAGGGAGAGGTTCCTGTGTGGGGCTGCCCTTTTTAGGGTGAGTAACACTTGCCAAGAAGGGAATTAGTAATGTGAGAGTAGGGCCTTACAGGGGAAGTTTTTACCCCCACTGGTTACAATGGACCATACGTTGTTCCCTTCCACCTTTTAGAGGTCTTTGCAACACACCAATACTTGGTGGTGTAGGTGGCACATGGTGTTTTTTGCACACCTTTCCTTTTGTTTGATTAAAAAAAAAAAATTGGGGTACATATATTTTATCCTAACAATATTATTAAAAGTTAAGCTTTACGCAATGCATATCCTCAATACTTACTTGTGTACACTAACACTTGTACAAAAGAGAATGTTTTCTTCTGCCTACCTGCCTCAGCTACTATTCATATCCTGTCACCCGCCTGATGTCACACATCTCATGCCAAGTCCTCCTTTTTTCACCCACCTTTGTCACCGGCTACTGGTACTTCCACCCACTGCCCCACTATGTCACCGGATCACTTTCAGGACTCCTGACGCTGCTGATGCCACCTCCAGGCTGTCTCATTCTGCCACCATATGATTTCCTCATGCTGCTGCCAGCTCCAGGCTGTCTCATAATGCCACCATATGTTCTCCTCATGCTGATGCCACCTCCAGGCTGTCTCATACTGCCATCATATGTTCTCATCATGCTGATGCCACCTCTAGGCTGTCTCATTCTGCCACCATATGTTCTCCGCCGCAACTACTGAGGATATGGGACACTCGTCCCAGATCCCCAGCAAACAGCGCTACATTCTCCTGTATGCGCGATACACGCACATACAGGAGAAGGTGTCTCCTCTGTGTGAGCCGCATCTGCACTCTGCAGCTTACACAGAGGAGACGTGACCTCCGCCCCCACGCAGCACGCAGTACATGCGCCGGTGATGTCACTCATTGGCACCTGTACTGTGGAGGGGCAAAGACGCGGGCCCCTGCTGCTGAGGAGATCGCTGCGTGGGATATCAGGTGAGCATCCTTTTTTTTTTTTTTTTACTCTGTCTATACCAATAGGGAAGGGGGGGGTTGCTCTGCATATACCTATGGGAAAGGGAGGGGGAGGGGGGTGTAGCTCTGCATATATCTATGGGGAAGGGGGGTGTAGCTCTGCATATATCTATGGGGAAGGGGTGTAGCTCTGCATATACCTATGGGAAAGAGGGGGGGTGTAGCTCTGCATATACCTATGGGGAAGAGGGGGGTGTAGCTCTGCATATACCTATTGGGAAGAGTGGGGTGTAGCTCTGCATATTCCTATGGGGAAGAGGGGGGTGTAGCTCTGCATATACCTATGGGGAAGGGGGGGTGTAGCTCCGCATATACCTATGGGGAAGAGGGTGTGTGTAGCTCTGCATATACCTATGGGGAAGAGGGGGGGTGTAGCTCTGCATATACCTATGGGGAAGGGGGGTGTAGCTCCGCATATACATATGGGAAAGAGGGGGGGTGTAACTCTGCATATACCTATGGGAAAGAGGGGGGGGTGTAACTCTGCGTATACCTATGGGAAAGAGGGGGGTAGCTCTGCATATACCTATGGGAAAGAGGGGTGGGGGGTAACCCTGCATATACCTATGGGAAAGAGGGGCGGTGTAGCTCTGCATATACCTATGGGGAAGAGGGGGGAGTGTAACTCTGCATATAACTATGGGAAAGAGGGGGGTAGCTCTGCATATATCTATGGGAAAGAGGGGGTGGGGGTGTAGCTCTGCATATACCTATGGGAAAGAGGAGTGGTGTAACTCTGCATATACCTATGGGAAAGAGGGGGGGTTGTAACTCTGCATATACCTATGGGAAAGAGGGGGTGGGGGTGTAGCTCTGCATATACCTATGGGAAAGAGGGGGGTGTTGCTCTGCATATACCTATGGGAAAGAGGGGGTTACCTGGCTACCTACCTACCTTCCCTTTTACTGTGCAGGACACCAAGGAGGGCATTATTACAGTTTGTGGGCCTATAGATGGAAAGATTGTGTAGAGGAGGGGAGAGCACTGAAAAAATGCAAAGTCTGACATGTTTGTCCTACAGATGTTAAGAGATCCACATGGCGGTCTTATCCGGACGGAGAAGAAAAGGAAAGAGGATGCCGCTGATCAGAAAATACGTAATTGTGAGTCCCAAAATGTAACTGTAATCACTTATATGGTATACACATCCTGTGTACAGCTGATATCTACCGCCATATGGTCCTGTATATAATCACTTATATTGTATACAGATTCTTTATAGTATACTGGTCTGTGTATAGTGGTTTTATTCAGTACAGTATTGCGGTATTATCCAGTTATTGTGTGGTGGTATATACTCCTTGTATACCAGTATTATTGGTCATGGAAATTTACCTACGTTAAAGTGTTTCTTACATATATAAATTTTAATTTATTGTGTGTGGGATTTGGGTGGAATAGGGGCGTGGCAGAAGATTGATGAGCTGCAGAGCCTAGCAGGGGCCCTTGCCTTTATTTTGGTCCGGGGGGCCCCGAGTGTTGTCAGTCCGCCCCTGGGGGGGGGGGGGGAGGGGAGGAAGGGGGTGTAATTAAGGTGGAGGGAAAGGAGGGGGTGTAATTAAGGGGGGGAAGGAGGGGGGGTAATTAAGGGGGGGTGCGTGTGTGTGTGCGTGTGAGTGGGTGCCAAACAAAGGGTCCGCCTCGGGTGCCAAATGCTCTAGGTATGCCCCTGCATTCAGCCACTATACGGTCTCCTCATACTGATGCCACCTCCATTCTCTGTCATTGTGCCGCACTGCAACAGTGATTCTAATAGTGACGTCTCTAATCTGCATGTCATACTGAAAAACAGTATTATTTCACTAACCCAGCACACACTCTATGCGTGTTACAGCAAGGCAAAGTGTTCTATACCCCTATTGAGGCTCTCTGTAAGCCAGAAATAGCCATTTTAATACAGATTGGCCACAAATAAATTCTGACCGAACCGAGGAATCAGCTGAATTGAATTTTTTTTCAATTCGCTCATCTCTAGTCCTCACAATTTGACAGAGTAGGAGTGCTTTTACAAGAAAGAGCGGGCCAAATTTGCAACATCAAGATAGATGAATAGACTCCTACCCAAAAAGACTGATTGCTAATAAAATCAAAAGGTGCTTCAACAAAATATTACTTTAAGGGTGTGCACACTCATGCAGCCAGGTTATAGGGTGTTTTTTCTACCCCCTCAAAGATTTAAGTTTCTTTTGCAATTGAATTGCTCACGTTATAGGTAACATTAAAGGTGATAAAAGCTCTGACATGATTTATCTTTGTCTCATTCTTTAGCCCCTTAAGGACTCATTTGGGATTTTATTTTTACGTTTTCGTTTTTTCCTCCTCGCCTTCAAAAATCATAACTCTTTTATATTTTCATCCACAGACTAGTATGAGGGCTTGTTTTTTGCATGACCAGTTGTCTGCTGTAATGCCATCACTCACTTTACCATAAAATATATGGCACAACCAAAAAAAATACTATTTGTGTGGGGAAATTAAAAAGAAAACTTTGAAAAGAAAAAATTTGGCACATTTTGGAAGGTTTAATTTTCACACTGTACAATTTACGGTAAAAATGACGTGTTCTTTATTCTTTGGGTCAATACGATTAAAATGATACCCATGATAACATTTCTATTACTGTTGCGCCCAAGACATCTTATCCCCTATCCAAAGGATAAGGGATAAGATGTCTGATCGCGGAGGTCCCGCCGATGGGGACCCCCACAGTATAGCATGCGGCACCCACCTGTTTCTTGTCCAGAAGCGCTGGAGGGTCTGGGTCGCGACCACGGGAACGGAAGTCCGTGACGTCATGACTCCACCCCTGTGTGACATCACACCCCGTCCCCTCAATGCAAGTCTATGGGAGGGGGCGTGGTGGCCACGCTCCCTCCCATAGACTTGCATTGAGGGGATTGGGCATGACGTCACATGGGGGGCGGAGTCATGACATCATGGACTTCCATTCCTGTGGTCGTGACCCAGACCCTTCAGTGCTTCCGCATATACCTATGAAGTCACACGGGGACGGAGCCGTGACGTCACAATGCTCCGTCCCCTTGATCACCAGTAATCAGACCCGGAGCGAACACGCTCCGGGGTCTGATTCTAACGGGGTGCTGCGTGCATGATCACGGGGGTCCCCAGCGGTGGGACCCCCGCGATCAGGCATCTTATCACCTCACCTTTGGATAGGGGATAAGATGTCTTAGCGCCGGAGTACCCCTTTAAGGGATGTCTCGATACTGACAATCTCCGGAGTCCTAGTGTAAAACAGCGGTGCCTGAACAGTTTTGCAGCCCGAGAGTAAAACAATGGACAGTTAAATCATATTATCATACAGCGGCCAGAAGTTTAATCTTATGATGATGGTCCAGTGACAGGATGTTTAAAACTCCCAAGCAATCTCTGCAGCACTTAAAAAACATGATCAGGAGATGTACCACAAGTCTCATGCACGTCTATGGGACTTCAAGTACATCTCCTGTTCATGTTCTATTCACGTTACTCTTGGGCTGTGAATATTTTGCAGGAGTTTTAAACCTCCAGCGTCATATGAAGTATGATTTAACTGCCTGTCAGGCAGATATAGAGAATATTTAGTGTGAGGGCAGGGAGAGAGAGGATGGGGTGAGAATGGGAGGGATGGGGGGGGCATAAGATTTTTCAAGGGATTCACAAATTAGGGAGTAAGGGGGAGAGAAGAAATCAGTGCAGGGGCAAGGAGGTGGCATGGCATTGCTAATGCAGTGAGGAGTGCAGTGAGGACATGCAACCTATTACTGCTGGGGCCTCAGGAGACTGGGAAAGCTACAATATGGCTGTTTTACCAGACAGATAATTTCTTTAGGAGACTTGAAAAGCTGGAAGGCAGACAGTTCACAGTGTAGGGCTAACAGTACTACCCTAATAGTGTGTTATTTATTGTTGCTTTTCCTCTCCTACAAGGTTTAGGTTGGGAGACCGGGCAACACCAGCTACTAGTTGTACATAAATTCTGGTAACAAAATACAATCAATACTGTTACAAAAGTGTCACACTATACAATCTTTCTAAAAAAAAATGAAGCAGTTTGTATCCCCGCCTCTTCCAAAGAGCTGTATAGGGGCGTATCAATGACCTCAGTGAGGTCGGCGACAAGTGCATTAGCTGCACACAGCCGCAGCAATGCCTGGACCCAGTACAGGAGATCGCGGGGATCCCAGTGTTCGGACCCCTAGTGATAAGTGTTATACATCGTAGATCTCCTTTAAAGTTAGTGGGGATGTTGAAGATTTAAAATCTGTACCATAGGTCAATTTCCACACAGATTTTCCACACACAATGTATGCATAGGATTTCTACATATCCCATCCTCTTTGCTGCTAAAGTTCTATGCTGTGGATTTTCAACATATGAATCTGCTGTGGAAAATCCTCAGAGCTTATGCCCCATGTGAACAAACTCTTAAAGTGTGCTCCTTTTCAGAACTGTCCCCTAAAATGCAAATATACCTCTGAGAACTACAGATGCCTTCCCCACATTAAGACCCTAAACTTAAACCCCTCTCTCTATACAGACCCATACTCCAATTGTGCAAGAATCCCTTCGGTCATAGTCCTTGAACCTGATGAAGGAGTCATTTGGATTCCGAAAGCGCTTGTTATGGACGAATAAATTCAACTCTTTAGTACATTTGGCTGACTGGTGCATTTTTAGCACTTAAGGGATTCTTGCGCAATTGGAGTATGTTTTTGTACTGAACTTTTGCCTATATACGACGGGTGGTTACATGTGGTACCTTACCCGATTATCTTCTCCTTGCTGCATATCCCTGGCATTCTTCCCGGAGAGGGATTGATTGGCATATACTAGTGTTGTGGCTAATCCACAACCTATGCAGGTGAGCACCCTGTGAATATATATGTTTTTATCTCTTATGTAATGAAGGTTAATTCCCTATGAGGCGCTCCGTGTTTTCTTTTCTTCTCTTTCATATGTCTATACAGACCCCAAACTTAGACTCCCAACTCAATACAGACCCCAGACTCAAACCCTCACACAATACAGATCCCAAACTATGTTAAGTAATGGATCAAAGACCCCGAACTTAGATCCCTTACTTAATATAGACTTCAGAACCACTGCTCCATGCAGACTCTAGACTTAAACCCTCAAATTAATAGAGGCCCCAAGCACAACCCCCCTATGCTATACAGACCTCAGATTCAGACCCACTGTTCATGTAATACAGACTCTATACTCTGACCCCCAATGTAATACAGACCCCAGACAAGCGCAATGTAATGCAGACCCAAAACAAACCATCATCTAATATAGACCCCAGATACAGACCCTATGTAATACAAAACTCCAATGTAATACAGATCCCAGACATATACCTTCAATGTACTGGAGGTATATGTACAAAATCCACTTAGAGACCCCCAATATAATATGGATCCCAGACAACCCCAATGTAATATAAACCTCAAACAGATCATGTAATATAGATCCCTGACAAACCCAATGTAACATGAATCCCAGATACAGACCACCAATGTGATACAGACCTCTAGCCACAGACTTTAAATGTAATATAGATCCCTCTATATGTATATCTGATGTAATACAGATTCCATTTCGGCTATGCAGTGCTCTGCAGTGCTCATGGACTTCCGCGCAAAGAATAGACATGTTCCTTCTATGCACTGAACAATTTCAGCAGCGTCTGCCGCTGAAATTCCTCAGTGTAAATGGGTCTCACGGAAACCCATTCACACTGATGCTTATGTTCACAGCGCATAATTCCGATTGCGGAACTCTGCTCACGGAATTCCTCGGGAATTACATAGTGTGAACGTACCCTAATACAGACACCCCAATGAAAGACACACACCTTCCCCATCTAATACAGATCCCAGAATTAGATAGATGATGGAGGAAGGGGCAGGCCCTGGGTACTGGGAACAGTAAGTGGAGACTTTGGGCAGACATTCTTATTTAGGACATATGTTAAATAGTTATACTGAACTCTTCCTGACACACCTGCCATCATTTTTAATGTCCCATTTTTTCTTAAAGCTTATATCACTGTTGAAAAAAACATATTCTTGTGCTGTTCCAAAAATGTGTTTATTTGATTGAGGAGTGTAGAAGAGCTGACAGAGTCCCAAAGAAGAGGGATCATTGGTGTGTGTCTGGTAGGGGTGTCTGTGACCTGAGTTGTTAAGTTGATGGGTGTATCAACATCTGCTGTTTCCTTAATCACATCACAGTTTGCAAAGAATGGAAAAACAGAAGAAGCTGTTGCTGAAAGTCAAAGCTTTAAATAAAGGACAAAAGAGTCAAAATATGCTGAAGCTGGTGCCCTTTTACTGATACTGGTACCTTCAACTTGCATTCAACTCTGCCGTAGTTTAAGGAGCCATAGTTATGTGCGTTTTTAGCTTCAATTCAACAAAGTGCTCTTCCGTCCATCACTTCAAGCTTTGACTTTTGACCACAGCTGCTTCTGTCTGCAAATGTTTTTCAAGTCTTTGCATACCAAGATGGGATTAAAGGGGTACTCCAGTGGAAACCTTTTTTTTTTTTTTAAACAACTGATGCCAGAAAGTTAAACAGATTTGTAAATTGCTTCTATTAAAAGCAGTGCTCTCTGCTGACACATCTGTCCGTGTCAGGAACTGTCCAGAGCAGCATAGGTTTGCTATGGGGATTTTCTCCTGCTTTGGACAGTTCCTGATATGGGAATCAGGTGTCAGCAGAGAGCACTGTGGACAAGACAAAAAAGAAATTCAAAAAGAAAATAATTTCCTCTGCAGCATAAAACTGCTAACATGTACTGGAATGCTGAAGATTTTTTAATAGAATTAATTTGCAAATCTGTTTAACTTTCTGGGACCAGTTGATTTTAAAAAAAAAATATGTTTTCCACTGGAGTACCCCTTTAAGGAAACATTAGTCCTTCATACTTATCAATGAACTCCGCAACTCAGGTCACAGATGCCCCTACCAGGCAAAACGATCATTCCCCTTTGAACCTCTGTCAGCTCTGAAAAGCCCCTAAAGCAAATAATCATATTTTTAGAACAGCACAATTAATAAATAGTGATATAAATGACATGATTGAAAAAAAAAAAGGACATTACCGGTGATGGAAGTTGTGTCCAGAAGACTTAAAGGAAAACTGTCAGCCTCACTAAACCCAATACACTGGGTTAAAGTGTGAGCAGGAGTCCAACGAGAGGTCACTTACTTAAAGGGGTATTCCAGGAAAAAAACTTTTTTTTTTTATATCAACTGGCTCCAGAAAGTTAAACGGATTTATTAATTACTTCTATTAAAAAATCTTAATCCTTTCAATAATTTTCAGCTGCTGAAGTTGAGTTGTTGTTTTCTGTCTGGCAACAGTGCTCTCTGCTGACATCTCTGCTTGTCTCGGGAACTGCACAGAGTAGAAGATGTTTGCTATGGGGATTTGCTTCTAAACTGGGCAGTTCCTGAGACACGTGTCATCAGAGAGCACTTAGACAGAAAAGAACAACTCAACTTCAGCAGCTCATAAGTACTGAAAGGATTAAGATTTTTTAATAGAAGTAATTTACAAATCTGTTTAACTTTCTGGAGCCAGTGGATATACAAAAAAAAAGCTTTTTCCTGCATAACCCCTAGAAATATTTCCAGTAGATCCTGAGATATGTCCCCTAGAAGAACCTCTGCTGAATTCAGTGAATCGTGTGCAGGGGGTGGGGCTTCACAGGGGGTGGAGCTTTGTGGCTCCACTTCACTAGGATGTGGAGTCACAGACAATGAATATGTAAATTGATCCAACGAGGTCCCGCCCACTGTGCACGATTCACTGAATTCAGCAGAGGATCATCTGGGGGATATATCTCAGGACCTACTGGACATATTTAAGTAGATGATCCCTCATTGGACTCCTGTTCACCCACACTATAACCCAGTTTTCCATTAAACTTACAATATAAAAATAAGGGCCCATCGCATTTACAGTAGTGTGAACAGTTTTCTGTAGCAAACAGTGCCTGAACCTAAAATAAAAAAGTATGAAAAACATTAATCCAATTTGGAGATACTATTTTTATTTGATCAAAAAGCAAAAATATAACTTGATATTTTTTTCCATTTTAATCAGTAAGACAAGAACCTTTAAGTGATCAGTACACCTTTCTACTATGTTTCAACCTTCAACCAGTGCAGTGCTTAGGATTAGTTTAAGGAAAAAGAATTTACAACCAAGGAGAGAAGTTCACACATACGGTATATAAAGCGAAAGCTGGAAGCAATGCAGTTTTTGTGTTAATACATAAAAAAAGTTTATTGCACTTATATGAATACATTTACAGTAACAGAAAAAAGCACAGTAAAATATTAACAATACTATGTTGCACACAGGTTGACAGAGAAAAGTATTTACATAACTTGAGCAATGACATGGTATTGCAGCACAAAGCTAAGAACTTGTGGCTAAAAGCACAGGTCTGTTCCAATGATATTATTTCACCTACAGAGAAAAAAGGAAAAAAAATATATATTAATACTGTTTATACATCATATTAAACAATAACATAGAGATGTTATTCATGAGCAAATATTACAATATTATCTTATCTTACATCTATCTATCTGTGTATTTTGTGTATTTTATTTTATGTGTATTTTATTTTATGTTTATATTTCCTGATGCTTATCAATGTCATCTAAAGCCATTCTTCATATCTAGAAGCTCCATATACTTTACTTTTGACAGAAGTGTTTCTATAGATCATTATGTTAGACAATGTATACATTTTCTTATGTGAAAAACACAGTTGAGCCTTCAATAGTGATTCATAGTAATGTAAAACTGTAAAATGACAATATATGATGACTCAAGGAAAAACATTAATCTAAGTATTTTTATGTCAATTAGATATGTTCTAGGTTCCCCTCCAAACTGTTTTATCAGCAGGGTATATGATAAACATTTGATCTGTTTGGGCCCCACCATTATGACACCCACTAACCACTACTGCAGGGATCCTTAGTCACTTGTTTCTCTTCATCATGACTATGCTGAAGAAGAGTTTACATAGAGTGTTGGCTAAATGGGTACTCCACTGGAAAACATTTTTTTAATCAACAGATTTGTAAATTACTTCTATTAAAACATCTTAATCCTCCCAGTACTTATCAGCTGCTGTTATGATCCACAGGAAGTTTTTTTTTTTTTTTTTATTTCCTTTCTGTCGGACCACAGTGCTCTCTGCATGACACCTTTGTCCATTTTAGGAACTTTCCAGAGCAGGAGAGGTTTTCAATGCTCCTACTCTGGATAGTTCCTAAAATGGACAGAAGTGTCAGCAGAGAGCACTGTGGTCCGGCAGAAAGGAAATTAAAAAAGAAAAGAACTTCCTGTGGATCATACGGTAGCTGATAAGTACTTGAAGGATTAAGATTTTTTAATAGAAGTAATTTACAAATCTGTTTAACTTTCTGGCACCAGTTGATCTAAAAAAAAGCTTCCCAGTGGAGTACCCCTTTAAACATCCACACTGGCACTCCATTCATACGTCTTACAATAGTCATGCGAGGAGGAGGAATGTAGAAATCATGCACAACTGTTAGAAGATTGCTATTAGTCATATGTCCATTCAGTTTAAGTCTACATCTCGCCCCCCCCCCCCCCTTCACATGCACCATCAGCTCAGCTGAGTTTACATGTTTTCTAAATTAGGAAAGTAGAGTAGGCTGCTGCCAGACTTCTTTGGCAGCAACATATCTCCCTTCAGAACAAAAGGATTAGGCATCCAATCCTTCTCTTCCGATGACATCTGCTTTAGAGGCTTTCTGAGGAGACCCAAACAGAAATGAAGGGGCAAATCAGAGTCCTCCTGCCCCTTTGTTTTAGTGATTAGTGGGGGTTTAAGCATGTGGCCCTCCACTTCTGACCTGTCACAATAAGTCATTTTTGCTTGCATGCTTTGTGCTGTTTCATGTTCCCCCATAACGCAAAGTGGTGCCATAATGAGAATCCAACAGTTGAGATTGGGCTATATTTCTGTAACTCAGTAAGTCATTTCATCCTAACTAAATCCTTAAATTATAGAGCGCCCTAAAGGGGTACTCAGTTGGGAACATCTCATCCCCCATCCAAAGGATAGGGAATAAGATTGCAGGGTCCCGCCGCTGGGGACCCCCTGCGGCACTCCATAATTTGGTGCACGGAGTGGACTCCACTCCGTGCCCAATGACTGGTGATGCAAACAGCCACGCCGCCTCCATTCACTTCTATGGGAGGATTCGTGACTGCTATGTTCTAGCTATCACGCCCCCTCTCATAGACATAAATGGAAGGGGCGTGGTGTGACGTCCATGTTCCGGACGCAGAAGCTGCTGGCCCGGAGATTATGGGGTCCCCAGTGGCGGGACCCCCACGATCTAACATCTTATACTTTGGATAGGGGATAAGAAGTTTCCAACAGAGTACCCCTTTAGAACCATTTAAGTGTTACAGCCCTCTTGTTCTGTTGGAGGTCCAAGTTGAAGATTTCTCCTTTAATAACTGTTTAAACAACAAAAAAGAGGTGGTCTCTACTGGCAGGCAGGAGGTGCTCAACTCCAAATGCAGTTGTGCATATATGCTGGGTTAGCAGTTCCTGCCCTTGTGGTCTGTTGCTAAGGGTGATCACCAGCATAAAATGCATACAATGGAGGATGCCTGCAACAGACTACAAGAGCCACAATGGCATCCTACACCAGATAAACAGACTGGATGTGTAACATATAGAATAATACAATACAGGAATTTAGGTGCACTACTGTGGTAGATGTGGACAATGACATTGGCTATCCCTCAACACTGATGTTAAAATTGAGACATTAGCCAGTGTATCCTTATATGAAGAACATACCTGAGTCTGCCCACCAATGCCAAGGTTTCTCAAGTGGCACGGGACCTATCACTAAACCTACCTGTGCGTGATAAGCACAACCAGGGGCCAGTGGGCAATTACAGCAGTATTAGGCCGACTCACAGTCTGCTCCCAGTTACCTCCAGTGTGCCTGAGCACACATACAATGGGAGGAGGGAGGCAGACTATAAGCCCCACCTAAGTTGGCTGATGTGTTGCCGGCCTCACAGGTGCACCTTAATGCTGCCTATAATAGTAATAAAGGCGCATTAATTGTGGAGTTTTTAAATCTCTAAGTGTAATATTTAAAAAACAAAAAAGAGGTGGTCTCAACTAGCAGGCAGGAGGTGCTCAACCCCAAATGCAGTTGTGCATGTATACTGGGGGAGCAGATCCTGCCCTTGTGGTCTGTTGCTAAGGGCGATCCCCAGCAAAAAAAAATGCATACAATGGGGGATGCCTGCAACAGACTACAAGTGCCACAATGGCATCCTACACCAGATAAACAGTGTCATTGTTCACATCTACAACAGTAGTGCACCTAAATTCCTCTATTGTATTATCCTTTAATAACTGTCCCAGTATGTTTTAGTTTATGTACAATTCAGCCTGAGAAGTTATTGCCCTCTAGATTCTATAAATCGCACCTTGAACAAAGTTACAGTAGCACTGTAGAAGAGACTCAGAAGGAAGAGCACTACGAAGGTGGAGGCTGTGGTCCACAGGTTATCAAAATCATCTTCTTCATCTATGTAAAATGTATGGGCTGTCAGGAGGTGATAAGAATAATAATATTAATATCATGTAGTACATAAAAAACTGACATAAAGGTATATAAGAATAGAGAGAGGGACATTTACTGGTCTGGACACTAAACATATATTACATACATACACATATACATTCATATTGACTCAATCTGAAGAATACAAATGTCTACACTTATGTATGTATGAGTGATAAACTAAGTCAGCAGCCCTGATAGAATTTCGTAAGGGCCACAATGGCCATAATAACATGGGGGCATACCCTAACATACAGGATTTATGAGTTTGTAAAATCATACATTTTAGGACAATAAGAAAATGGTTTTCCTTGTGCTGGGGTCTTAACCAATAGTTTTATTGGTGGTCGCTTACAATGTTAAATTGTAGAAATAATAAAAATAACTTAAATTGTTTTCTGTGTCTTCACTTATACTTGCAACTATGACAATTTTTTTTTTTTTTTTGCTATTTATTTATATTTGTGTATTTATTAATATTTGTTTATGTGTTATCATTATTTGAAGCTGTGTCAAAGATTTATGATTCTCTGGTATAAACAGTGAAAACAACCTTCTCTAATATCTAATGTTTGTTGTTGATATGAGCTGGGGCATATTTTCTGCTATATAATGTGCTAGGTTATAGCCACATTTAGGTAGCTTGAATTTGAAATTCTTTAGATAAAAGGATAAATACAGTAACTAATCCAAGCTGCTGGTTTGTTGCTATTGTAGACATCTTGGGCCAGAAAGGTTCACAGCAGCAATATTTTTTTAGTAGACAAATTGCTTTTATTTTGTATGTTGCCACTGTTATTGTTTTTTTTTTTTATAATTTATTTCTTCCTTTTATTTTTTTATTTTTGAGGCAAATTGCCCGGCCAGTTTAGTTATAATCAGTTCCATGTTTAACTATTTGAAGGAAGCATAATATTCAGCAAATGCATCTTTTTGATTGTCTAGGGCAGTGTTTCCCAACCAGTGTGCTCCTAGCTGTTGCAAAACTACAACTCCTAGCATTCCCTGGAGGCATAGTTTTGCAACAGCTGCAGACACGCTGCTTGGGATAGGGCGGTCTAGACAGTGAATTATACTTTCTACATGGCAGCATATTTTCAAGGTATACCAAATATGTTGGGTACACTGTATGTATTGCTTAAATATGTGCCTACAGGTAGCAGAAGCATACAGACTAGCATTGGCACATATGGACATATAGGTCAGTCTAGATAACTTATTCATATTTATTTTTTGTCAGGACACATCTACACAAATGATTGCTTAGATAAGATGTGTATCTTCAAACAACTAGCCTACTTGTTACTGTTTTGCCCATTTTTTATTTTTATAAATAAAATGGCATCAGTCTAATTCAATGTCTTATGCTCACCCCTTAAACCCCATTATAGTTTGGTGTATGTATTGCTTAGTTATTGTGCATAACTTATAGACTGTGCTGCTTCTAAATGCTGATTATACAACCAGCTTTTAACTAAGAAGACAAACGTGCAAGATGAACGCAATTCTATAGGATCAGCTTGACATGTGGCTGGTTAAATCTTACATAATCTAAATGTAGTTCTAAAGTTCTCTTAAAGTTTTGTATTATTAACCATATAGTTTGATTTATTTTGATTGATAATTTGTATTACATTTATTTATGTCATGCATGTGAAATTCTTATATAAGAGATTATGTAGATAAATTGAATTATAGGATAAAAAGGTCAGTTATAAAGAACATGTTTTGCTTAGAAGGAATTATATGAAGTGCACAGCATTCATATTCTAGTTCAATAAATACCTTTAAGGTTTAGTTACATTTTTGGTTTCATTGTAATACGCTTCTAGTTATATACATTTATAGTTATATTGAGATAGCAACTTGTAAGTTACCACCACAGACATTTTATGGTTCCTGGCTAATATATGTTTACTGTTCCTTCATGGCCCCAGTTTAAAGGGGTTATCCAGGAAAAAACCTTTTTTTATATATCAACTGGCTCCAGAAAGTTAAACAGATTTGTAAATTACTTCTATTAAAAAAATCTTAATCATTTCAGTACTTATGAGCTTCTGAAGTTAAGGTTGTTTTTTTCTGTCTAAGTGCTCTCTGATGACACGTGTCTCGGGAACCGCCCAGTTTAGAAGAGGTTTGCTATGGGGATTTGCTTCTAAACTGGGCGGTTCCCGAGACAGGTGTCATCAGAGAGCACTTAGACAGAAAAGAACAACCTTAACTTCAGAAGCTCATAAGTACTGAAAGGATTAAGATTTTTTAATAGAAGTAATTTACAGATCTGTTTAACTTTCTGGAGCCAGTTGATATATAAAAAAAAAGTTTTTTCCTGGATAACCCCTTTAATGTTTAAACATAGATCATTTAGAAGTCTATTTGCAAGACACTTGTATGTATGTTTTAATAGTGTTATGTATCATAATTTATACATATAAGAGAGTTAAGAAAGGACTGTGGAAACCTTTGTACAAGAATGGAAGTGAATACACAAATGGTGTTAGTTGATACTCTACTTGTAAGTACACAGGAAATACAGCTCCACACACTCCACACATAGAAACAAACATTTTATATATTTTTTTTATTTCTACTTTTTCAATATGCAGACAAAGTTCAATGACGTTAATGTACAAAAAGAAGACTAACAAACACCAAGATGACACTTCTTTGCCCTTCTCATTCCACACATGACATAGGAATAACAAGAGTCAGAGCTTTTGGGTCTTTTTGTAAGGACTGTTAACAGGAATCAGACATGACGAGGGACACATTCATGGAAGTTGGTTTACCAGTAGTTTTGTCAATGATCTTCTGGGTGGTGTATAGTGGTAATGATTCATGACCAACCATACAGGAAATGGATTTTCCAGAGGTCCATTCCTCGGTGTTTTTAAGAGTCAATGTGCTATATAGGATGTAGGTTTTTTTGCCAGTAGAATAGGCATCTACCATAGGTTTAGTAGTCACGACATATTCTTCTCGTACTTCATCATCAACAAACCACTTGACAAATGCATCTTCTGGAGCGAATCCCTTTACAATACATGTTACAGAGGCAGTTTCTTTCTTATTTAATTCTTCTTGATGTGGTGGGTAAAGCATAATTGTAGGGGTCAGAAGCTCCTGGCCTGGAGGCAAAATGAAAAACATATTAGTTTTTTATATGGTTTTGCCAATTGTTGTTTCTGATTTATCGCTGCACAAGTGTCTCTTTAGGTATAGGGGCTGGTATTCTATAAAGATTAACAGTGGTGGACAATAAATACATTATATTAAAAGTATCAAAATATTAAATATTTTAAAAAAAAGTTAGCATACTTGCATTGCATAATATTAGTGTAGTTTAAGTAGCAGATATTATGTTAACATATGATATTTTATTCATATCTTATAGTCTTTATCAAACTTGTTTTGTCTTGCTAGACAAGTGTTTCCATACAAATGTGCCTCCGGCTGTCTGGGCTTGCTGGGAGTTGTAGTTTTGCAACAGTTGGAGACACACGGTTTGGAAAACACTGTGTTAGACTATTGTGTATAGCCATTGGACACCTACTATAATACATTGCTGGCTTTCTGCAGTACTTATGAATGATCCATGTATGTTAAAAATATAAAACATGAGGACACTAAAAACCTTAAAGGCTATGAAATCCAATAGTAAAATTAGGATAAAAAGAATGTACGATATGTATACTTTAGGCCTCATCCTTTAAATGAAATGAGTTGCATGAATTCATGAGGACCATTAGGATACAAGTTAACAGATTTTTTTTCAATGTGTTTTCATTGAAGTATTGTGTCACTATAAAACGTACCATTCTCTTTAGCCAGGAATACTTTCATTGGGGAAGTTAGTTCAGGATGTCTCACTCTACATTCAAAAGTCTTTTTAAGCCAGTCTTCAGCACACACGTTAGTTGTGGCCTTGGCAGTAAATGAACCATCTTGGTAGACAGGGTTTTGAAGAGTGGTATGAAGCTTGTTTTCAGTCTGTAGGTCATACCATGAGACATCTAATCCATCTGCAGTATTCATGTTGGAAATGACACAGGTGAGAGATGCCTTATTAAGATAAATGCTTTCAAAAGATGGAGGAATTGCAGTGATTTGGATCTCTTCATGCGTTGCTTGCTCTGCAAAAAAAAAATACAACAATTCTTAAAGTGAAATGAGTTTTTAAGACATTATTCAGTGCTAGTAATGTGCTAAGTTTGCACCATATAGTAAACAAGCTATAGAAACTTAATTTGAATAGTGGAAAAATTATACATTGTAATTTAATCAGTGGCATCACTAAGGGGGGGGGGGTCAGAGGGGGCCATGCTCCTCCCCCTTTATCATGCTGTGCCCCCTCAATTGAAACATGTTACCCTGAGGCGGACTGTAATGAACGGGCAGAGCGCTGAACATAGAGAGAGGAGTGTAGCATGTAGCTCCACAGTCCTCTTTGTCCTCTCCCTGTACTGATCTCTATGGTCATGCTGTATCCTGAGCTGCTGCACACACAGGCCGAGAAAAGCAACAGGTTCCTGTGGTCCTATCAGGAAATCCTTTTATTACCGGTCTGTCCTGTCAGGCTGGGTTCACATATATCAGTAGTCTGGCACAGTTTCCTTCCGGCGTGCACCGGACGGAAACTGATGCTAGAACTGATCCCATTCATTTGAATGGGACAGTTCACAATCATCCAGTGTCTCAATTTTTACGCCGGATGGTTGGACATGTCGGAGGGCACCGGACAGGGGAACGCAGCTTTCTGCGTTCCCCTGTCCATTGCCCAGAAACAATGGACGCCGTATACCATACAAATTATGACAAGTTGTCATCAGTTGTGGCATCAGTTGCGTCGAGATTTAGGCTGAGTTCACCTATGCCAGATGCCGGACATATGTGAACCCAGCCTCACTGAGCCCTGAGCAGAAGAGAGAAGAGAACGGCAGCAGCATGAGTGAGAGAGAGAAGATCCTACAGCCCATGGGCACAGGTTTACTGAAGACTGTGTCAAAAGGTTAAGGGGGGATGTGGAAAACACTAAACTATTTGCCCCCACTGTCAGTCAGCACCACCATTAAGTTGCACCCAGTGTTTTCCAACCAAGGTGCATCCAGCTGTTGCAAAACTACAATTCCCAATATGCCAAAGGCATGTGCATTAACCCCTTGATATACAATTAAAATCTTTGCATAACAATTTTACTCTCCTGTGCTTCTAAGAGCCATAACTCTTTTGTAGTTTTTCCATTTACATATGAAGGCTGGGACCAATAATTTTTAGCCATAATATATGATGTGAGACAGAAAAAAAAATGCTTGTGAGGTGATATTGAGATTTTTCTAATTTGGGGTGGTTTGTTTTTATGCCAGTCACTGTGCAGTAAAACTGGCATGTTATCTTTATTTGTCAGGTCAGTATGAATACAAAAATGCCCAAGTTGTATATTTTTATGATTAACTAGTTTAAAAAAAATATATAAATTAAAAGATAAGTATGCTCATGATTGTTCTGACCCCTATAATGGTTTTAGTTTTTGTCCTATTGAGCTGTGTTGGAGTTAAGTTTTTGCTCCATGGTCTGTCATTTGTATTGGTACCAATTTGGCATAGATCAGACTTTTTGATCACTTTTTATAAAATTTTCTATAGGATGTGACCAAAACAATACAATTGTGACATTTTTTTTTTTTTTTTTTTTTTTTACACCGGATCAATAGTGTTATATTTATTAGTTTAGACAATTCCACATGTGGTGATAACAAGCATTTGCATTGTGGGGAGGCGATATGAACAACCATCTGACCAAAGTAAAGCGTAATTTGCAGCAGCACAACACTTTTTTTTCTAGTATTGGATGAAAGGTAATAGTGTATGTGAGCTGGCAGGATTTTCGTGCCAATGCAGCTTTTAAGTCCCTTTCAGGCCCTTTCCAAGCTGCTTTCTTCTCAGAGTCAGTCGCTCACTCACAACGTCTATTGAGGACTGGCGCATCTGCACCGTAACTACTGTCCCTCCAGCCTCCAAAATCCACAACGTGTAAGGTTATGTTCACACATCGGAATTTCTGAGTGGAATTCAGCTGACAGATTCCACACAGTAATTCCACTGCAGAAGAGTCCAATTGATTTTAATGGGA
Source organism: Hyla sarda (assembly GCF_029499605.1). Classification (NCBI taxonomy): domain Eukaryota; kingdom Metazoa; phylum Chordata; class Amphibia; order Anura; family Hylidae; genus Hyla; species Hyla sarda. Next base: position 398,330,134 of record NC_079189.1, read on the forward strand.
TTCTGCTGCACTGTGCACACGGCTGAATTTCAGCTAAAGCAACATATGACATGGAAATCTCGATTCCAGGATTTCTGTGTCATATGTTGCTAGGAAATGCCTTGCCATCTATGAGATGGCGCATTTTCAAGCGATCCTAGTGCATTTTTTCCAAGTGGACATTCCTAGTGGACATGCCACATATTTTTGGCCGCATGAACCCAGCCTCAGGTTGTTTTCCAGAAGCACCCTCCACCAATCAATTTCCAGAAGTCAGTGTCTTTCGCCAATTAGTTGGCAGAGAAAGACATAATGGGTTACGTAACAACAGGGAGTGATTAGCCCCCCCCCCCTTTTGTTCTGGCCCCCAGTGTTACTACACCACTGAATTTAACTTACCACAAGTCCTAGATTTGCTCACATTCCTAATGTCATTAAAGTTAGTTGAAGAATGCTCTACCACACATGAGAGTACGGTGTCTTCATCCCATTCCTTTTTAGATACAGTGATGTATGAGCTTAATGTAAAGTACCCATTAGCATTAGTGGCATTTTCTGTCATGGTGTTGAGGACAGTTCTCTTGTGGTTTTTGAGCCAAGTTATGTTAATTTCTCCAGGATAAAATTCACTTACGAGGCACACAATGGTGCCATTGTCATATTTACTCAGGTCTTCTTTTATAGGAGCGTGCATGGTTACAACAGGCTGAGTGGGTTCTGGTTCTGTTTTTTCTGGTTCTGAAATAAAGAAATTTAGAACCTTTGTCAATGCAAGTTCATTGCTACTAGCACACCATTTTCTAATTTAATATACAAGGTTATATAATATGCATAAGCACTTACACTACATGTACCACATTTAAGGATACAACCCACATGATTTAGAGGCAGAAACTGTAATCATTTCTCTGCCAAAAACCATGGTGTGTTACTTTAGTGAACACTGCTCCCATTGACTTGTGAAAAAGAAGTGACATGACACTTCTTTCTGCATGGTTATGCTCTAAAGATTCCATTGATGAGTTTAAGTATGGGATAGACATTAGGCTAACCTTCATATAAGATAGGGCCAGGGACTATTGATAGCATTCAGAATATTGGACAGACTAGATTTTCCACACATTTGCTACACATTTTATGTTCCTATCTTTCTATGTTTCTATTTAAATCTATTGAGACTTGTGCTTTAAAGGACAAAGTGTTATAACACTTATCCCCTATCCACAGGATAGGGGATAAGTGTTTGATCGCAGGGGGTCTGACCGCTGGGACCACCCGCGATCTCCAGAGAGTGCTAAGGAGAGCGACAATGCATGTAGCATTGACCTAGAGAGGTCAACGGTACGACCCCTCCCTGCCCATACAGTTCTATGGGAGAGGCGGGGAGGTACGAACGCTGGCTCCCCGCTTCTCCTATAGAACTACATGGAGGAGGCGGGTTGGCCGCAACGTCATGCTGAGGCCGGCACACCTCTTGCATGGGAGAGCCGCGGCAAAGCCATGGCCTTGTGCAGGAGATCGCGGGGGTCCAACCGCTTATCCCCTATCCTGTGGATAGGGGATGAGTTGTTTTTGGCCACAGATGGCCTTAGCTGGGTGGCAATGCCATTCAGTGCATACAAAGGTACTGAATGTGACTGCATTTCCTTGCCAAAAACTGCACAAAATGGACTCCTGGATAAACCAACCCAATGGTAACACACCCGTGAACAAAAATAAACAAGTATTATTTTATCAATAATAAAAAACACTATAGTCATGTAATGTTACAGCCTGAGAAACATTGAACATTCTTACCTGAATTACCAAGTTTCACAGTTTTGCTGATTTCCGCATGTTTTGCTGTACAGTAATATACATCATGGTTCACCCAGTTAGTAGTTGGCACTTGTACTTGTGAGCTGGTTATATACACACCACTGGATTGCAGTATTGGATTATATGTCTTCAAGCCTTTGGTATAGCTGCTATTGGACTTATCAGCCCATGAGAAGTTAATCGTCTCTGGAAAGAAATCTTTGGCCAAGCAGCCAATGGTAGTGGTGGTTTCCTGAGGCTTGCCACAAGAAATGAGTGGAAAGAGAGATGGTGTTTGCTGTGTAACTGAGAATACAAGCAAAAGGTGGAACAAATTCATGGTTAGAAGCTAAAGTATAGAAAAAGCTAAGAAGAGGTTTGACATGAGCTTCAGTGCAAGTTAGTAGTAAATTAGAAGTTATATATTAGTAATAAGGTTGGAACCACAAACTTACAGATGGATTTTTAATAAGATTTCTTATTCAGATAGTAGTGCAAAGACATCACATCATCTATAGATAAGAGTTATGCATGGAAATATAAACACTGCACCTGATGAAGGTTGAAACTATGTTATTTTTGATTAAAATTCACAAATGTTATTGGTTGCTGGTTTTATAGATTTCCCGAATATGTTATACCATTATAACAGCTCACTGGATAGATAACACTATGTACTGTATTGTCATGCTTTAGTAGGTAAAGTTATGTATTCACATGTTAGGTCATGCTGATGCATGTAGAGTACTGGTCACATTATTACCAACTTATTACCTTTATCCTCATGCTAAGATATGTAAGATATGACTTACCAGAGGTCAGTTTACAATTCATAGCTCTTCCATGTCTACAGTATATATACAGTGCTCTCTGTATTATACAGTGTATTATAACTTAACAGACAATATACGACACAAATAGTTCATGTGACACCACAAGATAAGCTACATATAGTTTAATATGAAAAAATGGTTTATTATTGAAATATACTGTACTTTCTGTGTGTATATTTGGGGAAATGATTTTATTCCCACTAATTCAACCAAAAACTTCATTGGACATGAGCTCTTTATAATCTACAGCAGTGGTTTCCAAATGGTGGTCCTTCAGATGTTGTAAAACTACAACTTCCAGCATCAGCCATTGCCACTGGCATGCTGGGATTTGTAGTTTTGCAACAGCTGGAGGTCTACAGTTTAAAGACTGTTTGTCAACAATTATATATATATATATATATATATATATATATAAATGTGTGTGTGTGCATTTTTAAGTTGTAAGGATATTTTGAGCATGGTATGCTTTTTTGCTAAGCTATATTATACTTGCAGTTCATTCTACTGAGCTATATTATGCCTGTATTTTCTGCTGAGCTCTACTATTTGTGCTATTCTTTCTACTAAACTATAGCTTCTATGCTTTCTGCTGAACTGTGAGGTAGTGGTTATGTTTTTGCTGAGCTATAGCGGTACTGTACCTGCGGTACTGAGTTGTACTATACATTGTAGACTCTGTACTGAGCTATACTGCTGTGCTTTTCATTATTCTGTTTTGACTATTCTTCCTGTTTAGTTTTACTGTAGCTGCTATGCATTTTGTTTAGCTGTCCTGTACCTGCCATGCACTCTACTGCTCTGTACCTGCTATGCTTCTCATTAAGCTTTATAACAGCTGTTATGCTTTGTGCTATCCCCGCTATACTTTCCATTGAGCTTGATTGTAGCTGCTATGTTTTCTATTTACCTGTACCCTCTATACTGTCCATTGAGCTTGACTGTAGCTGCTATGTTTTCTATTTACCTGTACCCTCTATACTCTCCATTGAGCTTGACTGTAGCTGCTATGTTTTCTATTTACCTGTACCCTCTATACTGTCCATTGAGCTTGACTGTAGCTGCTATGTTTTCTATTTACCTGTACCCTCTATACTGTCCATTGAGCTTGACTGTAGCTGCTATGTTTTCTATTTACCTGTACCCTCTATACTCTCCATTGAGCTTGACTGTAACTGCTATGTTTTCTATTTACCTGTACCCTCTATACTGTCCATTGAGCTTGACTGTAGCTGCTATGTTTTCTATTTACCTGTACCCTCTATACTCTCCATTGAGCTTGACTGTAACTGCTATGTTTTCTATTTACCTGTACCCTCTATACTCTCCATTGAGCTTGATTGTAGCTGCTATGTTTTCTATTTACCTGTACCCTCTATACTCTCCATTGAGCTTGATTGTAGCTGCTATGTTTTCTATTTACCTGTACCCTCTATACTCTCCATTGAGCTTGACTGTAGCTGCTATGTTTTCTATTTACCTGTACCCTCTATACTCTCCATTGAGCTTGACTGTAGCTGCTATGCTTTCTATTTACCTGTACCCTCTATACTCTCCATTGAGCTTGATTGTAGCTGCTATGTTTTCTATTTACCTGTACCCTCTATACTCTCCATTGAGCTTGACTGTAGCTGCTATGTTTTCTATTTACCTGTACCCTCTATACTCTCCATTGAGCTTGACTGTAGCTGCTATGTTTTCTATTTACCTGTACCCTCTATACTCTCCATTGAGCTTGACTGTAGCTGCTATGTTTTCTATTTACCTGTACCCTCTATACTCTCCATTGAGCTTGACTGTAACTGCTATGTTTTCTATTTACCTGTACCCTCTATACTCTCCATTGAGCTTGACTGTAGCTGCTATGTTTTCTATTTACCTGTACCCTCTATACTGTCCATTGAGCTTGACTGTAGCTGCTATGTTTTCTATTTACCTGTACCCTCTATACTCTCCATTGAGCTTGACTGTAGCTGCTATGCTTTCTATTTACCTGTACCCTCTATACTCTCCATTGAGCTTGACTGTAGCTGCTATGCTTTCTGTCTACCTGTACCCTGTATACTTTCCGTTGAGCTTGACTGTAGCTGCTATGTTTTTATTTGCTTAGCTTTACTGTACCTGCTATCCTTTCCACTATGTTGTACCTACTTTGCTTTTTGTTGAGCTTTACTATAGATGCTATGCTATACTGTAGCTGCTATGCCTTTTGGAATGTGTTACTGTACCAACTGTGCTTCCTACTATACTGTGGCTTCTATGATTTTTGCTAATCTTAACTTTTCCTGCTATGTTTCCTACTATACTGTAGCATCTGTGTTTTTTTTGCTAAGCTCTACTATACCTGCTATGCTTTTTACAACCCTGCACCCTCTATACTTTCCATTGAGCTTTACTGTAGCTACTTTGCTTTTTGCTAAGCTGTATTGTACAGTACTTGCTATGTTTCTACTAACCGGTACCTGCTATACTTTCCTGTGAGCTTTACTGTAGCTGCTATGCTTTTTGCTTAGCTCTACTGTACCTGCTATGCTTTCTACTAACCTGTACCCTCTCCCTCTATACTTTCCATTGAGCTTTACAGTAGCTGTTATTTTTTATGCCAAGCTATACTTTTCCTGCTACACTTTCTACTATTTTGTACATACCTTGCTTTTTGTTGAGCTTTCTTGTAGATGCTGTGCTAAAGCTATACTGTAGCAGCTATACTTTTTGCTAAGCCCTATTGTTCCTGCTATGCTTTCTGCTAATCTGTGTCCCCTATTGAGCTTTATTGTAGCTGATATGCTGTTTGCTAAGCTATACTGTATCTGCTATACAATGCACACTGAGCTTCCTACTATTCTGTAACTGTGATGCATTTTTTGAGCTTTACTGTAAGTGCACTGCTATCTGCTAAAGCTATACTGTACATTCTATGCTTTCTAACAACCTGTACCCTCTATACTTGCCACTGAACTTTACTTTAGATATGTTTTTTGCTAAACTATACTTTATCACTTATGCATTCTACTATTCTTTACCTGCTATGCTTTTGAGCTGCAGATGCTATGCTATTTGCTATAGCTATACTTTATCTGCTATCCTTTTTACTATTATGTACTTACCTTTCATTTTGTTGAACTTAATTATAGATATAGCTATCTGCTAAAGCTATACTGTAGATGCTATACTTTTTGCTAAACTCTACCTAATATGCTTTTCTTCTGACCTGTACTGCTATACTTTCCATTGAGCTATACGGTTGCCTCTTTGCTTTTTTGCTATTCTATTCCTACCTTGCTTATGTATTAAGCTTTTTGGTAGCTATTATGCTTTTTGCTAAGCTAATCCATACCTGCAATGCTTTCTGCTAACCTGCACCTGTCTTACTGTTCTTGCTATGCTATCTACTAAAGCTTTACTGTACATGCTATTCTTTCGACAAGCCTGTACCCCTATTCTTTCCATTGACCCTTATGATAGCTGCTATACTTTTTTCTAAGTTATACTTTACTTTCTATGCTTTCAACTTTTCTGTACCTGCCTTTCTTTTTGTTGAGCTTTTTTGTAGATGCTGTGCTTGCTGCTAAAGCTATATAGTGTAGCTGTTATGCTTTTTTGCTAAGCTCTATTGTACCTTTGTATTCTTTGTACTAACCTGTACCACTATACCTTTCATTAAGCTTTTCAGTAGCTGCTATTCTTTTTGCTCAGCTCTACTATAGATGATAGACTTCATACTATTCTGTACCTACTATTCTTTTTGCTTAGCTCTACTGTAGCTACTATGAGTTCTACTTTCCTGTACCCGCTATATTTTTATTGGGCTTTATGGTAGCTTTTTAAGCTCTACTGTTTCTGCTATAGTTTGTACTAATCTGTATACTTTCTACTGAGCTTTTCAGTACCTTCTATTTTGTACACGCTGGACTTCCTACTATTCTGTACCGGCTATGCTTTGGTTGAGCTGTACTGCATATTCTATGCTTTCTGCTAAAGCTGTACTGTCCCTGCTATGCATTTTATTGATACATACTGCATATGCTATGCTTTCTGCTAAAGCTATACTGTACCTGCTATGCTTTTCAATGATCTATACTGCCTATGCTATGCTTTCTGCTAAAGCTATATTGTACCTGCTATGCTTTTTATTGATCTATACTGCATATTCTATGCTATCTGCTAAAGCTATACTATACCTGCTATGCTTTCTGCTAAAGCTATACTGTACCTGGTATGCTTTCTGCTAAAGCTGCACTGTACCTACTATGCTTTTTTATTGATCGATAATGCATATGCTATGATTTCTGCTAAAGCTATACTGTACCTGCAATGCGTTTTAGTGATCTATATTGCATATGCTATGCCTTCTGCTAAAGCTATACAGTACCTACTATGCTTTTTATTGATTTATTCTACATATTCTATGCTATCTGCTAAAGCTATACTGTACCTGCAATGCTTTTTAGTGATTATATATTGCATATGCTATGCTTTTTGCTAAAGCTGTACTGTACCTGCTATGCTTTTTATTGATTTATTCTACATATTCTATGCTATCTGCTAAAGCTATACTGTACCTGCAATGCTTTTTAGTGATATATATTGCATATGCTATGCTTTTTGCTAAAGCCGTACTGTACCTGCTATGCTTTTTGCTAAAGCTGTACTGTACCTGCTATGCTTTTTAGTGATCTATAGCGTATATTCTATCTGCTAAAGCTATACTGAACCTGCTATGCTTTTTATTGATTTATTCTACATATTCTATGCTATCTGCTAAAGCTATACTGTACCTGCTATGCTTTTTAGCGATCTATACTGCATATGCTATGCTTTCTGCTGAAGCTATACTGTAGCTACTATGCTTACCATTCAGCATCTACTATAGCTGCTATGCTTTTTATTGATCTATACAGCATATGCTATGCTTTCTGCTAAAGCTATACTGTTCTGCACCTGCTAGGCTTTTTAGTGATCTATACAGCATATTCTATGCTATCTGCTAAAGCTACACTGTACCTGCTATGCTTTTTAGTGATCTATACTGCATATGCTATACTTTCTGTCTGCTAAAGCTATACTGCACCTGCTATGCTTTTTATTGATCTATACTGCATATTCTATGCTTTCTGCTAAAGCTATACTGCACCTGCTATGCTTTTTATTGATCTATACTGCATATTCTATGCTTTCTGCTAAAGCTATACTGTACCTGCTATGCTTTTTAGTGATCTATACTGCATATGCTATGCTTTCTGCTAAAGCTATACTGTACCTGCTATGCTTTTTATTGATTTATTCTACATATTCTATATTATCTGCTAAAACCAAACTGTACCTGCTATGCTTTTTAGTGATCTATACTGCATATTATATGCTATCTGCTAAAGCTATACTGCACCTGCTATGCTGTTTTAGTGATCTATATTGCATATGCTACACTTTCTGCTAAAGCTATACTGTACCTGCTATGCTTTTTATTGATTTATTCTACATATTCTATATTATCTGCTAAAACCAAACTGTACCTGCTATGCTTTTTATTGATCTATACTGCATATGCTATGCTTTCTGCTGAAGCTATACTGTACCTACTACTATGCTTACCATTCAGCTTTACTATAGCTGCTATGCTTTTTATTGATCTATACAGCATATGCTGTGCTTTCTGCTAAAGCTATACTGTACCTGCTATGCTTTTTAGTGATCTATACTGCATATGCTATGCTATCTGCTGAAGCTATACTGTACCTGCTATGCTTTTTAGTGATCTATACTGCACATTCTATGCTATCTGCTAAAGCTATACTGTACCTGCTATGCCTTTTAGTGATCTATACTGCATATGCTATGCTTTCTGCTAAAGCTATACTGCACCTGCTATGCCTTTTAGTGATCTATACTGCATATGCTATGCTTTCTGCTAAAGCTACACTGTACCTGCTATGCTTTTTAGTGATCTATACTGCATATGCTATGCTTTCTGCTAAAGCTATACTGTACCTGCTATGCTTTTTAGTGATCTATACTGCATATTCTATGCTTTCTGCTAAAGCTATACTGTACCTGCTATGCTTTTTATTGATCTATACTGCATATTCTATGCTTTCTGCTAAAGCTATACTGCACCTGCTATGCTTTTTATTGATCTATACTGCATATTCTATGCTTTCTGCTAAAGCTATACTGTACCTGCTATGCTTTTTAGTGATCTATACTGCATATGCTATGCTTTCTGCTAAAGCTATACTGTACCTGCTATGCTTTTTATTGATTTATTCTACATATTCTATATTATCTGCTAAAACCAAACTGTACCTGCTATGCTTTTTATTGATCTATACTGCATATGCTATGCTTTCTGCTGAAGCTATACTGTACCTACTACTATGCTTACCATTCAGCTTTACTATAGCTGCTATGCTTTTTATTGATCTATACAGCATATGCTGTGCTTTCTGCTAAAGCTATACTGTACCTGCTATGCTTTTTAGTGATCTATACTGCATATGCTATGCTATCTGCTGAAGCTATACTGTACCTGCTATGCTTTTTAGTGATCTATACTGCACATTCTATGCTATCTGCTAAAGCTATACTGTACCTGCTATGCCTTTTAGTGATCTATACTGCATATGCTATGCTTTCTGCTAAAGCTATACTGTACCTGCTATGCTTTTTAGTGATCTATACTGCATATGCTATGCTTTCTGCTAAAGCTATACTGCACCTGCTATGCCTTTTAGTGATCTATACTGCATATGCTATGCTTTCTGCTAAAGCTATACTGTACCTGCTATGCTTTTTAGTGATCTATACTGCATATTCTATGCTTTCTGCTAAAGCTATACTGTACCTGCTATGCCTTTTAGTGATCTATACTGCATATGCTATGCTTTCTGCTAAAGCTATACTGTACCTGCTATGCTTTTTAGTGATCTATACTGCATATGCTATGCTATCTGCTGAAGCTATACTGTGCCTGCTATGCTTTTTAGTGATCTATACTGCACATTCTATGCTATCTGCTAAAGCTATACTGTACCTGATATGCTTTTTATTGATCTATACTGCATATGCTATGCTTTCTGCTAAAGCTGTACTGTACCTTCAATGCTTTTTATTGATCTATATTGCATATGCTATGCTTTTTGCTAAAGCTGTACTGTACCTGCTATGCTTTGTAGTGATCTATACTGTATATTCTATGCTATCTGCTAAAGCTATACTGCACCTGCTATGCTTTTTCGTGATCTATACTGCATATTCTATGCTTTCTGCTAAAGCTATACTGCACCTGCTATGCCTTTTAGTGATCTATACTGCATATTCTATGCTTTCTGCTAAAGCTATACTGTACCTGCTATGCCTTTTAGTGATCTATACTGCATATGCTATGCTTTCTGCTAAAGCTATACTGTGCCTGCTATGCTTTTTAGTGATGTATACTGCATATGCTATGCTTTCTGCTGAAGCTATATTGTACCTACTATGCTTACCATTCAGCTTTACTTTAGCTGCTATGCTTTTTAGTGATCTATACTGCATATGCTATGCTTTCTGCTGAAGCTATACTGTGCCTGCTATGCTTACCATTCAGCTTCACTATAGCTACTATGCTTTTTATTTATCTATACTGCATATGCTATTCTATCTGCTTAAGCTATACTGTACCTGCTATGCTTACCATTCAGCTTTACTATATATGCTATTCTTTCTTTTTAAGCTATAATCTACATGTATGCCTTCTACTAATCCATACCTGCTAATACCTGCTATACTTTTCCCTGAGCTCTACAGTACCTGCTATACTTTCTACTGAGCTGTACTGAAGCTGCTGCTACTATAGCTTATTCCATAGGTATACTATAAACTTGCTATGCTTTCAAACATGCAGTATTTGCTATACTTTTTGTCAAGCTGTAGTGAATTTGCTATGCATTTGGCCAAGCTGACCTGTACCTGCTATGCTTTCTGGTATGCTGGGCTATGCTATAGTGCTTTAGCTCAGCTTTAAGGTAATGTGTTTCACTATAGAATACTTGCTATGCATTTTGATTGCAGCTTTTTGCTATAATAATTTGCTATCTGCTTATCTATTATGTACTAGCAATACTTTTGTAAGCTATATCGGTATATATATCACTTATACATTGTATAATATGTTAAAGAACAAGTACTATGTATACAATAAATAAAACATATTATTCTAAAGTATAACCATTTAAAGTAGTACAGAAACAATCAGCTCTAGGATTCCAGCTAAGCACATGATATAACTTTTTTTCTATAATAATTATTTATGCAAAAACTTAAAATAATTCCTGATTGAAAACTATTTATCACAGTATAATATAGAACATGTGCTGGTTTGAAGCTCTAATACATAAATGCATTGAATAATTTTTCAAAATAATACATAATTATATTATGTTAATATATCTGTAAACTCGTATCTACATCTAAAGGTAGTAAAAATAAAATTTTTTGAAAGTATTGCAAAATTCCTTACCAGACATATGGTCTTTGCAATGGCTGGGTAAATATATTAGTTCATTTAAATAATAAATTAAATTGAATCATTCATAAATTAAATCTGATATGATCGGGGCAGCAGGAAAGTAAATATCACAATATGACTTCATGCATATACATAAGTATTTATAAGTAAAGTTAAATATTTGTTTCATATAAAATATGACATTAAATATTAAGATAAACATGATATATATATATATATATATATATATATATATATATAGATAGATACATATAGTATATATATATATATATATATATATATATGTGTGTATAAAAGAACAGTTAAATATTTTTTTCATATAAAATATTACAATATATATATATATATATATATATATATATATATATTGTATATATATATATATATATATAGATATACATGCATATATATATATATATATATATATATAATTTATGGTAAAATAAACAATAAATGGTACGGTAACTCAAACTCATACATAGATGATCGGTTAATACTGATACAGCTATATTACAGCATATAAATATTAATAATATATCTATGTTATAGCTATATTATTTATATTGTTGTATAATATGATGAATACTATAAATATAAACTAGAATGTGTATATATATATATATATATATATATATATTACTATAATACTATAGCCATATACATTGCATATTATACGTAAAATCTTTTTTCTATATTTATGCGATTAAGACATAAAAAGTCATATATATATATATATATATATATATATATATATATATATATATACATATATATACTCAATACACTTTTCATTTTAATAGCTTTTAATTGTAAATGTGTTTTTTAGAAAATTTAAAAAATGTTTTACTGTTTTAATATTGGTAATCTTTTCAAATTAAAAATCAAATGACTATTAGGTTAGAAGTTTAAAGTTTAATAAAAATATTCAGCTAAAAGCTAAAATTATACAGCTAATAATAAAATCTATGGCGGAATTTTTTTTTTTTTTTTTTTTTTTTTTATGCCTGCCAGCTGTAAGCAGGGAGCCACTGGAGTGTAACTTTCACATCTAACTATAGATTCTGAATCTAGACAAGAACACATCTGGAGGTTTCAGTTGCCATCCAGAACATCTGCTAGTTTCACTTCCCAATTAAATAGAACAGAACTTATATTTCATTAATTAATTAATTAAATGAAATTTAATTATAATTAATCATAACTGAAAAGGATATTTAGGCTTAAAAGAAATGTATTTCAACACTATATTATTACATTTGGCATATAATAATATAAAAAAGTAAATCAGGTATAATATGATGAAGTCATATTTCTAATTAATTTATATATATATGAATTGATTCAACATTAGTTTACAGTTTTCTTTATTAGATATAAATATTTCTATATATCTTCTACATAATATATATATTTTTTTATAAATTCTACTTCTAATTCTAGGTTTATATTAAAAAGTATAAACTTAAATGTTACCATTTATGAAAGAAAAAAAATGTATATGCCTTTTAACTTATTCATACTAAATTATTCTTCTAATACATATATGTATGAAAATTATAGCATAATATATTAGTTGGAAATAGTTCAATAACAAAGTATACAAATTTAAATATTGAATACATTTTTAAATAAAAAAAATAATGTTTTTCACGTTTATAAAACTAGTAAAAATTATACATATATAGTAAAGTTTTTGGATTGTTTTGTCAAACTTATTTCTCATTTAATGAGTAGAAACTTAGAAAACTTACCTTGAGTGTAGTTTTATCACCAGTAAATACAGAATTATGATAGAATTACAGCAATGCCACTAATTTCGTGAAACTCAAGTGTGACTAAATGTTTAAATCTTAATATTGTTATGTGTTACAAAAAAAGTAGCATTTCAATCTGGAACTGATGTATAAAACAAGATACAACTGCATATAGGCACCATAAATCATGAATCAATCCTAATTTCTGTTAGTTTTTAGTATAAGAATTTGAAGTAAGAGACAATGTCATAACAATTAAAACATCAAAATAAGAGTGGAAAGGTGAAATGTTCTTACCTGATGACACAGCGACGTACTGGCCGTTGCCCCATACATCAAAGTAGTCACAGTGACACAAACAGCTGTCACTAGATGACAAATACTGTTTAGTTCAACCCTCAACTCAATGACTTTGCTTGAAGTGTTCATCTAATATATAAAAAAAAAGAACTCACAAAAAAAAAATGAATGAATAGGAATTGGTACTTTTTAGAAACTATATGTTTTCTAATATCTGTAGAAATTTCTTGGTATTCATGAGACATGACCAGCAGCCCCTCTCCCCTTCCTAATGTTTTTTCATAAGGCTTTGAAATGAAAACTTTATGTTTATGTACACAATTTGTTTTTTTCCCGTACTATACATACTGGGAGGATGTTTGAGAAGAATTATTCAAAATGTTGAACAGTATAATTTATATTACACAGTAATTCTAAAAAAGTTGTATTGTAGCTTTAACCCCCTAAAGGGGTACTCTGCCCCTAGACATCTTGTCACTATCCAAAGGCTACAGGATACAATGTTCCACACTGTCTCCTGCACGCCACCCTGGCATTTAGAATTTTTTTGTCCCAAAGGCTGGGTTCAGGGTCACAGTCGTGACATCACACCACACCTGCTTGTGCCGTAACGCTACGCCCCCTTTATTCATGTTTTTGGTAGAGGGCGTGACAGCATGAATGCCAGGGTGTCATACAGGAGATCTCGGGGGTTCCCATCGGCAGAACCCCGGCGATCAGACATCTTATGCCCTATACTTTGGATAGGGGATAAGATGTCTAGGGAAGGAGTACCCTTTAACCCCTTAAGGACCCGGGGTTTTTCCGTTTTTGCATTTTTGTTTTTTCCTCCTTACTTTTAAAAAATCATAACTCTTTCAATTTCGCACCTAAAAATCCATATAATGGCTTATTTTTTGCGCCACCAATTCTAGTCTGTAATGACATCAGTCATTTTACCCAAAAATATACGGTGAAATGAAAAAAAAACACAATTTTGTAAATTTTGGGGGCTCCCATTTCTACACAGTACATTTTTTGGAACAAATGACACCTTCTCTTTATTCTGTAGGTCCATACAATTAAAATGATACCCTACCTATGTAGGTTTAATTTTGTCGTACTTCTGGAAAAAATCATAACTACATGAAGGAAAATGTCTACATTCAAAACTGTCATCTTCTGACCCCTATTACTTTTTTTTATATTTCCACATATGCCTCGATATGAGGGCTCATTTTTTGTGCCATGAACTGAAGTTTTTAGCGGTACCATTTTTGCATTGATGGGACTTATTGATTATTTTTATTCATTTTTTCATGATATAAAAAGTGAACAAAAATGCACTATTTTGGACTTTTGAATTTTTTTTGCGAGTACGCCATTGACCGTGCAGTTTAATTAATGATACATTTTTGTAATTCGGACATTTCTGCACGTGGTGATACCCCATATGTTTATTTAAATTTTTATTTACACTGTTTTTTTTTTATGGGACAAGGGGGGTTATTCAAACTTTTATTAGGGAAGGGGTTAAATGATCTTTATTCACTTTTTTTTTTCACTTTTTGTTTGCAGTGTTATAGCTCCCATAGGGGGCTATAACACTGCACACACTGATCATTTACATTGTTCAATGGTTTCTCATAGGAAACCATTGATCAATGATTCTGCCGCTTGACTGCTCATGCCTGGATCTCAGGCACTGAGCAGTCATTCGCCGATCGGACAGCATGGAGGCAGGTAGGGACCCTCCGGCTGTCATGTAAGCTGTTTAGGATGCCGCGATTTCATCGCAGCGATCCCGAACAGCTCCCTGAGCTAACCGGCATTAGTTTACTTTGACTTTAGATGCAGGGTTAAAGGGTTAATAGCGCGCGGCACAGCAATCAGTGCCGCGCGCTATTAGCCACGGGTCCTGACAGTTGATAGAGGCCATGCCCGACCCGCTATGACAAGGGGCCACGCCGTACCGGTACGTCATGAGTCCTGTAGGGGTTAACCCCTTGGGGACCGAGCCCATTTTGACCCTAAGGACCAGAGCATTTTTTGCAATTCTGACCACTGTCACTTTAAGCATTAATAACTCTGGGATGCTTGTACTTATGAATTTGATTCAGAGACTGTTTTTTCGTGACATATTCTACTTTATGTTAGTGGTAAATTTCCGTCGATACTTGCATCATTTCTTGGTGAAAAAATCCAAAATGTCTTGAAAAATGTGAAAATTTGGCATTTTTGTAATTTTTATGATCTCTGCTTGTAAGGAAAATAGACATAACAAATAAATTATATACTGATTCACAGATACAATTTGTCTACTTTATGTTTGCATCATAAAGTTGACATGTTTTTACTTTTTGAAGACATCAGACGGCTTCAAAGTAGAGCAGCAATTTTCCAATTTTTCAAGTAAATTTCAAAATCAGAATTTTTCAGGGACCAGTTCAGTTTATTTGAGGGTCTTTATGTTAGAAATACCCCATAATGGACCCCATTATGAAAACTGCACCCCTCAATGTATTCAAGATGACATTCAGAAAGAGTTTTACCCCTATTGGTATTTCACACGAATAGAAGCAAAGTGGAGGCGAAAATTCCACTTTTTTACACTAACATGTTCTTGTAGACCCATATTTTTTATTTTTAAAAGGGGTAAAAAGAGAAAAAGCCCCCAAAAATATGTAACTCAATTTCTCTCGAGTAAGGAAATACCTCCCATGTGGATGTCAAGTGCTTTGTGGGTGCACTAGAGGGATCAGAAGAGAAGGAGAGACAATGGGATTTTGGCATCTCGTATTTAGGAAGCCCCTATGGTGCCAGAACAGTGAAAAACCCCCCACATGGCATACTATTTGGGAAACTACATCCCTCAAGGAACGTAACAAGGGGTACAGTGAGCCTGAAGACCACATAGGTGTTTGATAACTTTACGTTTAATTTGGTCGTGAAAACAATTTTTTTTTTTTTATAAAATGTTGATGTTACCCCAAATTTTTCATTTTCACAAGGTGTAATAGGTGAAAATGTCCCGCAAAATTTTTAACCCCATTTCTCTCGAGTAAGGAAAGATATCATATGTGGATGTAAAGTGATCTGCTGGTGCACTAGAGGGCTCAAAAGAGAGGGAGTGACATTGGGCGTTTGGAAAGCGAATTTTTCTGAAATGGTTCTTGGGGGGCATGGCTCATTTAAGAAGCCCCCATGGTGCCAGAACCGCGAAAAACACACCCAACATGGCACACTATTTGGGAAACTACAGCCTTTAAAGGGGTACTCCGGTGGTCAACGCGTTTTTCTGTTTTTGACTTACCCTATTTATTTTGTTTCATTTCTATTCTTGCTGTTTAGCCTACTCTATTTCCGTAGTTTGTTGTCTTTTTATCCCCCACTTTGTTTTCCTATCTTTGCTTCTATTTCCTGTTTCTTGCTGTGCTGAAAACTACAAATCCCAGCATGCCACATGCCTTGCTGGTTTGGGGCGGCTCCTTTTTTTTTTTTTTTTTGTTCCGCCCTTTACCCATCCTACTATTTTCTCGGGTCATCCCCCTTATTCACAGCAGACTAATATAATCAGCCTTGGTTGGGATACACTGGCGTACACACAAAAGGGACTACAACTCCCAGCATGTGTCATTCAGGAGTCTTCAGTCTGTGGTATAACACCAGCATGCTGCCTCTGTCGTCTCCTGGGGGTTGTAGTTCACCACACCTCTGTAGGGCATACACCAGTGTTTCCCAACAAGGGTGCCTCCAGGTGTTGCAAAACTACAACTCCCAGCATGCCCTGACAGCCTTTGGGCATGCTAGGAGTTTTAGTTTTGCAACAGCTGGAGGCACACTGGTTGGGAAACACTGGTGTAACATGATGTGTATGCTGGATAGGCTAGAACAATGTTTCTCAACCAGTGTGCCTCCATCTGTTGCAAATCTACAACTCCCAGCATGCCCAAAGTCCATCAGGGCATGCTGGGAGTTGTAGTTTTGCAACAGCTGGAGGCCCACTGGTTTGTAAACACTAGCATACACATACACACACACAACAGGGACTACATCTCCCAGCATGTGTCATTCAGTAGTCCCCCCCCTCCCCCTTCACATATAGGGGGAGATTTATCAAAACCTGTGCAGAGGAAATCTTGCCCAGTTGCCCATAGCAATTAATCAGCTTGCTTCTTTCATTTTTATGAAGGCCTGTGAAAAATGACAGAAGCAATCTGATTGGTTGCTATGGGCAACTGGGCAAGTTTTCCTCTGCACAGGTTTTGATAAATCTCCCCCATAGAGATCATTCCCAGTATGAGATTTATTCCCCTGCAGGCCATGTATCCCCAGCCCGTGCGCCTTCTCATCCCCCCCTTCAGATAACACTTATCTTCTCTGTGAGGTCCTTCTCCTGTGCAGACCTGTGTCCTTAGAATACAGAGCAGGGGGGAGGGGAGGTGAGGAACTGTGTACTCAGCTGGATGAGATGAGGGGGTGTGGCTTATTAATCATGCAGAGAGAAAAAAAAATGCTATGACATCTTGTCCACAACAGACTCAGAACTGTGGACAACAGTAAAAGAAAACCCTCTGAACTACAGAACTTCCTACCCAACAAACAGGTAAGAAAAACACACACATGCTGCCAAAACATATAACACATGTATATTGCAAAAAAAACAAAACTTACACAGAAGATGCCATATAGTCAAAAAAATTAACCACCGGAGTATCCCTTTAAGGAACGTAACAAGGGGTACAGTGAGCCTTAACACCCCACAGGTGTTTGATGACTTTGCACTGAAGTTGGACGTGAAAATGAAAATGTTTTTTTTTTTTTTTACTAAAATGTTGATGTTACCCCAAATTTTTCATTTTCACAGGGGGTAATAGGTGAAAATGTCCCCCAAAATTTTAAACCCCATTTCTTTTGAGTAATAAAATATATCATATGTGGATGTAAAGTGATCTGCTGGTGCACTAGAGGGCTCAGAAGGGAAGTAGTGACATTGGGATTTTGGAGAGTGAATTTTGCTGAAACGGTTTTTGGGGGGCATGTCGCATTTAGGAAGCCCCTATGGTGCCAGCAGAAAAGACCCCACATGGCATACCATTTTGGAAAATACACCCCTCAAGGCACATAACAAGGGGTCCAGTGAGCCTTAACACCCCACAGGTGTTTGACAACTTTTCGTTAAAGTCGGATGTGTAAATTGAAAAAAAAATATTTTTCACTGAAGAGAAGTATTTTTTCCAAATTTACCATTTTTACGTAAGGTAATGGGAGAAAATGACCCCCAAAATTTGTAACCCCATCTCTTCTGAGTATGGAAATACCCCATGTTAGGACTTAAAATGCTCTGCGGGCGAACTACAATGCTCAGAAGAGAAGGAGTCACATTTGGTTTTTGGAAAGCAAATTTTGCTGAAATGGTTTTTGGGGTGCCTGTCGCATTTAGGAAGCCCCTATGGTGCCAGAACAAACACATGGCATACTATTTTGGAAACTAAACCCCTCAAGGAACGTAACAAGGTGTACAGTGAGCCATAACACCTCACAGGTGTTTGATGACTTTTTGTTAAAGTTGGATGTATAAATGAAAAAAATTCACTGAAACGCTGGTTTTTCTCCAGATTTTACATTTTTACAAGGGGTAATAGGAGAAAATGACCCACAAAATTTCTAACCCCATTTTCTTATGAGTATGGAAATACCCCATGTGTGGATGTCAAGTGCTCTGTTGGCGCACTACAATGCTCAGAAGAGGAGGATCGCCATTGAGCTTTTAGAGAGAGAATTTGTCTTGAATGGAAGTCAGGGGCCATGTGCCTTTACAAAACCCCCCGTGGTGCCAGAACAGTGGACCCCCCCCCCCACACGTGACCCCATTTTGGAAACTACATCCCTCACAGAATTTAGTAAGGGGTGCAATGAGTATTTACACCCCACTAGCTGGGCAGATCTTTGGAACAGTGGGCTGTACAAATGAAAAATTACATTTTTCATTTTCACGGACCACTGTTCCAAAAATCTGTCAGACACCTGTGGGGCGTGAATGCTCACTGTACACCTTATTATATTACGTGAGGGGTGTAGTTTCCAAAATGGGGTCACATGTGTCAATTGTTCTGGCTCTATGGGGGCTTTGAAAACACACATGGCCTCCAATTGTGGACAAATTTTCTCTCCAAAAGCCCAATGGCGCTCCTTCTCTTCTGAGCATTGTAGTGTGCCAGCAGAGCACTTTACATCCACATATGGGGTATGTTCTTACTCAGAAGAAAAGGGGTTACAGATTTTCGGGGCTATTTTCCTATTTTCCCTTGTGGAAATGAAAAATTTAGGGTAACACCAGCATTTTAGTTGAAAAACATGTTTTTTTCATTTTCCCATCCAACATTAATGAAAATTTGTCAATCACCTGTGGGGTGTTAAGGCTCATTATACCCCTTTTTACATTCCGTGACAGGTGTAGTTTCAAAAATGGGGTCACACGTGGGTATTTATTTTTTTTGCGTTTATGTCAGAACTGCTGTTATATCAGCCACCTCTGTGCAAATCACCAATTTAGGCCTCAAATGTTCATAGTGCGCTCTTACTTCTGAGCCTTGTTGTGCGCCCGCAGAGCATTTTATGGCCAAATATGGGGTATTTCCGCACTCAGGAGAAATTGCGATACAAATTTTGGGGATCTTTTTTTCCTTTTACTGCTTGTGAAAATAAAAAGTATGGGGCAACACCAGCATGTTAGTGTAAAAATTTGTATTTGTTTACACTAACAGGCTGGTGTAGCCAACAACTTTTCCTTTTCATAAGGGGTAAAAGGAGAAAAAGCCCCCCAAAATGTGTAGTGCAATTTCTTCCGAATACGGAAATACCCCATATGTTGCCCTTAACTGTTTCCTTGAAATAGGATAGGGCTCCGAAGTGAGAGAGCGCCATGCGCATTTGAGGACTAAATTAGGGATTGCATAGGGGTGGACATAGGGGTATTCTACGCCAGTGATTCCCAAACAGGGTGCCTCCAGCTGTTGCTAAACTCCCAGCATGCCTGGACAGTCAGTGGCTGTCCGGAAATGCTGGGAGTTGTTGTTTTGCAACAGCTGGAAGCTCCCTTTTAGAAACAGTGCCGTACGATACATTTTTCATTTTTATTGGGGGGGGGCAGTGTAAGGGGGTGTATATGTAGTGTTTTACCCTTTATTATGTGTTAGCAGGGCCACCATCAGGGGGTACAACCAATACCCCTGCAAGGGGCCCAGACCCCCAGAGGGCCCGCCGGTTCCGGCCTTTTTAAAAGAATATTTCTATGTCAGTGAGTGACTGTCACTCACTGACCGCTGGGGCCAACACATTATACACAGACTGACTGATTGTATGCTGTACAGTCAGTCAGATTGTTGTCAGGCTGCAGCTGTGCAGCATGTACCTCCAGGGCCAGCGGCCACTGTCACGTTAATACAGCAGCAGTGGTCGCTGGGAGGTACGTACGCTGCGCTAGTCACTGCCAGAGTGATATGTTGTCCTGAAGTGGACATATTATTTTATGTATCTGAGCCCGATACTATGATAAAATCCATAAAATCCAGCGTGTGCAGCAGGGAGAGGAAGGGGGGGGGGCAGACATTGAGCTGTGTAAGGGACCCTAAAATTTCTGATGGCAGCCCTGTGTGTTAGTGTAGTGTTTTTAGGGTACATTTGCACTGGCAGGTTGCAGTGAGTTTCCCGCAAGGAGTTTGCGCGGCAGCGAAAAATTTGCTGCAGCTCAAACTTGAAGCAGAACACTTACTGTAAACCTGATCGAGTGAATGTACCCTGTACAATCACATGGGGGGCGGATTTGGGCAAACCTCCAGCTGTTTCAAAACTACAACTCCCAGCATGTACTGACAGACCGTGCATGCTGGGAGTTGTAGTTTTGCAACAGCTGGAGGCACACTGGTTGGAAAACCTTCAGTTAGGTTCTGTTACTGTTAGTATTTTCCAACCAGTGTGCCTCCAGCTGTTGCAAAACTACAACTCCCAGCATGTACTGATCGCCGAAGGGAATGCTGGGAGATGTAGTTATGCAACAGCTGGAGGTACTCAACTACAGCTCCCAGCATGCCGAGATAGCTGTTTGGGCATGCTGGGATTTGCAGATTTGCAACATCTGGAGGGCTACAGTTTAGAGACCACTGTACAGTGATCTCCAAACGGTGGCCCTCCAGATGTTGCAAAACTACAAATCCCAGCATGCCTTTTTTAGGCACAAAGCTACACCACCTACAAGTAGGCGTGAGAATCACTTCCACCTTACACAATTCAACCTTTAACCTCTTGTGGAGAACAGCGTCCCACTCCCCTTCTATGACACGCGCTCAGCTCCTCACCGGCTTTATCCCCTTAGACAACGCAATCAAATTTGATTGTAGCGTCTAAAATGCAAGTAAAAATGTCCAAGCAGCTCTGTCAAAGTAAGTAAAAACACCTAACCTTCCAAATTCAGGACCCGGGAAAGTGTGTACTTCCCTCCCTCACAAGCATCTAGAAAAAGTGTATGTGATAGAACTTTTCCCACCACAGCAGAGCTGCGCAAAATTAATCATCCTGCTGCACCTTCTTGATAAATAAGATGCACACTAGTCAAACCCACCACTCAAATAAACATGGGAAAATAGCTCTACCGTAGACATTCTTTGATAAATCTGGGCCTATTTGTTGGCAAAAATTGAAAAGAAAAAAGCAACTTTGCAACTTTTGGGAGGATTTGTTTTTACGCAGTGCGCTTAAATGTTTTATTTATTTTGTAGCTCAATGCAATGATACTCAATTTATATAGTTTTTCTATTATTGTACTTCTTTATTAAGAAGTCAAACTTTATTAAACAAAATCACTATATTTAACCTCTTAAGGACACAGCCAATCTTGGTTCTAAGAACACTGCCAATTTTATTTTTGCATTTTTGTTTTTTCCTCCTCACCTTCTAAAAATCATAACTCTTTTATATTTTAATCTACAGACCCATATGAGGGCTTGTTTTTTTGCGGGACCAGTCGTCCTTTGTAATGACATCACTCATTTTACCATAAAATGTAAATATTATTTTTGTGGGGAAATTAAAAAAGTAAAATTTAGCAAATTTTGGAAGGTTTTGTTTTCACGTTGTACACTTAAAAAAATGCATGTTTTCTTTGTTCTGTGGGTCAATACGATTAAAATGATACCCATGACTACATACTTTTCTATTATTGTACCGCTTAAAAAAATCTCAAACTTTTAAACAAATAAGCATGTTTAAAATCCCTCTATTTTGACGACCAATAACTTTCAAATTTTTCCGTATAAGCTGTGGTATGAGGGCTAATTTTTTGTGCTGTGATCTTTATCTATACCACATTTGCGTATATTAAAGGGGTATTCCAGGAATTTGTTTTATTTGCCTATGCTACAGGGGTTGTAAAGTTAGTGTAGTTCATAATATAGTGTCTGTACATGTGTGTGACCGTGTTCTCAAAATTCTTATATGATTCCCCCCCAATATTTATTTTTAACAGCAAACAAAATAACTCATGTCTCGGGATTTTTCAGGTTGCAGTGCATCGAGACCTGACATCACTTGTCTGGTGATCAAAGGGAGCCTGTCCTGCTTCAATTTTGCAACAGCTGTAGGCCCCCTGGTTAGAAAACACTGTGTTTCAATGGGTGGGGTGGCTGATGTGTGGGTGGAAGGAAAGTGACCTCAAGCTTTCAAGAATGGAACTGTGGGATGTGTGGTTTAGAGAACAAAATCCAACAGGAAATACCAAGTTCTGGCAGGTAAGTACTAAAATCACCTTATGGCGGATAACCCCTTTAAAGTTTAAAATCACTTTTCATTCATTTTTTTTTTAATAAAATGTGACAAAAAAGTTGCAATTTTGACTTTTTTGTTTTATGGTTATGCTGTTCACCTTACGGGATCATTAACATTATATTTTGATAATTCGGACATTTAAACACGCGGCGATACCAAGTATGTTCATTCATTTATTTTTACGCTTTTTAGGGGTAAAATGGGGAATAAGGGAAAGATTTACATTTTTATTGGGGGAGGAGATTTTTCAATTTTTTTTCCTTTTTTTTCACACTTTTTTTGTCCCCATAGGGGACTATCTATAGCAATCATTTGATTGCTAATACTGTTCAGTGCTATGCATATGTTATCGGTGGTCTTATACTCCGATCTGCTCGATCAGACCAGAGCAGAAGACCCCAGGAGACGGACAGAGGCAGTTGAGGGGACCTCCGTCAGCCATTTAAGATGATAAGATACCTTCAGCACTGGCGATCATCCATTTAACCTCTTCAGGACGCAGGGCATATGGATACACCCTGCATCCTGAGTCCTTAAGGACACAGGGCGTATCCATACGCCCGTGGGAATTCCGGTCCCCACCACTAGCCGGTTGGGGACCGGAGCCCGATGCCTGCTGAAAACGTTCAGCAGGCATCGCGGCATATCGCCCAGGGGGGTCATTATGACCCCCCATGTCGGCGATGGCCTCAGATCGCTGGACAATTCAGCCCAGCGATCTGCGGCGGATTCCGGGTCAATCGGGTCTCCAGTGACCCGGTGACCCGGAATTA
The DNA here is from genome assembly GCF_029499605.1 of Hyla sarda. Classification (NCBI taxonomy): domain Eukaryota; kingdom Metazoa; phylum Chordata; class Amphibia; order Anura; family Hylidae; genus Hyla; species Hyla sarda. The sequence continues at coordinate 398,353,877 of NC_079189.1, forward strand.
CAGGCTGTTCGGGGCCGTCTCTGATGGCCCCGAACAGCCAGAATCAGCAGGGGTGAGGTGGCACTGGTGCCACCTCACGATCGCCCTGATTCGTCGGCCGGTTTACCGGCCGGCCAATCAGCACACCTGCTGCAGGTGTCACTCCCGCAACCCGCTCCACCCCTCTTCCGGAGGACGTGAGAGGGTGTGGGAAGTTGACCCCAGCAGCTGGGGGCCCCGATCCCTGGCACCCCTGTTGGGATCGGGGCCCCAGGAGCGGCGGCGACGAGGGACTGAAATGTGTGCGGGAGCAGCAGTTGGAGGTGAGTGACGGCCTCCTGCTGTTGCTTAGCAACCGCTCCCAGCATGCAAAAAGGGCATGCTGGGTGCTGTAGTTGTGCAACAGCAGGAGGCAGACCACCACAACTCCCAGCATTCCCTTATGGGCATGCTGGGACTTATAGTTTTGCAACAGCTGGAGGCACATTTTTTCTATGGCAAAGCGTACCTTCAGCTGTTGTATAACTACAACTCCCAGCTTGCACAAACAGCCAAAGTGCATGCTGGGAGTTGTAGTGGTGCATCTGCTGGTTGCATAACTACAACTCCCAGCATGCCCGTTGGCTGTTGGTGACTGCTGGGAGTTGTAGTTTTGCAACACTGAGTTAGGTCACACACTCAGTGATACATAACCAGTGTGCCTACAGCTGTTGCAAAACTAAAACTCTCAGCATATACAGTCTGTCAGCGCATGCTGGGAGATGTAGTTTTGCAACAGCAGGATGTTCCCCCCCCCCCCCAATGTGAACGTACAGGGTACACTCACATGGGCGGAGGTTTACAGTAAGCATCCGGCTGCAAGTTTGAGCTGTGGCAAATTTTCTGCCGCAGCTCAAACTGCCAGCGAGAAACTACTGTGAACCCCCGCCCATGTGACTGTACCCTAAAAACACTACACTACACTACACTACCACAAAATAAAAAGTAAAAAACACTACATATACACATACCCCTACACAGCCCCCCTCCACAATAAAATGAAAAACGTCTGGTACGCCACTGTTTCCAAAACGGAGCCTCCAGCTGTTGCAAAACAACTACTCCCAGTATTACCAGACAGCCACTGACTGTCCAGGCATGCTGGGAGTTTTACAACAGCTGGAGGCACCCTGTTTGGGAATCACTGGCGTAGAATACCCCTATGTCCACCCCTATGCAAGTCCCTAATTTAGGCCTCAAATGCGCATGGGGCTCTCACTTTGGAGCCCTGTCGTATTTCAAGGCAACAGTTTAGGGTCACATATGGGGTATCGCCGTACTCGGGAGAAATTGTGTTACAAATTTTGGGGGGTATTTTCTGCTTTTACCCTTTTTAAAAATGTAAAATTTTTGGGGAAAACAAGCATTTTAGGAAACACCTATGGGGTATTAAGGTTCACTTTACCCCTTGTTACATTCCACGAGGGGTCTAGTTTCCAAAATAGTATGCCGTGTGTTTTTTTTTTTTGCTGTTCTGGTACCATAGGGGCTTCCTAAATGCGGCATGCCCCCAGAGCAAAATTTGCTTTCAAAAAGCCAAATGTGACTCCTTCTCTTCCGAGACCTGTAGTGCGCCAGCAGAGCACTTTTCACCCCCATATTGGGTGTTTTCTGAATCGGGAGAAATTGGGCTTCAAATTTTGGGGGGTATTTTCTGCTATTACCCTTCTAAAAAATGTTAAACTTTTGGGAAACCAAGCATTTTAGGAAAAAAAAAAATTTTTTTTTACATATGCAAAAGTCGTAAATCACCTGTGGGGTATTAAGGATTGCTTTACCCATTGTTATGTTCCCCGAGGTGTCTAGTTTCCAAAATGGTATGCCATGTGTTTTTTTTTTTGCTGTTCTGGCACCATAGGGGCTTTTTAAAGGTGACATGCCCCCCAAAAACCATTTGTCGCTCCTTCCATTCTGAGACCTCTACTGCGCTCGCCGAACACTTTACATAGACAAATGAGGTATGTGCTTACTCAAGATAAATTGGGCTACAGATATAAGTATACATTTTCTCCTTTTAGCCCTTGTAAAAATAAAAAAAATTGGGTCTACAAGAACATGCGAGTGTAAAAAATGAAGATTGTGAATTTTCTCCTTCACTTTGCTGCTATTCCTGTGAAACACCTAAAGGGTTAAAACGCTGACTGAATGTCATTTTGAATACTTTTGGGGGGGGGGTGCAGTTTTTATAATGGGGGTCATTTGTGGGGTATGTATAATATGAAGACCCTTCAAATTCTCTTCAAAACTGAACTGGTCACTGAAAAATAATGAGTTTGAAAATTTTGTGAAAAATTTGAAAATTGCTGCTGAACTTTGAAGCCCTCTCGTGTCTTCCAAAAGTAAAAACTCATAAATTTTATATGCAAACATAAAGTAGACATTTTGTATATGCGAATTTTTTTTTAATTTTGAATATCCATTTTCCGTACAAGCAGAGAGCTTGCGTCATGTACATGACATGTACATGACATGATGTACATGACATGATGTACATAACGTAAATGTACGTCATGGTGCGTTAAGTACCACCGCACCATGACATACATTTTTGTCATGTGTTGTTAAGGGGTTAAAATTGTCCTCTTCTAACCCTTTTTTAATGTTTCAGTATGTGATTTCATTTTTGCGCCATGATCTGTAGTTTTTATTGGTATCACTTTTGTTTTGATGGTTCTTTCTCACATTTTATTCATATATATACTGGATATATGATGTGAATCTTAATCAATATTTTATAGGGGGTGGGCCCATTCACTTTTATAAAAACAAGTTTTTGCTTTTTTTATTGGCAGACTTCTCTGCTTGCTGCTGAATCAACACACTACTGCCTCTTACATAACTACCCTTTTCAGAGGCAGCATAATGTTCACATTGGAGTACAAGTCAGCAAAGTTTTTACATCCGGTATTCCAACCTGACATGAATCCTCACCAAAGGTATGTTCAGCCCAGTTAGCCATGGGTGTTCTGTCTTGTTCCCCCTCCAGTATAGCATCAGAGAGAATATTCAGTGCAGCAGGCCTTGTCTTCACCCCTAGGCGAACAAAATTGTCTGCCGGCAATGTGGAAAAACTTACATTTGGTAAAATGAATCAGACATCGATCAGTGAGCAAGTGATCAAACACATGATCACAAAAAAATGTATAATTGTGGGCAACTGTAAGATTTTGGAGAACACATTTTGCTGTCATAGTTTTTGGGGGCATGTTGAATTTAGGAAGCCCCCATGGTGCCAGAACAGCAAAAAAATCCCCACATGGCACACTTTTTGGGAAACTACACCCCTCAAGGAACATAACAAGGGGTAATGTGAGCCTTTACACCTTACAGGTGTTTGGCGACTTTTCTTTAAAGTTGGAAGTGAAAATATTAGATTTTTAACACTAAAATGCTGGTGTTACCCCAAATTTTTCTATTTCACATGGGGTAATACTGGAAAAAGGCCCACAAAATTTGAATCCCATTTTCTCCCGAGTAAGGAAAAACCTCATATGTGGATGTAAAGTGTCCTGCTGGCGCACTACATCTCCAACAACAGAAGGAGCGCCACTGGGCTTTTGGAGAGAGAATTTTGCTGCCATGGTTTTTGGGGGGAATGATGCATTTAGGAAGCCCCTATGGTGCCAGAACAGCAAAAAAACACCCACATGGCACACTATTTGGGAAACTACACCCCTGAAGAAATGTAACAAGGGGTATAGTGAGCCTTAACACCCTACAGGTGATTAACAAATTTTTGTTGAATTGGGAAGTGAAAATGAAAAAAAATTGATTTTTTTTCACTAAAATGCTGATGTTACCACAAATTTTTTATTTTCACAAGGGGTAATAGGAAAAAATGTCCCCCAAAATATGTAATCCCATTTCTCTGAAGTAAGGAAATACCTCATATGTGGACGTAAAGTGCTCTGTGGGTGCACAAGAGGGCTCAGAAGGGAAGGAGCGACATTGGGCTTTTGGAGAGCAAATTTTGCTGCAATGGTTTTTGGAGGGGCATGTCTCATTTAGGAAGCCCCCATGGTGCCAGAACAGCAAAAAAATGCCCACATGGCACACTGCACAATGAACTCCAAACTGTGGCCCTCCAGATGTTGCAAAACTACAAATCCCATCATGCCCAGACAGCAAATGGCTGTGTGGGCATGCTGGGAGTTGTAGTTTTGCAAGATCTAGAGGGCCACAGTTTAGAGATTCTAAACTGTGGTCCTTCAGATCTTCAGGCCACTTACCCAGATCGCCGCCACTGAATTTCTGCGCCGCCGCCGGATGACGTCATTGCGCCGCCTGGATTGGGTCAGCTCCTACTGTTCCCCCGCACTGCCCGGACACCCATGGGTGGGCAGAGTGGGGGAACTGAACTTTAACACCCCTGCCCCTTCTGCGATTGGTCGGTTGCTTCTGACTGGTCAATCGCAGGCATAGGAGGGGTGGCACTCCAGCCACCTCACTTCTATTCCTTCAGGGGGATCGGGGCTGTGTTGGACAGCCCCGATCACCCTTTTTTCTGGGTTACCAGGTCACCGGAGACCCGTAACCGCCGCAAATCGCTGGTTTGATTTGTCGATCGCTGACATGGAGGGGTCTCAGGACCCCCCTCAGCGATGTCACGGGATGCCTGCTGAATGATTTTAGCAGACATCCTGGTCTGGTCCCTGCCCGGCAAGCGGCGGGGACCAGAAAACTGCAGGGTGTACCTATACGCCTTGAGTCCTTAAGTACACAGGAACGGGGCATACGGGTATGGCCTGTGTCCTTAAGTGGTTAAAAGGGGTACTCCAGGTAAGTCAATTTATCCCCTATCCACAGGAGACGGATTCCCCCATCTCATCCACAAAATAACGAGCCCCCCGTCTCAGCCGCTGATTGCCTGAGATGGCCATTACTGGCCATTACATATGTGGGGACCACTGCACACTGAAGATGGGTTGCTAGGCTTCATACAGGAGGGGATAAGTTGACTTCCTTGAAGTACTTCTTTAAGAAGCTCTGAATAAGATTGTAATAAGTCATCACTATAAAACAGAAAATTGCAAAGCAAGAGATTACTATAAGATTATGAAAGATGTTCCCACATCATAAAATAAGTTGTAAAATATGTCTGTAAAATTGTAATAACATACCTACTTTTGTGATTTTAATCTAATAATGTGCACAGTTAAAGTCTTTGGAAAAGTGGCTGAAGACAAGTGGAAAAGTGGCTGAAGACAGAGCGCAGCGCTCAGGGGGGCGATAACTTCACGTCACTAGGAGTAGCACAAAATACATATGCAAGAAGGGGGGCGGGCAACGGGTGCCTACCTCCAGAACCCAAAGTAAGACTGTCGGTGGGTGACCCTCCTGCTGAGTGCACCAAAGGAGGTCAATTACAAGACTTTACAGAACGCTAAGCCGGCGGCAGCAAAACTTTCAAAAGTAAGTGAACCTTTTAGAAACTCCTGTTCACCCACACTATAACCCACTATTGGGTTTAGTGTTGGTGAACTTGGTGACAGTTTTCCTTTAAATAAAAAATATGGACATATTTTAGTCCTAGTTTATGGATATATTTTGCCATTGATTATACACATGTGAACATATCTGAAGACTGAATATGTAAAAAAACTGTAATGTAATAGATAGGCAACATGTGAATGTCAGTTAGGTTTTTGTACAGGGATAAAACATTGTGCTGCCACCCCACCCCGCACACTGACACAGAGCTGAACAATAACTTCATTCTAAGATTATATACACATGTTTTGAAGCATGAGTGAAGACAGAGGAAACAAGAATGATGTGTACCATACCAATGCTCAATTTTTTTTCTTTATTGTACTTTTTTACCATACCAATTAGTGACGCACTCATTAAAAAAATCCATACTTACATCTAGTTTTCGGCAAAGTTATTTCAAAGTCAAACATGCCAACCAATGGTAGGAGCACGACTAGCTGACCCATCTCTACTTACACTGCCGATGAAAATACATATATAGACACAACAATGTGTGCCACAATAAGTGGTCTGTGACAGGTATACCTGTCACAGAGAGTTGGTGGGTTTAGAAGCTGAGCCCACTTATTCGCTGCGGGGGCCAGCTGTCATGCACAGCTGAGCACCTGCTCCAACCGCCAGGAGTGAAGCGGAGGTCCAATCCTGACAGTTAAGTCTGTAGACGGTTAACATTTAGAATAATCAGCAGAAGACTGCATAAGGGTTCACACTTGTGCGGTGCTTTGAGGCGGCCATTGTTGCTGTGGGTTGGTGTGGCCCAGGGTCAGGGGCTTGGTCAGGCAGCAGTGGGGCTGCCTAGCCACTGAGTCATTCTCCCTGTTGGCTTGGTATCGCAGCATGTTTTGATTCAATATGCTAAAAGGCCATTAGACGATAATAAAAACAAGTTGTGGATGTGCTCTAGTTTTTGAGTAACCCTATAGATGCCATGGTTAGTGAGATGGGGGAAGGGGCTCTCCCTGTCACTTGATGCAGTTGCAGGATTCGGATTGTTGCCATGGCAACCATAGGCAGAATTACAGCTTCCAAGTCTGCCAGCTACAGCAGCCTGTGAGGTCCAGCCACAGGCTAGCTCTCACGGGCTATATGGCAGTGTATACTTATACTATACTACAGTATACTACAGTACTGCAGTATATAAAAGCGGTCAGAACATTGCAGATTCAAGTCCTTTAAAGGGAACAAAAAAAGTACAAAATATCAAAATAAAACAGTTTTCAAAAAATATATAAATAAGAATTGAAATTGTACGGTGCTCAAAATTACATGGAATCTAGGCTTCAGTTAAAAATTGTATTTAATGCTTCAAAAGAAACAATATAAAATGCATTTCAGTGTGTCACAGGGCCCTTGTGACCCACTTTAGGGGTACTCAAAGGATAGGGGATAAGATGCCTGATCGCGGGGGTCCCACCACTGGGGACCCCCGTGATCTTGCATGCAGCACCCCAGTTAAAATGAGTCCCCGGAGCATGTTCGCTCTGAGTCTGATTACCGGCGACCACGGGACAGGCGGCGTGTGACGTCACGCCTCCGCCCCCCGAGTGACGCCTCCCCCTCCCATAGGCTTGCATTGAGGGGCGGAGCGTGATGTCACACGGGGGCGGAGGCGTGACATTACACGCCGCCTGCCCCGTGGTCGCTGGTAATCAGACTCGGAGCGAACATGCTCCGGGGACTCATTTTAACTGGGGTGCTGCATGCAAGATCACGGGGGTCCCAGCGGTGGGACCCCCGCGATCAGGCATCTTATCCTCTATACTATGAGTACCCCTATAAACTCTTGGACAGCCATTATTACCACACCCTTTTGGTTTTGCTTTACTTCTGGACAACACCACACTTATTGCTAATGTCATAGAGCCCCTAAAGGTGAATAAAACCTTTGACCATGCATCATAACCTACAGGAGACACTACACTAGTTTGCCTCTGTAGTAACGGATTTTCTGGTAATATTATAGGCATATAAACAGTTGGTGACCTTAATCAGTCCACCTCCTTGAACCACCAGAGACATTTTTAGAGGAATCTGTCTACTGCATTTGTTGCTAAAAGCCACAGACACCGATGGATGTCAGTAAGGGTATAAAAGCAAACTATACATTACCTGGAGATGATGGTGGTAGCCAAACATATAAAATCACCCTTTTATTTCTCAGCCATGTGTAAAAGGAGGCATACCAACATACTTAACCCCTTAATGATTTAGTGGATTTTCATTAGTGCATTTTCATATTTTTCTCCTTTTTTTTTTTTTATCCAAAAGCTCTCACCTCCTATAACTTCCTTTCGTCAGTCAAGTTTGAATTGGGAGGGCAAGCAAGGATGTTGGCATAGAGATTGTCACACACACATTTAAGATACATACTGTCATGTCTAATGCCCTGTTCCGTTCCATCTTGCATTCTGGTGAAACAAATTTAGATTGCCTGAGGAATATCCAGGAAATGTAATGTCAAGCGTGAACACAACCTTTCCTCTTTTTAGCACTTTATCTTCACTGACAGAATAGCACAGGCAGAAAGGTTTTTGTACTACAATATGACAGAGTGCCCCAGTTATACACACTGACAAACACTAATACAAATAGTCCTAGCACCAATTTCTCCGTAATTGTATTTGTTTTTGTGTCATTCCCCTATAAAACAATATTGTACCTAGTATGAGACAAATTTAGGTACATAGAATACATATTTATCAGTAACTTAAATACTTTAGTGAAACTATAAAACATTTAATATGTAATGCCACATATAATAAAGAAACTGTGAATGTTTACATTGTAAATTACATTTTATATTTAGACCTTTTTTTTAACAGTATAACCCCCCCCCCAAACTTGCTATTTTTTCTGTCCTGTAGAAATATATATATATATATATATATATATATATATATATATATATAAATTTAAAAAAAAAACATCAGAAAACATACTTACTTTATATTTCTAACTTTCTTCCCATTCCTGGTCCATGTAAATAGAGAAATTTTTACAAAAAAACATATAGGTTTAGCTTTAGCTGGAACAGAGTATATGGTGAAGGCTTAAATCTATGAAACCAGTAGTACCAGTGTTAGCTGGGGATTTCCAGCGGGGGGGAAATAAATGAAAAATGAAAAAAATTAATTTCCTTTTTACAAAGAAACCCACCAACTAAGATACAGCACACACAGTTACTATAACAAATAAGGTGATGTTCCTATCATGTTTGGGCACTACAAGCAATAATATTCTGACCAGACTTTCTTTTAGCATACATTTGGCAAAAGATATCGCCATGGTAGAAGAAGAGGCAAGATGTGGTGTAAACCTAACAAAAACCCAGCAATTACATAGGGAGTGGACACAAAACTGTAGACACAAAGGTTGCAGGAAAGCTTTGCATTCATGCAAATTAGAAGATTTTATATACCTTATGAAAGGTACGAATGACAGTCAGCTTTTATGTTTACAATGGGTAGAATAAAGCTATCAGAAAAAAAGTTAAACAAAATCCTACATACATTATATAAAAAAAGAAAAACCCACATTAATAGGGTCTATGTCACTTAAAACATGTCTATGCTTGTTGTGTTCATAGTGTTTTTGCATAAGAATAACTGCAAAAAGTTTTCATAGAGAACTAAAAACTTAACCAAAGTGGTTGCCAACTAGAAGCTGCAAAAAGAAAATGTATCAAGTGAAAAAGATCTTGAAACAGTAATATGCCAACTTAGCCTTCTAGTGCCAGACATTTTTACTATTTGAAAATGGAGTGAATGGCATGTTCTTTATTCTATCAAGCTTCAAATGTGAGTTATATATATATTTTTTGCTAAGGACACACTAGAACATATCACATGTGAATAGACTCTTAGGGTAGGGTCACACGTGCCATATTTTGCTACACATTAGGTGCTGCATATTTTTCTACTTATTCAAGTAGTCAATAGCAAAAAACACACAACAAAATATGGCATCTGTGACCCTACCCTTAAGGGAAATCTGTCAGTTGTATTTGCTGCTAAGAGCTGCAGAGGCCATTGAATAGTTGTTGGAGTATAAAAGCAAACTGTACCTTTCCTGGAGATTATCGTGGTTGCTAAATTCATAAAATCTACTTTCTATTTATTAGGCAAGTTTAAACAGGCACTATCAATAAACATGCTTTTTCATATTTGATCCCTTATGCTAAACAAATAACTTTTGTAATTGGCTTCCATAAAAAAAAAAAAAAAAAAAAAATTGTGTTAGTTTTTCTGCTGTATACTTCTGGCCACAAGGGGTCTTCCTTCATGGCCAGAGCACATTCTGTCTGGTCAAAATTTCAGATTTTGGCCTCCTGCTTGTAATGGCAGGAGACCAAACTCAGGAAGTGTTTCTCTGCACTGAGCTTGATTGACAGCTGCAAAGAGCCTCACTGACAGCTGCACAGACTAAGCTGCACAAACTGAAAGCTGAACAGAGCCTCACTGAAAGAAGCACAGACTGAAAGCTGCTACACAGAGCTTCTATACATCATAGCACTGCAACAATGTGAGGGTGGAAGTGGTCCCCCAGCAGGCTTCAGTGATGTCATGCCTGCGGGGAAACCACTTTCTTCTACTGGGAGATTTCACTATGTGATCAAGAAGAAAGGTAAGATACAGAGATTTTTAAAGCTCTGAAATTTTTTCTAAGGATGGGAGAATGTTAGAAGTAGTTGGGAACATAGCCTAAATTAGTTTAGAAAAGTTTATTTAGTGACTGGTACTCTTTAAAAGGAGACAGGCCAAGATGCTCAAAATCTTAATGTAGCAGCACATTTTTTATGTATGTGTTTTCAAATTTTTATCCTCGCTTTTTAAATTCCAAAACTCTTTTAGTTTTTCTCCTATAGGGCTACATAATGGCTTGATTTATGCGGGACAAATTGTACTTTGTTATGACATCACTCATTTCACTTCTTATTTAACAGGAACAACAGCTGCCAAACATGTAGTCCTAAGAAGGTTGTTGTAACTCTAGCTTTGGATGTTGCAGACTCTGGAACTTAAAGGGGTAGTCCAAAAACTGAACTTCTGGGACACCTATTCCTTCACACAGAATATAGAATACGTATCTGATCAAGGGGGCTCTGATCGCTGCCTCCCCCCCAAAATCTCCTTTATGGGGCCCTGTCTACTGATCCGTCCATAGCATGCTACGGCCCGCACCTTCCTTGATGAGAGCACCGGATGAGGCGAGACATTGCTGCGGACGGTGATTCAGTTCCTTGGTCTATCCCTTTAATCTGTTGCCACTACAGGACAAGTATGCTTATCCTTTGGATGTCAACATTTTATGGAGTGGGCTCACAACTAGAGCCCTCTGCAAACCCAACACCACAAATAGCTGGCATAGAAATCATTCTGTGCCAGCCATTTTAGCAGAAAAATCAATTCAAAGCTTTTCAGCAGCAATCCATTTATTTGAATAGGCAATCAAATTACCGTAATGCTTATAAAATAGACAGAGTTAATTCCCCCATAAAAAAAATGAACCATGAATGGCAGAAACGTAAAAAAAAAAATACTAAACGTAAAAATTGTGTGTTTTTTTGTTACATAACATCCCACAAAGTCAAATCAATGCCACAATACTACTAATAAAAATGACAGATTATGGGCACAATAAATAAACACCCTTTGTAGACAGAAAAATAGATACTTGAGTTATAGAGCCATTATTTTACTCTTCAGTAATAATAATAATAATAATAATAATAATAATAATAATAAAAAGATTACCTTCTCATGTATTTAGGCATCAGAAGCAGTTTATTGGCATCTGTAGTGCAGCTTCACAGATGATCTATGAAGGTAAGCTTTTTGTTTATAACATTTCCTTTCTTAAATGAAAATTTGAAACAACCAAAATATTGGGAATGGGCATGCAGACTGTTTAGTTCAGACAGTGCAGGCTATTTCGTGAGAAAGCATTTTTTTTTAATAATCTGCCACCTTTGTGCCAGGATAGTTAGGTTTGTGTTGACCATGGCATAGCTCTCTTTTTACCCATATTTGGTTTTTGTAGTTGAATGTGCCAGTGTGGTAGCTATAGTCACAGTGATGAACTGCTTTATAAAAAGTAAAGGAAGCCTGGTTGGTAACCACTTACATTTCCATGTAATGCTTTTAAAGGCAGCTGGCAAGAACTAAAAGTTTTGAATTTGTGGTCGCATTCCATTCACTTAAAGCATTAAGTAAGTTGAAATGGAGGGTAGCCACATCCTATTCTTGTTTCCTGTAAGAACCCAAGTAAAATCAGCTAAGAACACACAAATAGGAATTCTACACAGAAAGATTCTTAAATGGGCACTGTCAGATACAAAAACTTTTTATATGCTTTACATCTTGGCAAAACAGTAACCTTTCAAATGTACTTCTTAAGAACATTTTGTTTCCTTTTTATAGAAATCATGGCTTATAAAATCATGGCTTCGTCCAAGCTGAAGCACAGGCATGGACAAAGTCCAGTAAGTGAATGTAGGCTAGCACTCCTCTGTGCTCTCTCCTGTCTGAGAGGACTCCTCTGTGCTCTCTCCTGTCTAATAGGACTCCTTTGTGGTCTCTCCTGTCTGATACCACTCCACTGTGCTCTATCCTGTCTGATAGTACTCCTCTGTGCTCTCTCCTGTCTGATAGGACTCCTCTGTGCTCTCTCCTGTCTGATAGGACTCCTCTGTGCTCTCTCCTGTCTGATAGGACTCATCTGTGCTCTCTCCTGTCTGATTGGATTCCTCTGTGCTCTCTCCTGTCTGATACTACTCCTCTGTGCTCTCTCCTGTCTGATAGCACTCCTCTGTGCTCTCTCATGTCTAATAGCACTCCTCTGTGCTCTATCCTGTCTGATATTACTCCTCTGTGCTCTCTCATGTCTGATAGCACTCCTCTGTGCTCTCTCCTGTCTGATAGGACTCCTCTGTGCTCTCTTCTGTATAATAGCACTCCTCTGTGCTCTCTTCTGTATGATAGCACTCCTCTGTGCTCTCTCCTGTCTGATATTACTCCTCTGTGCTCTCTCATGTCTGATAGCACTCCTCTGTGCTCCCTCCTGTCTGATAGCACTCCTCTGTGCTCCCTCCTGTATGATAGCACTCCTCTGTGCTCTCCTGTCTTATAGCACTCCTCTGTGTTCTCTCCTGTCTGATAGGACTCCTCTGTGTCTGATAGGACAGAAGAGAGCACAGCGAAGTGCTATCAGACAGGAGAGAGCACAGAGGAGTGCTATCAGACAGGAGAGAGCACAGAGGAGTGCCATCAGACAGGAGAGAGCAGAGAGGAGTCCTATCAGACAGGAGAGAGCATAGAGGAGTCATATAAGACAGGAGAGAACACAGTGGAGTACTATCTGACAGGAGAGAGCATAGAGGAGCGCTAGCCCACCCTCACTAACTGGACATTGTTCATGCCTGTGCTTCAGCTTGGACAAAGCCATGATTTTATAAGCCATGATTTCTATAAAAAGTAAATACAGTTTTCTTATGATGTATATTAGAAAGGTTAATGTTTTGCCAAGATGTACAATAATATAAAAAGTGTTTAAATCTGACAGTGCCCATTTAAATAAGAAACGTACTTCTATGACTAAGACGTTATACACGCAGCCAAATTCTATAGTCTATACTGAACCTCCTTTTTCTACACTTTTATCATAGACAAAAAAAAATGTGGCAAGCCTATTCACATTCAATCTAAATTTGGTGCTCCTAAAAAAGAATATTGTGCCTCACAAGTGCACACAAGGCACCATACAGATTGTAATATAAATTTGTGATGTTGGGACCTCTCATAATCTCTAGAATGGGCATCCGAGTCTCATGTCACAATGGAGCTGCAGTCATATGTGTGCACCGCCGCCATTCATTCTCTATGGGAGCTGCTAGAGATAGCTTAGTACAGTGCTTGGCTATATCCGGTTGCTTCGATATCGAATGTATTTGGCAGGACTGATGCTGCAATCTGATGGAAGATTTTATTTGGGTCCCTTTTCTCAAGATTGCAGAGTTTCCATCAGTCAGGCTCCTCCACAAGCAGACATTTATTGTCTATTTTGAGGATGATGAATAACTTCTCATTGTGGGATAAAACTTTTAAAGGGATATCTCAAGATTAAAAAATAAGCCCTATCCGCAGGTTGGGAGAGAAGTATCTGATTGGTAGGAGTTTGACAGCTGGAACCACTGTTCAAGAGAATAGGAGTCTCTTTTCCTCCATGGAAATGGAGTATAGGCACAAGTGTTTGGTAGCTGCTCCAGTCACACTTTATGTGACTTCCAATGATACTTGAGTACAGTGCTCAGCTATTCTGAGTGTAAAGTAAATGAGGTAAAAGTCAGTTGACCTACTACAACAAAGATGTTTTTAGGGCATGTTATAGACTCTCTAGAGATGACAATATTTTTATCTCCTGAGTGACAGGCAAGGGTAATAGCTGCTCATTGGTTTCTCTTGGTATCTTGGCATACTGGTATCAGAACTCTTCTGAGAATTTTGGGGCTCATGTCAGCAATTGTGGAAGCAGTTCCTTGGGTCTATGGCCCATTCAACCTTAACAAAAAGATGTTCTGTGCATCTGTAATCTAAATCAGCTTCCAAATTCCCATGAAGAATAGTTTTGACATTCTTCAGAATGACTTCACAAGGACCTTAGCACATCCACCTTATTATGCAATTCTCTATCCTGGGGACCTTTGATGAAAAGATTCCTAAAGAGCTTTATGAGGCTGAAAATTATGGTTCTTAAAGTGAAACTTACAGCCTGTTCACCCGCACTAATATACTAGGTTATAGTGTAGGTGAACAGCATTAAAAACATTGGTGCCGCGGCGGTGGTGGTCACCGCCCAGTGCTACGCCATTTTATGCTAGGAACGTTAGGGACCCACTCTAAATAGGTGGCCTTGACTTGGCGAGTGGGCTTGTACTTTTTGATCAAAAATGTATACTAACAACCTGTTAGTTTTTGATATTATGCTGAGAAGCAATTAGATCATTATACAAGATTGTAGATGTGCGACCATGCCTGTTTCTTCTACCTGAATTCACATTAAAAACATTGGTCACTTACTCTAATTGGTCGCATAGTTGCTGATTCATGGCCGTTTTTTAATCCATTGCTATTGTGCTGCTGTGCGCAATGAAGGTAGGGAGCCTGCATACTGAGCTCCCCTGTCTCCTTAATATTCACCGTCCAGCCCGGCCCTGTGATGAATTTGCAAATATAGTCAATACAATCGCATATTCATCTAAGGGGCAGGCCAGGCAGTGAATATTGAGGAGGCAGGGAAGATCTGCAAGTTGGCTCCCCGCCTCCATTGGGCACAGCAGCGCAATAGCAGTAGATAAAAAAGGCATAACTCAGCAACTACGCAATCAATTAAAGTAAGTGACCAATGTTTTTAAAGTTGTTCACCTGCCCTATAATCCAGTATATTGGGTTTAGTGCAGGTGAACATACTGAGTAGAAAATGTTTGTTGCCATAATCCCCAAATTTTGATTTTGGGTTGACTTGGATAATTCATGTTTTGTTTTCTAATTAAATGGGTACTCTCATAAAAAAAAACAATTTTTGTATTAAATTATGTAAAAAAAAATGTTTCTAATATATTCTATTTAAAAAAAATCATGTTTAATGTGTTTTTTTTACGTTTGTAAACCTGGCCACTAGGTGTCACCCAATATGGCTCAGGATTACTTTTCCCCCCGTGACGTTCAGCATGTTCGGACCAATGCTGGCCGGGCAGCATGGCCCAGCGTGGTCCGAAACGCGCGTTCATTAGAATGAGTATACTTAAATTTTGCGCGCCGCGCGCATGCGAGCACTGTGCTCACTCTCTGCCTGTTTCCTATACAGGCAGAGAGCGAGTACAGCGATCGTGTGTGGGCAACGCGCAAAATTTTAATATCCCCGCCCCCCTGCATCTCCCTCTCCTCATTCATTGCAGCACACGAGCTGCAGGAAAGAGAGAGGCGACTGGCGGAAGAGAGCCCCGTCCAGGCTTCAGATGATGTCGCGCCTGCCGGGGCCGCCCGCTTCCTGCACTCACCAGAGAGCTCAACTCTGAGCTCCTGCAGCCGTTTTTCCAAAGGTATTTTTATGGGGATTTGGGCAGAAATTCAGACAGGGATAGATGTAGTTAGTGTCAGGGACAGATGGGGAGGGGGAATAGGGAAATTTAATTTAGTGATAGCTACTCTTTAAACAAATAGAAACTTTAAATAAAATCAGTTCATTGGCTTGTTCAGACCCCTATAACATTTTTATTTTTATGTTTGCACCTTCAGTTGTATTTTCCAAAAAGGTATCTGAATTTTTGATCACTTTTTATAAAAATTTCTGGTATGTAATGTGATGTGCCTCTGCTGAGGTAAGGCCTCTGGCTTTCCTGGCAATCCATTGGCACCCCGCAATTACATTGAGGGGGAGGGGGGATGCCATGAGGCCAGTGACACAAAAATTAAGGCGTAGTCTACTAAAAAGTATCTTCAGTCCGTTGTGCCCCTACTGCACGGATCGTCACACTGTGCTCAGCCTATCGCCGGCTGCAGCAATATCCCGCCTCAGCTGGTGGTAGGCTGAGTGCAGTGGAATGATCCGCACACACGGAAGAAGGAAGAAGACCGGAGGACCAAACAGCTGTAGCTGTGCTACGAGGAAACGGAGGAAGGTGAGTTAAAGTTTGTATTCTTTTTTTATACATTTTTTTGCAGCCCAGGCAGAACGGACTGAAGACTACTCCTTTAAAGCTTACTATTATTTTCATAAATGTTTGACATGTCAAAAGTTTACATTATGATCCCCAGACCCACTGCGATCATAGTTTGTAGCTGACCAAATTGCACAGTAGTTTGCTTCATTCTCCGCCGGCTGCAATATCTGACTGTTGCTGTCCTTGACTTTAATGGAGCGTATCAGTTGGAAAATGGCTGGCTGGGGAGTAAAGTGCGCTAACACTTAAAAGGCTCCTCCTGACAAAGTGGGTTTGCCCAGAAAACCACATCCGTTGAGGTAGCACGGGTCACCGGATGGCTTCTGGTAATATGTCAAGTACATGTATTAGGATCTGATTTGAGCACTGTTTTCTCTTTATTATTGCTTTTCCTATTTGTTATAATTGAGATTTCTTGTGGAGGTTGGTGATTTTGGTTATATTTATCATACTACTGTAATGATTCCTCCTTGGGGATTAGCTCTGGGATCGTACTGGACACTGCCACGGGACACGTTTCCACTCAATAAACCCGCAGACAACGGTTATTCATGCAAGCCTGGCACCTTGCCAGCTTTATTTAGACAGGTTGCAGGGGGATAACAAACATAACACAGGAACAAAATAAAGTCCTAGACTGTCTGGTCACTGACTACACATATCAGCATGCCCTGACTACTATCTGGTGAGCTACCGTCAGCCAGTTAAACATGTGACTCCTGCAACCTTCTACTCACAGTTCACAGCACTTCTTAGACCACTCACAACTTCAGCTGTGTGCTTCCTCAACAGGGTCCGAGTGTCTCCCCCTACAGCGATGTGCTGTTTCCCAGGGAGAGCCCCAACTATTCTGTTTCTTTTCCTTTTAAACACACTTCCCCTTCCTCATTAATCAGGCCACAGGTGGAGCATTTTCTAGAGTTAGCAAGGGAAATACACCCTTTCCTTGCCACACTACCTATCTAATAATACATTTGAATAATCGGCTTTGGGGTTCCCTGTGCAATTTTTCTGAGGTATGTTTTTTTATGGGATAGGGGGTTCTAGTATGTCCCTGTTTTCTGGATATGTTATTTTGTGTAATATTGTATTCATTTTTGTGTATTAATAAAGTATTTTTTGTATTCATTTTGGTATCTTATTGTACATACCTATTGTCGTGACATATGTAGGTGTACAGAGATGATGTCAGCTACATCTGTCTATATGACAGGGTTGAAAGAAATCAGCCATGTTTCCTGGTGAAAAATTCTCAGTCGAATTTGACTTTTCTCTAGCAAGCGCCAGAATGTCACCTGACCTGCTGCGGAAGAGTAAACAAAGAAGGTTGTTACATCATCAATACATGAGTGTCTTCCTCTATATATAGTTACAGCTTGTTCCTGGTGGTAGAGATTGTGAAGGTTCAAAAATAGAAAGCAACTTCTAAAAATATTTTAACTTAAAAGGTTTTTGTACTAGTGTATGTCACTGTGCTGTACCCGCTATACTGCACATCATTACAGACTCATACAAAAACCTGCTGCAGTGTGGCATATCAGAAATTCTTTAGATCACACCTCCTACACTCCCACTGCCTAATAACAGGAGAAAACAAACAATATATGACAAGTCTTATTCATAACAGTGGAAAATGAATTATACAAATAACACTTTTTAGTTTTTAAAAATTCTATGTTCCATACATCAACATAAAATGTTAATGCCCACATATGTATTGATCTATCCTGAACTTTATCTATAGTATCTATATTTTTATTAAAAGATTGTATAGTTAAATTACTGTACCTTATTATTTATGGCCTCCACTAGACTGACAAATAGAGGAAACCCATATGGATAATATTGAATATGATCCTGAATCTTTGACAGTAGTTGGTGGTAATCTTGCTCACAGTGTTACAGACTTGTACAAAAACTCCTGCCACATTATATAGTTATTTCCACCTATTATTATTTATATTACACTAGCTTTTGTGGTCTTCAGATGTGTGGTTAGCTTCTAACCACAAGTCAAGTTAGCTATGACCCCCATGGCGTAGTTTGTTCTGTTCTCCTTCCTGTGCGCCTTCATAGGAAATAGAGGCTTTAACATTTAGTGGATAAACATTGCAAGATATAAGGCTGAACTGGATGGACATATTCAGCCTTGCAAACTATATCACTATGTTGTTGGGGCGGTCACAAAAATTTGTGCGCAGTTTATATAAACTATAATTTGTACATATTTGTCTTTGTTAGAATGGGCCCTATTTACAATAGATTTGAGGGACAGATTGCACACTGAAAATCCATAACAAAGTGCATATGTTTTCATCCTTTCTTTAACCTTTCCACAATTGTAAAGGACTCAAATGTCTCATGATGATTGCAATATGTTAGGAAGACCAACAAGAGGGTGCACATCACAACAGAGTATCTCCAAATCACGTTTATATTACATCTAGTCATCACCACAGAACTCAGGATATGTCAAGCCAAAGGGAAGGAAGAACAAATCTGTTTAGTGTAATGCATTTTAATGGGGTTTTCAAAACAAAAAAAAAGCAAAAACAAAAAAACCCTATATGCGGAATACTGGAACTCAGTCCGAGATCTCATTAGACAGGTCTTGGGAATTGTACTTCCTCTAAATCCCACAGTATTTCTTCTTAATATGCTTCCTGGAAACTTAACTAAAGTAAGATCAAAACTTCTACTACATATTTAACAGCAGCTAAATGCATGATAGCAAGCTGGTGGAAGGAGAACGGAGTACTTCTCTGCCACACTACCTTAATTCTATAGAGTATGGCAAGAGTAGGAGGCATTTGATGTTTAACGGATACGATAGCTAATTCACCGTAGAAGTGAAGAGGACCATATAGCTTTCCCTTTTTTTTCCCTTTCTTTTTCATTCTTTTCTTTTATATTTTCTTTGATTCTTTTATTTATCTTTTTTTTCTTATTTTCAAAGAGTTTAAGGTATTCACATGTACATTCTGTACCCATATGTTTGCTATGCATGCAATGGTAGATTGAGATTGTATAACATTGCATCATAATCAAATTCTTGATACTCAAGAGATATTATTACAGGTACAGTCCAGAGTTTTGGTATTATATCTACATGTTCTTGTGATAACCCACTCTTGTTGCTTATGTAATATTTTGACATGTCTTTTATTTTTGTATCTTTTTTCCCTTTACTTTCAAAATTGTTAAAATTATAAATAAACAGTTTATAAAATAAAATAAAAAACTATACTTATTTACCTCTCCCCTGGCTGTGTGTGTCAGTTGCCTGCTGCGCTTCTGTATGTTTCAAACAAGGACTTTCCTATTAAGCCAATCAGTGGCTGATGTAGGACACTGCTGCTGCCACTGACATGCTGAGCAGAAGGTTCTTGTGCTACAAGGACACAAGGAAACTGCTGAGTACAGTTTTTTTTTCTGGAATGTGAGAAAGCACGGCATCTGAAAGCTGGTACCACATGATTTTTTGTATGTAATTTTTGCATTTGATAAAATGTAATTCTATATTATCAAAGGAGATGTCAATACATATAAACACAAAGAACCTGATGTTCAAATTCAAATTTTCCCAATAATCCAAATACGTAATTAGAAAATGGCTATTGCAGGTCCTGGACCATTTACAAGATCTTGAAATGGTGGAAAAAAAATGAAATGGCAAAAATACTGATCGGTGCATATCACCATGATGGAATCCCCCCCAAAAAAATTACAATATGATGTGCTTCAACTCTCCTGATCTTAAAACTTCTTTCTTGTCCTAGTCATAGCTTTAAAGTTTAGACCAGAAAGTAAAAAACAGCAGAATCAATCATGTGAAGCATGACATTAAAATACAGGAGAGATGCAGGTAGAATTTGTCTAACACAATTTGTTGGATATTTAAACAAAACAAATTAAAATGATAGGTGATATTCCTAAAGGGAGCCTGTCATGAGATTTTACCATATAAAACGCGTTGCAACCCATTATATATGTTAAAATCTTCTTCACCATCCCTGAGGATGTACCTGCTGGCAGAGATGGTGAGGATATAAAGTTAGAAAGTCTCCCTGCCACCACGTAATTAGTCCCCTGGGCAGGGAGCTATAGTCACCTAGCCCCATCTTCCCTGCCTGTAATCACACCTCCTTAGTACGATTGACTGCCCTTGTCACTCCTCTGCTCCAATAGCAGACAGAGCCGAGTGATGATGTGGGCTATGGCTGGGCTAGGGGTGTGATTATAACCGGAGAAGATGGGACTAGGTGAATAAAGCTCCCCGACCAGGGGATTACTTACGAGGGTGGCGGGGAAGACTTTCAAACTTCATATTCTTACCATCCCACGGGAATGGTGAGAAAGAAGATTTTACCATATATAAAGCATTCCATGAGTTATATGTGGTAAAGGTTCACTTGCATGAAAACCTGATCTAGATCGCTCTGGACATCAGACTGTGCTGACCTTCCAACAAGACAATGACACTAAAAACACAACCAAGACAACAAAGTAGTGGCTTAGGGACAACTCTGTGAATGTCCTTTAGTGACCCAGCCACAGCCCTCACTTGAACCCAGTTGAACATCTCTGGAGAGACCTAAAATGGCTTCCACCAATGGTCCCCACCAAACCTGACAGAGCTTGAGAGGATCTGCAGAAAAAAATGGCAGAAATTCAGGTGTGTAAACCTTGTGGCATCATACCCAAGAAGACTGGAGGCTGTGATCTCTGCCAAAGGGGCTTCAACTAAGTTCTGAGTAAAGAGACTGAATTCTTATGTCAATGTAATATCTTAGTTAAGTAGCAAAGATTTGTAACATTCTGTTTTTATTTTCTGATTATGGCCCATTCAGTGCAGATTGATGGGGGGAAAACTTTTTTTTTTTTTTTGCTTTATTTTGGCACAAGGCCGCAACAAGACAACATGTGAAAGGGTTCCCAAGCTTTCCTTATGCACTGTAGGTTGTCTTTATGCTACCAAAGAAGAAAATAAAGTTTGGAAATATTTAAACTTGTGGTGGATCAATGTTAAACTGGACTGTTTATAAAAGCCATGGCTGTGTTTTAATAACAGGATATTTCACCGTGGCTGTACCAGCTCCCGCTATATACCACAGTAGTAAATGCTAATACAAAAAGAAACTTTCAAATACGTGGTTAATTCCCTTTTACACTATAACTGTTCTTATTACAAACCACATCCTGCACTATTTGGGGATTCCTGACATCTGCTTCCCTTTTAACAGTCATATAATTTTTTCCCCTTTTCTTTTACTCATAATGTATTATAGGCCCTTCCAGCAATGTAAATATGATCATGAGAATTGAGGTTTACAGCTATGAGGTAATGAAACAAAGCACCAGCTATGCTCTAGGTATACATTATGCTTCAAAATAAGAATTCCTAAACTCCAGGAATTATATTAAAAAATTGGACACACAACTAAAAATACTAGTAAAAACACATGTATAAAAATTTTAAAATACATGCTGGTTTTCACATGCCATTTAAAGGACAACTCCAGCCAAATTAAATTACCTTTATATAGCTGCACATTATAAAGTTACGGTATATAACATTGCAATGTGAAGTGTAATCTTTGATGAGCAAATACCCTGTTTTTTTCCAGGCAGGAAGTCCAGGAGATCTTATCACACTCATGACTGGTATCTACCGTAGAGACACTTCACACTCCCTTTCCCCCAGCTCAGAGAGCAGACAGCTTCAATGTACTGTGTTTGAGGGTCCCCGATAGGCTAGAGGGCAACCCCCCCCCCTCCTTCTCACTTTCACAGCACTCCCTCCTTTCAGCTCACACAGGAAACAAGTTTTTTGCTGACTCTGCAGGATTTTCAAATTCTGTTTATGGGGGCTATGCAGGCCAGATAAAAAAAAACCTCAGCTGGGATCCCTTGTGGAGTCATGGTGAGCATATATATATAACACAAACAAGGATAAGTTAGCCAGCACTACTGACACCAAACTATTATATGGACATCCAAGCACGTTATATACACCTAATAGAGGTGAGTGGGGTGCAGGAACCAACATGGAGGTAGCCACTCCCCCGTATGTATAACACAAACAAGGATAAGTTAGCCAGCACTACTGACACCAAACTATTATATGGACCTAGCGTACAGGTGCACGCTACTAGACTAAATATACAGCAACAGAAGAATACAGCAGCACACTGCTAGCACAATGATACAGATAAAACATGAACTGCTATACAGCTATAGTGCAAAAAATGAAAACAAATGAAAAAGTGAGGTACTTAGCTCACAATTTGGCGGCCAAATAGTTTGGACCATCCCTCTGTTGCTGTATATTTAGCCTACCAGCGTGCACCTGTACACCAGGTCCATATAATAGTTTGGTGTCAGTAGTGCTGGCTAACTTATCCTTGTTTGTGTTATACATACGGGGAAGTGGCTACCTCCATGTTGGCTCCTGCACCCCACCCACCTCTTTTAGGTGTATATCAGGTGCTTGGACGTCTCAGACCTTGCAATGCCTGTTGAACTGATTACACAGAGGCATATTCACAGTGTAGGGTCCGTCCCAATGAGGTCACCTTACCGTGGTGGAATGGTCCAAACTATTTGGCCGCCAAATTATGAGCTAAGTACCTCACTTTTGGCGGCCAAATAGTTTTAACAAGGTACTGCCATCTTAAAGGGGTTGGCCACTTTACTAATATAAGGCAATTGATTTTAATAATGATGAAATGTCAATTCAAGTAGAGAAAACAGACATGGTCGCACATCCACAAATTGTATTATGATCTAATTGCTTCTCAGCATAAATTCAAAAGCTAACAGGATGTTAGTATACATTTTGATCAAAAAGTACAAGCCCACTCGCTACGTCAAGGCCACCTATTTAGAAATAGGCGTAGCATGGGGCAGCGCCCACAGGGGGAATGACCAACTAGCAGAGCAGCCCCAATGCCACTCAAACCAGTCCCAGGGCCGCCCCTCCCCACAGACACAGTGCCAATGCAGCAATGGATGCCGCACAGCACCACACCAGTGTGAACAAGGTGTAAAAGCTCACTTATCATGTGCTCCCAGTCAGACTGGGAGGCTACCAGAAAAGATAGGGCCTTGAGCAGCTTCCTGCTCATTTATATAGGGTTGGGCTGAGGGGGTGGGGCATAGTGCAGACCAAGTAAAAACAACAAAAAAGAAGGGCATAGAAGACAGAATGTGAATTCAAGTAGAGAAAACAGACATGGTCACACATCCACAAATTGTATTATGATCTAATTGCTTCTCAGCATAAATTCAAAAACTAACAGGTTGTTAGTATACATTTTGATCAAAAAGTATAAGCCCACTCGCCACGTCAAGGCCACCTATTTAGAGTGGGTCTCTAACATCCCAAGCGTAAAATGGCGTAGCAACACCAGTGCCCACAGGGGGAACGACCCACTGGCAGAGCAGCCCCAATGCCACTCAAACCAGTCCCAGGGCCACTCCTCCCCACAGACACTGTGCCACGTCAACAATGGACGCCGCACAGCCCCACACCAGTGTGAACAAGGTGTAAAAGCTCACTTACCATGTGCTCCCAGTTAGACTGGAAGGATACCAGAAAAGAAAGGGCCCTGAGCAGCTTCCTACTCATTATGGATAGAGGATAAGATGTCTAGGGCCAGAGTACCCTTTAAGTCTATGAAGAGGGGAGGGGAAGGAGGAGCTACTTGCAGATGAGACAGTTGCAAAAAGAGACACACAAGAAGCTTGATTTACACCTTACCCCAATACAACTGCGACTTGATAGAGGGGGATACACCCTGTGAACTTTGGCCACGCAAAATACAGTATGTAGCTCTAGCTAAAGTTTGCCATATTACAAAGCATTTGAATTATTTTCTGTTTATAATGTAGGTAGGTTTTGGTTATGGCATGTATTACTGTGGGAGTAGCCGCTACCGTAATAATCACAGTGAAATTTATTTGAACAAAATCTTAGTCTCAGCCATCTAGGAAATGCATCTTGCTAACTAGAAAATCTGGCAATACATTTAGCCTGAATTGTGTGCATCCAGTCATGACATACCACATCCTATAATCCTTGTCAGTCACTTACTTGGGTGACTACTTTATTTTTTATGTTCGCCCTTTGATTATAGCAGAAAGCACAGAATTTTCATTTAATCCCTTAAGGACAATGGACGTACTCCTACGCCCCCGTTTCCGAGTCCTTAAGGACCGAGGACGTAGGAGTACGTCCTGTCCATTCCCGGCCCCCCGCCACCTGCCGGAGGGGAGCCGGTGCCTGATGGCTGCTGAAATCGTTCAGCAGGCATCACGGCATATCGCCCAGGGGGGTCATTATGCCCCCCCATGTCGGCGATGGCCGCAGATCGCTGGACAATTCAGTCCAGCGATCTGCGGCGATTCCGGGTCAATCGGGTCTCCAGTGACCCGGTGACCCGGAATTACTGGCTGAACAGCCATAGCCAGCAGGGGTGAGGTGGCACTGGTGCCACCTCACGATCGCCCTGATTTGTCAGCCGATTTACCGTCCGACCAATCAGGGCACCTGCTGCGGGTGTCACTCCCGCAACCCGCTCCGCCCCTCCGGAGGACGTGAGCGGGTGTGGGATGTGGACCCCGGCAGCTGGGGACCCCGATCCCCGGCGTCAATGTTGGGATCGGGGTCCCGGGAGCAGCGGCGGCGAGGGACTGACCTGTGTCCCGGAGCAGCAGCAGGAGGTGAGTGACAGCCTCCTGCTGTTGCTTAGCAACAGCTCCCATCATGCAGAAAGGGCATGCTGGGAGCTGTAGTTATGCAACAGCAGGAGGCAGACCACCACAACTCCCAGCATTCCCTTATGGGCATGCTGGGACTTATAGTTTTGCAACAGCTGGAGGCACATTTTTTCTATGGAAAAGTGTACCTTCAGCTGTTGTATAACTACAACTCCCAGCTTGCACAATCAGCTAAAGTGCATGCTGGGAGTTGTAGTGGTGCATCTGCTGGTTGCATAACTACAACTCCCAGCATGCCCGTTGGCTGTCGGTGACTGCTGAGAGTTGTAGTTTTGCAACAGCTGAAGGCACACTGGGTTAAGTAGCAAACCAGTGTGTCTCCAGCTGTTGCATAACTACAATCTCCAGCATCCCCAGCCAAAGTAGTATGCCTCCAGCTGTTGCATAACTACAAGACCCAGCATGCCCTTTCGCTGTCCGTACATGGTGGGGGTTGTAGCTTTTGCAACAGCTGAAGGCACACTGGCTGCAAAACACTAAGTTTGTTACCAAACTCGGTGTTTCACAACCAGTGTGCCTCCAGCTGTTGCAAAACTATAACTCCCCGCATGCACTGACAGACCGTACATGCTGGGAGTTGTAGTTTTGCAACAGCTGGATGTTTCTCCACCCCAATGTGAATGTACAGGGTACACTCACATGGGAGGAGGTTTACAGTAAGTATCCGGCTGCAAGTTTGAGCTGCGGCAAATTTTCTGCCGCAGCTCAAACTTCCAGCGAGAAACTACTGTGAACCCCCGCCCGTGTGACTGTAGCCTAAAAACACTACACTACACTAACACAAAATAAAATAAAAAGTAAAAAACACTACATATACACTTACCCCTACACAGCCCCCCTCCCCAATAAAAATGAAAAACGTCTGGTACGCCACTGTTTCCAAAACGGAGCCTCCAGCTGTTGCAAAACAACTACTCCCAGTATTGCCAGATAGCCACTGACTGTCTAGGCATGCTGGGAGTTTTACAACAGCTGGAGGCACCCTGTTTGGGAATCACTGGCGTAGAATACCCCCTATGTCCACCCCTATGCAAGTCCCTAATTTAGGCCTCAAATGCGCATGGCGCTCTCACTTTGGAGCCCTGTCGTATTTCAAGGCAACAGTTTTTTTGCCACATATGGGGTATCGCCGTACTTGGGAGAAATTGTGTTACAAATTTTTGGGGGTATTTTCTGCTAATACCCTTTTTAAAAATGTAAAATTTGTGGGAAACCAAGCATTTTAGGTAAACAAGTCGTGAAACACCTGTGGGGTATAAAGGTTCACATTACCCCTTGTTATGTTCCCTGAGGGGTCTAGTTTACAAAATGGTATGCCATGTGGTTTTTTTTTTTGCTGTTCTGGCACCATAGGGGCTTCCTAAATGCGGCATGCCCCCAGAGCAAAATTTGCTTTCAAAAAGCCAAATGTGACTCCTTCCCTTCTGAGACCTGTAGTGTTCCAGCAGAGCAATTTTCACCCCCATATGGGGTGTTTTCTGAATCGGGAGAAATTGGGCTTCAAATTTTGGGGGGTATTTTCTGCTATTACCCTTTTTAAAAATGTTAAATTTTTGGGAAACCAAGCATTTTAGGTAAAATATATATATATTTTTTTTACATATGCGAAAGTCGTGAATCACCTGTTGGGTATGCTCCCCAAAAACCATTTGTCGCTCCTTCCCTTCTGAGCCCTCTACTGCGCCCGCTGAACAATTAACATAGACATATGAGGTATGTGCTTACTCGAGAGAAATTGGGGTTCAAATACAAGTAAACATTTTCTCCTTTTTACCCCTTGCAAAAATGCAAAAATTGGGTCTACAAGAACAAGCGAGTGTAAAAAATGAAGATTTTGAATTTTCTCCTTCACTTTGCTGCTATTCCTGTGAAACACCTAAAAGGTTAAAACACTTACTTAATGTCATTTTGAATACATTGGGGGGTGTAGTTTTTATAATGGGGTCATTTGTGGGGTATTTCTAATATGAAGACCCTTCAAATCCACTTCAAAACTGAACTGGTCCCTGAAAAATAGTGACTTTGAAAATTTTTTGAAAAATTTCAAAATTGCTGCTGAACTTTGAAGCCCTCTAGTGTCTTCCAAAAGTAAAAGCTCATAAATTTTATGATGCAAACATAAATTAGACATATTGTATATGGTAACCAAAAAAAAAAATATTTTGAATATCCATTTTCCTTACAAGCAGAGAGCTTCAAAGTTAGAAAAATGCTAAATTTCCTTTTTTTTCATCAAATTTGGGGATTTTTCACCAAGAAAGGATGCAAGTTACCATAAAATTTTACCACTAAGTTAAAGTAGAATATGTCACGAAAAAATAATCTCGGAATCAGAATGATAACTAAAAGCATTCCAGAGTTATTAATGTTTAAAGTGACAGTGGTCCGATGTGCAAAAAACGCTCTGGTCCTTAAGGTGTAAAATGGCCTGGTTCTTAAGGGGTTAAAGAAGGACATTTTATAGGGACTCTGTGGGCCCCACGTACCATGTCTTTTTTTCATCTTTTTCCATAGTAAATGTGTATCCACTATTCCTTCATATGCATGAATGGGGCTCCACATGTCTTTAAATTTTGGTAGATTGGCAAGTTTTTTTTATTAACATCTTTGTTAAAGTAAATGATAAGTCGACAAACTATGTAATAAATTACTTGTGGAAAAACTGAAAACAGCATCCACATTTTATAAATGCATTTCCCTATACCTTTATTATCTAAGTTTACAAAGAACTCCAATAATACATGAGGCCCAATGTGGTTCTATCAGGCCTATTGTTTTACTACTAGTGTTGAGTGCAAATATAAAAAATGCTAATTTTTACAGCGAATATCTGCATTTTGCTATTTTGAAAATATTTAGAATACAGTGATATATATTCATAATGACAAATATTCGTTTTATTTTGTGCAAATTTATGCAAATATGTAAATATTTGCAAATATCGGCACTTCCAGTCAGGGGACACTGATCCCTCGCTTCTTTTAGGTGAAAGATAAAATCGCATATGCGCACTATGCGAATTTTATGCAAATTTTCACATGGAAAAAACCAACATAGCGAATATGCAAATTTCACGAATATAGGATGAATATTTGTCCATATGTTCGCTAAATATCGCAAATTCGAATATGGCCCCTACCACTCATCACTATTTATTACTGATGAAAATTGGGTGGGCTCTGACATCAAAATGTGCAATCCATGTCATATGCACACCTTGGAAGAAGATTCTGTCCTTATGGACACTAGTCCACAACTTTAACCCTTGAGGACAATGGATGTAAATATAAGTCCTGATGCGTTGGTACATTTATGTCATGTACATGACATGAGCACCGAAGCGGTGCTTGCATCATGCATGGCAGGTCCCAGCTGCTATTAGCAGCTAGGGACCCGCCGGTAATGGCAGACATCAGCAATCGCGCTGATGTCCGCCATTAACCCCTCAGATGCTGTGATCAATACAGATCATGGCATCTGCGGCAGTGCAGGCGTTTGAATGATTGATGATTGATTTGCCCTCACCTGCTCCAGCCATCATCGCGGGGTCTTCTCCTTTGGTCTGACATCGAGCAGACCAGAGAAGAAGATCGCCAATAATACTGATCGATGCTATGCATATACACAGCACTAAACAGTATTAGCCATGTAATGATTGCTATAAATAGTCTCCTATGGGGACAAAAAAAAGTGTAAAAAAAAATTTAAAAAAAAGGTACAAAAAAATGTCAAAAAGCCCCTCCCCCAAAAAATTTTATTACCCCTTTTTCCCATTCTATCCCAAAAAGCGAAAGAATAAAAATAAACATATTTGGTATCACCGTGCGCATAAATGTCCAAATGTATCAAAATATAATGTTAATTATCCCGTATGGTGTAAACTTAAAAAAAAAAAAAAAAAAGCCCAAAATTGCTAGTTATTTGTCACATCACATTCCAAAAAAAATTACTAAAAAGTGATTTAAAAGCTACATATACACATAAGTGATACCGATCAAAACTACAGATCACGGCTCAAAAAATGGGCCCTATACAGCCTTGAATACAGAAAAATGAGAAGACTAAAGGTGGTCAAAATAGAGTGATTTTAAACATACTAATTTTGTTTAAAAAGTTTGAGATTTTTTTTATAGCAGGTAACCATGGGTATCATTTTAATCATACTGACCCACAGCAAAAGGAAAACATGTAATTTTTACTCTAAAGTGTACAGTGTGAAAACGAAACCTTCCAAAATTTGCTAAATTGAGGTTTTCTTTTCAATTTCCCCACACAAATAATATTTTTTTGGTTGCAAAAAAGGATAGGGGATTAGATGTCTGATCGCGGGAGTCCCGCCACTGGGGACCCCCGCGATCTCCCTGCTGCATCCACTTGCCATCAGCCTCACGAAGATCGCCTTGTGTCTGATGACTCACGATACAGGGGCCGGAGTATCGTGACGTAACGGCTCTGCCCCTTCATGACATCACGGCCAGCACCCTCAATGCAAGCTTATGGGAGGGAGCGTGACAACCGCCATGTCCCCTCCCATAGACTTGCATTGAGGGGGTGGGGCGTGATGTCTCAAAGGGGCGGAGCCGTGACATCACAATACTCCTCCCCTGTATCGTGAATCATCAGACACAAAGCGATCTTTGCTCTGTGAGGCTAATGACAAGTGGGTGCAGCAGGGAGATTGCGGTGGTCCCCTGCGGTGGGACCCCCGCAATCAGTCATCTTATCCCCTATCCTTTGGATAGTGGATATGATGTCTAGGACCAGAGTACCCCTTTAAGGCCATAATGGGCTTGGTCCTTAAGGGGTTAAGAGGTTGCAAAACTTCAGCACCAGGAACTTGTACAAAGATAGGGGATAAGATGTCTGGTCACGGGGCTCCTGCCACTGGGACCCCAAACAATCTCCGGGTCTGCACCCCAGTGTTCTCAACATTATGTTCAGAACGCAGGCCATGGTCGTGAGGTCATGCAACACTTCCTCCATTCATGTCTATGGAAGGATGTGTCCTAGCGGCTAGACCCCCAGCGAGCAGACATCTTATCCCCTACTCTTTAAACCGCTTTAACTTACCCCTTTAACTTGCTTACCTTATAAATGTGTGAAATACAATTTTGTATATTAATCCTTCTGAATAGTGTTGCTCGCGAATATTCGCAATTCGAATATTATTCGCGAATATCGCATATTCGCGAATTCGCGAATTTCGCGAATATAGTGCTATATATTCGTAATTACGAATATTCGTTTTTTTTTTTTTTTTTTTTTCTTCACAGTACACATCACAGTGATCACCCCTCTCTGCTTCCAGCTTGTGTGGTGTAAAGAAGGCTGTAATACTACTGTGTGAGACTGGCGTGCTAAAATTCGCATATGCTAAAGTTCGCATATGCGAAAATTCGCATATGCTAATTTTCGCATATGCGAAGTTCCACGCATGTTAATCTTGCATGTGCTAATATTCACATATGCTAATTTTCGCATACGCGAATATTCGCATATGCGAAAATAAAACGAGAATATAACGAATATGCGAATATTCGCGAATATAAGACGAATATTCGTCCATATATTCGCGAATATTCGCGAATTCGAATATGGCCTATGCCGCTCAACACTACTTCTGAATAAAGGAGATTATTTTGTAGACAACCTTTACTGAAACACCTGGTTAGAAGGCTGTTGGTGTTTCAAAACTCATAATGAGGGACATGGAAAAAAATGTAAAAGCTTATATAAAAAAGTTGTACACTAAAAGAAATACTTAAAACTTGCAAATAACCATCTACTATATTCCCTCTATACCTATACTAAAACTTAAAGGGGTACTCTGGCCCTAATACATCTTATCTCCTATCCAAAGGATAGGGGATAAGATGTCTGATCCCGGGGGTGGCGCCACTGGGGACCCCCACAATCTGTCATTCAGCACCTACCTTTGCGAGCTGTCCACAAAGGTGGGTGCTGAATGACAGATTGCGGTGGTCCCCAGCGGCGGGACCCCCACGATCAGACATCTTATCCCCTATCCTATGGATAGGGGAAAATATGTATTAGGATTGGTATTTTAAGTGAAACCTAATAAATATGTAGATTTAAAACTTTTGACCTTGTGGAGCTAGAGTACCCTCTTGGGTATGCTGCTGTTGAAACAGAGGATATGGCTCAGCTTTCCTCCTGTGCTCCCTGCTACGAAGCTATCCCTGCAAAACAAGCTACATAGGTGAGCTGGCGCTTTTTCTTTTTTCTGCAGCTGTTATGGCTTAACTTGACTTTATGCTTACACAGACTTGAAGTACTTTTTTAAATTTTTTTATTATATTTAAATTTTAATACATACAAAATCCATTATTACTTACAGCATTATCAAAACCAAAGGCCCCCCCCCCCTTTTCCCTCCCTCCCCTTAAGACAGCCTGCCCGGAATACATAAACTTCCTTCCTTTCCCTACTCCTCTCTTACTCTTTTCTCCTTTTCACTATCTCCTTTCTCCTTTCTCTCAGGGTAGCCATTTATTCTCGATTTTTTTTATTTCTTTCACTGTCCTTAACCCCTAAAGGACCCAGCCATTTTACACCTTAGGTCCCGGCCATTTTTTGCACATCTGACCACTGTCACTTTAAACATTAATATCTCTGGAATGCTTTTAGTTATCATTCTGATTCCGAGATTGTTTTTTCGTGACATATTCTACTTTAACTTAGTGGTAACATTTTTTGGTAACTTGCATCCTTTCTTGGTGAAAACTCCCAAAATTTGATGAAAAATGTTGCATCTTTCTAACTTTGAAGCTCTCTGCTTGTAATGAAAATGGATATTCCAAATATTATTTTATTTTATTCACATATACAATATGTCTACTTTATATTTGCATCATAAAATTGACGAGTTTTTACTTTTGGAAGACATCAGAGGGCTTCAAAGTTCAGCAGCAATTTTCCAATTTTTCACAAAATTTCCAAAATCACAATTTTTCAGGGACCAGTTCAGGTTTGAAGTGGATTTGAAGGGTCTTCATCTTAGAAATACCCCACAAATGACCACATTATAAAAACTGCACCCCCCAAAGTATTCAAAATGACATTCAGTCAGCATTTTAACCCTTTAGGTGTTTCACAGGAATAGCAGGAAAGTGAAGGAGGAAATTCACAATCTTCATTTTTTACACTCGCATGTTCTTGTAGACCCAATTTTTGAATTTTTACAAGGGGTAAAAGGAGAAAATGTATACTTATATTTGTAGCCCAATTTCTCTGGAGTAAGCACATACCTCATATGTCTATGTAAAGTGTTCGGCGGGCACAGTAGAGGGCTCAGAAGGGAAGGAGCGGCAAGGGGATTTTGGAGCGTACGTTTTTCTGAAATGGTTTTTTGGGGGCATGTTGCATTTAGGAAGCCCCTATGGTGCCAGAACAGGAAAAAAAACCACATGGCATACCATTTTGGAAACTATACCCCTTGAGGAACGTAACAAGGAATAAAGTGAGCCTTAATACCCCACAGGTGTTTCACGACTTTTGCATATGTAAAAAAATTTTACAAAATTTTCAATAAAATGTGTTTCCCCCCCAAATTTCACATTTTTGCAAGGGTTAATAGCAGAAAATACTCCCCAAAATTTGTAACCCCATCTCTTCTGAGTATGGAGGTACCCCATAAGTTGACATGAAGTGCACTATGGGCGAACTACAATGCTCAGAAGAGAAGGAGTCATATTTGGCTTTTTGAGAGCAAATTTTGCTCGGGGGCATGTCGCATTTAGGAAGCCCCTATGGTGCCAGGACAGCAAAAAATACCTACATGCCATACCATTTTGGAAACTAGACCCCTTGAGGAACGTAACAAGGAATAAAGTGAGCCTTAATACCCCACAGGGTTTCACGACTTTTGCATACGTAAAAAAAAAAAAAAAATCCCTAAAATGTGTGTTTCCCCCCCAAATTTCACATTTTTGCAAGGGTTAATAGCAGAAAATACCCCCCAAAATGTGTAACCCCATCTATTCCGAGTATGGAGGTACCCCATAAGTTGACCTGAAGCGCACTACGGGCAAACTACAATGTTCAGAAGAGAAGGAGTCATATTTGGCTTTTTGAGAGCAAATTTTGCTCGGGGGGCATGTCGCATTTAGGAAGCCCCAATGGTGCCAGAACAGCAAAATAACCCCAACATGGCATACCCTTTTGGAAACTAGACCCCTTGAGGAACGTAACAAGGGGTACAGTGAGCATTTACCCCCCCCCCCCCACTCGTGTCTGTCAGATCTTTGGAACAGTGGGCTGTACACATTTTTTAATTTGCGCAGCCCACTGTTCCAAAGATCTGTCAGACACCAGTGGGGTGTAAATTCTCACTGCACCCCCCATTACATTCCGTGAGGGGTGTAGTTTCCGAAATGGGGGTCACATGTGTTTTTTTTTTTTTTTTTTTTTTTTTTTTTGCGTTTGTCAAAACTGCTGTAACAATCAGCCACCCCTGTGCAAATCGCCTCAAATGTACATGGTGCACTCTCCCTTCTGAGCCTTGTGTGCCCCCAGAGAACTTTGCGCCCACATATGGGGTATCTCCGTAGTCGGGAGAAGTTGCATTACAAATTTTGGGGGGCTTTTTTCCCCTTTTACCTCTTGTCAAAATGAAAAGTATAGGGCAACACCAGCATGTTAATGTAAAAAAATTATTTTTTTACACTAACATGCTGGTGTAGACCCCAACTTCACCTTTTCATAAGGGGTGAAAGGAGAAAAAGCCCCCTAAAATTTGTAAGGCAATTTCTCCCGAGTACGGCGATACCCCATATGTGACCCTAAACTG
Organism: Hyla sarda; assembly: GCF_029499605.1. Taxonomy (NCBI): domain Eukaryota; kingdom Metazoa; phylum Chordata; class Amphibia; order Anura; family Hylidae; genus Hyla; species Hyla sarda. The sequence continues at coordinate 398,387,695 of NC_079189.1, forward strand.
TTGCCTTGAAATACGACAGGGCTCTGAAGTGAGAGCGCCATGCGCATTTGAGGCCAGAATTAGGGATTTGCATAGTGGTATTCTCCGCCAGTGATTCCCAAACAGGGTGCCTCCAGCTGTTGCAAAACTCCCAGCATGCTTGGACAGTCAACGGCTGTCAGGCAATACTGGAAGTTGTTGTTTTGCAACAGCTGGAGGCTCCATTTTGAAAACAGTGGCGTACCAGACGTTTTTCATTTTTATTGGGGAGGGGAGGGGGGCTGTGTAGGGGTATGTGTATATGTAGTGTTTTTTTACTTTTTATTTTATTTTGTGTTAGTGTAGTGTAGTGTTTTTAGGGTACAGTCACACGGGCAGGGGGGTTACAGCAATTTTCCCGCTGCGAGTTTGAGCTGCCGCGCAAAATTTGCTGCATCGCAAACTTGCAGCCTGATACTCACTGTAAGCCCCCTGCCCATGTGAATGTACCCTGTACATTCACAAGGGGGGGACCTCCAGCTGTTGCAAAACTACAACTCCCAGCATGCACAGTCTATCAGTGCATGCTGGTAGTTAGTTTTGCAACAGCTGGAGGCACACGGGTTGGGAAACACTGAGTTAGGAAACAGACAATGTTTCCCAACCAGTGTGCCTCCTGTTGTTGCAAAACCACAACTCCCAAACATTCTCAGGCATGCTGGGAGTAGTAGTTCGGCAACATCTTTAGAGCCAGATGTTGCCGAACTACAACTCCCAGCATGCTTGGAGTTGTAGTTTGCAACATCTGGAGGACTACAGTTTGCAGACCACTAATACAGTGGTTCCCAATCTGTGCCCTTCCAGATGTTGCAAAACTACAACTCCCAGTATGCCAAAACTGTCCAGGCATGCTGGGAGTTGTAGTTCTGCAACATCTGAGGGGCCAGATGTTACAGAACTACAACTCCCAGCATGCCTGGACAGTAAGGGCATGCTGAGAATGTGTAGTTTTGCAACATCTGGAAGGGCACAGTGGTCTCCAAACTGTGGACCTCCAGATGTTGCAAAACTGCAACTCCCAGCATGCCCAGATGCCAAGGGCTGTCTGGGCATGCTGGGAGTTGTAGTATACAGTGTCCCAATACAGCAATGCATGTCGCTTTACGGCGACGTGCATTGCTGTAGAGGGCCCGACCGCGGCTGAAGATCTACTCACCTGTCGCCGCCGCCGCCATCTTCCTCGCCGGGATCGGGGTCTTCAGGGACGAGGTAAGTACCGGGGCTGGTCCCCAGCACTCCCCCGTCCCCCGCCGCGTCCTCCGGTCTTCCTCCCGTCCTCTCCGGACTTCCAGGGGCCGGGCAGGACGGGAGGAAGTAACCGCCCCCCCTGCGATTGGTCGGTTAACTAACCGAAGAATCGCAGGGGATCAGAGGAGGTGGCAGGTTTGCCACCTCGCTCCTATGCTTTAGCATGGTCCTGGCTGTCTGTGACAGCCGGGATCATGCCAAATTACTGAGCGGTCGGGTCCCAGAGACCCGATTAGCCCGGTATCGCCGCAGATCGCAAGGGCGATTTCCCTTGCAATTTGCGGCGATCGCCGACATGGGGGGCCTACATGGCCCCCCTCGGCGTTTGCCCTGGATCCCTGCTGAAGGATTTCAGCAGGGATCCGCTTCCGATCTCCGCCGGGTGAGCGGCGGAGACCAGGAAAAGACATGACGTATGCATACGTCATGGGTCCTTAAGACCCAGGGTGTGATGACGTATGCATACGTCATGGGTCCTTAAGAGGTTAAACAGCAACAGCTCATAAGTTCTAACCTTATTTATACCTCCTAACCATTCTTCCCTTGATGGAACCGCTGGGGCCAACCATTTCCTGAGAATCAAATTATTTGCCACTCCTAATACTCCAAGTATAAGATCAGTATGCTTAGTTCCCACTATCTCTAGTCCATAAATTGCGACCTTAGGTTCAAAGAGCAATACCACACCTATTCTAACTTTAATAGTTTCAAACACCACACTCCAAAATTTTAGCAACTTCGTGCAATTCCATATCATGTGTAAGCAATTACCTCCCTCAAACCCACACTTGGAGCATTGTGCATTTTCCCTAACATTAATTTTATAAAGAAATTGCGGTGAGTACTGTGCCCGATATACTAACATCAAGAAAGACACCCTATTATTTGCATTAATCGTTGTTCTTCTAATATTCTTTAACACCAATTTCCACTCTTCTGAAATTCCACCTATATCAAGTGCCTGTCCTAACCATTTTACTACGTCCTCCCAACCCTTCTGACCTAACATTTTATATAGTGTACTCATTATTTTCTTTTTTCCCCCCTGTGCATTTTTAATATATTCTGTAATGTGAAAACACTCTACCTTTAATTTTTCTTTCGGTTCTTCTTGTCCCAAGGCATCCTTTAACTGTACATAACCAAAAATAATTAAAATTTTTTAAATTAAAGCGTTCACTCAATCTATTATCCTCCCATTTGTGCAAACCTGCTCTACCAACCTAATTCCTTTATCTTCCCAATTCAAATATTCTGCGATTTTCTTTATTTCTGGGAAGTTCTCATTTTCCCATATGGGGGTACACCACACACTACTTGTTATCCCTATTGCTGACTTCATACTATCCCATACTTGTATCAATAATTCTTTTGCTATGTTCTCCTCTTCTACACCCTTCTTCAAACTCCCACTCTCCAACCACTCCCATATGGACCCGTATTTCTTACGCCCCCTTTCCAAATAATCCAACAATGTTTGTTGCTCTTGAATAACCAATGTTAGTTGGGATGCTATGAAATATTGATGAAAATTAGGGAGACCCAGCCCTCCTTCCTCTAAGGGATAGTACAGATATTGACTCTTGATCCTAACTCTTTTTCCACCCCATATAAGATTATTTAATATACTTTCCAATTTTTTAAACCAAGTGTTTTTAATCCATATGGGAGAAGCTCTCAAATAATGCGTTATCATGGGGAGTAATACCATTCTCAGCAGTCCTATTCTATCTGCCATTCCTAATCTCATTTTCCTCCGTGTATTTATCTTTCCCCTTATCTTTCCCATCAGAGGTACCAAATTTAATCTCTCAAAATCCGAGACAGCGCTAGAGATCTTAATACCCAAATATTCCAAACTATCATTAACTCTTAGTACATTTACAGGGCCAATAGGGACCTCAATTTCTACATCCAAAGGCATAAGACCGGGCTTCTGCCAATTAATTTTCATTCCTGAGAAACATCCAAATTTTTCCACCAACCTAATCACTTCCTGTACTTTCTCTACCGGATTCCTAACAAACAAAAGCACATCATCGGCATATAATAGCATTCTTTCTCTATCCCCTTGTACCCCAAACCCCTGAAAGACCTCTGTGTTCCTTACCATGACTGCTAATGGCTCTATAAAAAGTGCAAATAATAAAGGGGATAGCGGACATCCCTGTCTTGAACCCCTTTTTAAAAATATCGTATTAGAAAATTTCCCATTGATACAAATTTTTGCTGTAGGAGCTGAATAAACCGTTTTTATAGCTTTTAAGAATAAAGTGCCCAAACTAAATCTTTCCACCACCCCAAAGTGGAAGCCCCACTCCACCCTGTTGAACGCTTTGTTAGCATCCAAAGACAGGATGGAGCGGGGGTCCCCTCCACGTGTTTGAATATTAAGGAATATCCTGTGTATATTAGCAAACATATTCCTACCTACCATAAAACCCCTCTGTTCTTCCCCTATAATCTCACCCAAAACCTTTTTTAATCTTCCTGCCCATATCTTTACAAAAATTTTGTAATCCGTATTCAATAGTGATATAGGTCGATAATTCTCCATCTTTTCCCTGTCCCCCCCTTCTTGGGGATCAATATTATCACTGCTTCAGACATCGAAGGGGTCATAGCCCCTCTTTCCAAGGATTCATTAATAATCTCCAACAAGCAGGGCAACAGAGACCCATGAAATCTCCTGTAAAAATCAAATGAGAACCCATCAGACCCTGGGGCAGAATTCCCCGCGCATGTTCTCAATGCTTCTTGGACTTCACCCAAGCTGATCCCCTCATTCATCTTCCTATTCCCCTTGGTAGAGCTGAATTTTGTAAGAATGTTTTAATCTCTGATTCTGATTTTCCCCCCTCAGATTCATATAATGTTTGATAGTACTCCATTGCTATCTTCCTTATCTCCTCTTGATCTGTTACTATCATTCCCTGCTTATTTTCTAAATTAGTAATTTCCGTATTTTCCCTTTGAGTTTTTATTATACCAGAGAGCCACTTATTGGATTTCCCCCTTCCACATACCATTTTTGTCCCCAGAAAAAAATCCTATGCTGTGCCTTCTCAAGCACTAGCTCATTATATTCTTTTTGAGCTTGTTCCAATTTTTCCCAATTCTCATTTCGTGCGTCCTTTGCATAAACTTCCTCTAATTTTTTAATCTGATCTACCAAATTGTCTTCTTTCCTCCTTACTTTCCTCCTAAACTGGGTTATATTTCAGATCAAAATCCCCCTCAGATATGCTTTCATAGCATCCCAAACCATAAATATATCGGCAGAACCTTTATTAGTGGCCCAAAACCATTTAATCTCCTCCTCTATACCCTTTGTCACATCTTCCACCTCAAAAAAATGCAGATTAATATTTCTATTCTTGTTCTGGGGGGGAGCCTGATCTTCACAACCAAAACTACAGACCACCATGGAGTGATCAGACAGGCCCTTGGGTTCATAAAAATTTTTTTAATACCCCTTGCTCCGCTATCATTGGCCAGAATCAAATCTATACGTGATGCAGTTTTATGGCTCAGATTGAAACAGGAAAAATTTTCTGGCTAAGGATTCAGGTTTCTCCTTACATCCCTCCATCCTACTTCTTCACAAAAGTCTGCCAGAATATTCCTCCCCTCCCTCATTACTCCTCCTCTCCGTTCCCTTTTGTTATCCATTACCGAGTTAAAGTCCCCCATAATATATAAATCTTTATAATTTTTATCACTTAAGAAGTTCACCAGATTAACCAATACCTCTGTTTTGAAAGGGGGAGGAATATAAACAAATGCAAGAATAACTTGTACCATATTCCACACTACGTGGAGAAAAACAAATCTCCCTCTATCATCACAGCAAGCACTTTTAACCTGCATATTCATTTTACCGTGAATCAACACTGAGACCCCTGATGAGTAGTTTGTTCCAAACAAGGGGAATTCCTGAGCCGACCATTTCTTTTTAATTAAATGGACAGATTATTTTGTTAAATGTGTTTCTAACAAACATACCACTGCAGGTAGATAATTTTTAACCCTATCCATGATAGCTACTCTTTTCTTTCTCTCCTTAATACCTCAAATATTTCAAACTAGCACTTTACCTCCTTGGCTACCCTGGGTCTCCATACACTTTTACTTCACCATCTCCACTTCTGACCAATTTCCAGGCTGTCTTCCCACCCCCCTCCCACCCTATCCCCCACATCAATCCGCTTCTATCGACGGATCCCTTCACTATTCACTTAACTCCTCCACTCCTCCCTCACCCCTCCACCCCCTCCCCCCCACTTTTTTATATAATTAATAATCTTTTCAAAACTTTACAACCCCTGACTTTCCATCCATCTTCCTGCCTCTACTGAGGACAGGAAAATTAGTGTTTTTCCATCATGAACCACCCTCCAATGGGCTGGGAATAACAATGAAAACTTGAAGTACTTCAAATACTTCATCCACTAAATTGCTTACAGCCAGGGGTGGACTTTGACTTATGGACTTGAACTTTACTCTCACTATTCTGACTTGTGCTATGGGGCCTTTTTGGCTTTAAGGCTCTTATCCCCACAATTAGACTTTGACTGACTTGACCTGGACAGCAGGATGCTTGCAATATAGTATAGTTGCTTGACACTTGACTTCTCCTCAGACTCCACTGACTTGAACACTGCACTGACCTTCAGCTCCTCACCACACTTCCACACTCTCCTTCTCCTAGACCAGGACTAGACTGACCCCTCCCTGTCTAGACAGTCTTGGGGGCATAGGGCCAGAGTCCCTAATTGGCCACAGTGATCACATGACCCCTCTGCAACCTTTCTCTTACAGACACAGTATAATTTATACAAGATGAACAACAAGCAATGGCATAAAACATGGGACAAGAGACACAACATTAAATAACAAGTTCCCTTAAGCTGTGGCCCAAAACAGACACCTGGGGCAACATCAACATGACAGAGCAGGCACAGAGTAGGATATTCAGTACCGGGACAAATTCAATGCAGCACTACTTCACCGTAAGTTCCCGATGCCAGCGCCTCGACCCGATCATGGCCCAGCAATAGAAGAAAACTGGCGCAGCACTCAAAAAATGCAAAAAAAATTGTGTTTATTCCCACATGTCAAAACAAGTGACGTTTCAGCTCCTCCATGGAGCTTTTTTCAAGCATAGTGATACAGCAAACCAATGGGGATTTTATCCCTCGTGCAATCAATTCCAATAATCAAGTCATAAAGTGTAAAAAACATCATCATAATATGTAAAAGTAAATACAAAGTGCATTAAGAGTACAGCTGTACATAATAAAGTGCATAGCAATAATTACATGTGTACATTAAAAACAATGAGGCCTGAAATATACTGCTCAATCATAATTGATAACAAATAAGCACAGGTGCACATTGTATGCAATCAATAATACACGTAAAAATCTGAAATTGCTCACCCAATCTGTCATCCAATATGGAGCCAGCTTGTAAACAAAACTACTGAGCATGCGTCAGCAGCTTCCGGAGTCCCGACGCAATTACGTGACCGCGGATGATGTGACCCGCGAGTAATCTCGCGTTGCCGACATGAACCATGATCACGCCCCTCACGTGGGTCCGGTCACCAGGGCAACCTCGCAAACAGATGACGGGTTTGGTTGCTGTGATGAAATATCAAATAACAAAACATCAAAAGTCTGTAAAGACAGCATTGTTCCATAGCGAGAATGTTCTGTCTAGAGATTAGCTATTGGTCATGTATCTGAGTGAATAAAGTATGTGTAGAAAGATTATGTAAAAAGAACGTAATATGTGGATTAATCTATATATATATAAAACTCAACGTGTGTGTGTGTATGTGTATGTATGTGTGTATGTTCCAGCATCACGTCCAAACCGCTAAAGATATTAACATGAAACTTGGCACACATGTTACTTATATGTCAACAACAAACATAGGATAGGTGATTTAACCCTTACTCACCCCTATTTGCCAGGGGCGGGGTTTATGTTTAACGTCCCATACAACTCAATGGGAAATATATGTTACTGCATAACTTCCAAACAGCTGGTGATATTTCGATAATACTTGGTCACATGTTACTTATATATCCACTTAAAATATAGGATAGTTAATTTAACCCTTAACTACCCCCATTTGTGAGGGTCGGGGTTTTTGTTTAAAGTCCCATCCAAATCAATGGGAAATGTATGTTCCCACATAACTTCCGTACGGCTGGAGATATTTTAATAACTGGTACACATATTACGGGTCGGGATAGGAGGTCGACATAGGAGGTCAGGATAGGAGGTCGGGATAGGGGGACGGGATAGGAAGATGGGATAGGAGGTCGGTATAGGAGGACGCGATAGGAGGACCAGGATAGGAGGACCGAGATAGGAGGACCGGGATAGGAGGTCGGCATAGGAGGACGGGATAGGAGGACGGGATAGGAGGACGGGATAGGAGGTCAAGATAGGAGGTCAAGATAGGAGGTCGAGATAGGAGGTCGAGATAGGAGGTCGGGATAGGAGGTCGGGATAGGAGGTCGGGATAGGAGGATGGGATACGAGGACGGGATAGGAGGACGGGATAGGAAGACGGGATAGGAGGTCGGGATAGGAGGTCGGGATAGGAGGATGGGATAGGAGGTCAAGATAGGAGGACGGGATAGGAGGTCGAGATAGGAGGACGGGATAGGAGGTCGAGATATGAGGACGGGATAGGAGGTCAAGATAGGAGGACGGGATAGGAGGACGGGATAGGAGGACGGGAAAGGAGGACGGGAAAGGAGGTCGAGATATGAGGACAGGAAAGGAGAACGGGAAAGGAGGACAGGATAGGAGGACGGGATAGTAGGATGGGAAAGGAAGACGGGACAGGAGGACGGGATAGGAGGACAGGATAGGAGGACGGGATTGATGGACGGGATAGGAGAACGGGATAGGAGGACGGGATAGGAGGACGGGAAAGGAGGACGGGAAAGGAGATCAAGATAGGAGGACGGGAAAGGAGGTCGAGATAGGACGATGGGAAAGGAGGACGGGAAAGGAGGTCGAGATATGAGGACGGGAAAGGAGGACAGGATAGGAGGTCATGATAGGAGGACAGGATAGGAGGACGGGATAGGAGGTCGGGATACAATGACGGGATAGGAGGTCGGGATATGACAACAATATATGAGGACGGGATATGAAGTCAAAAGCTTCCTCCTTTGTTTATTTTCCTCCCCAACAAGGATTAGTTAGGAAAAACGGGCAACACCGGGTACTCAGCTAGTATACCCTATAAACGTGAATAGCGTAAATGGTCAGGGACATACCTCATAGGTACATAACTGTGTCTGCCACTGGCCAAAGTTAATAATAAAACATATGAAAAAAATGGCTAAGGAGTGCAACGTGGTAATTAAAAAAATTTAAAATTATATTTACTAAAATTAAAAATAAATATAAACAAATAATAAATAATAAAATAATGCTGAACCAAAAAAGAAGGAAAAAGAAAAAAAGAGGAAAAAAAGAGAAAAACAAAAAAATCATAAGTCAATAATCAAACAGTGGATCCCCAAATAGGGTAGACCCTCACCAGACCCTGTTGCCAACTACCTCAGAGGAAAAAAGTTTTATATTTATTTTTATGAGCATAATACCCATATATTAGTAACTCACTCCTAAAAAGGGGACTGACTCCCTGGTTTGTAGAACCGTGAGTCTCTTCCTCCTAGGAGAACCAGAGGCCCACAGTACCTGGGGGACTTAGGCGAGAGAGACCAAATAGCCCCCCATCCCCCAGTCTCCCCCTACAGCCGATTTTGGAGTGTGCCTGCTTATTCAGAGACGCCACCTTGCCCAATAGGCGTTAAAGGAAACTACTGCTGTCATGGTATTAAAAAGGGGTCAATCGGGTCATCCCTAATCACCAATGTAAAGGGATAAATATATCCCAGAGATCCAAAGATAGATATGAAAAAAATTATAAAAATGAATAAAGAAAATATATATAACTAAAACAAAAAATTAAAGCATAAAAAATAATTGAAAAATAATAATGTAATCAAAACAAAAAAATATATAATAAATAATAGAAAATCACACAATTTGTGCTACGTGTTGCTAATAAATATACTGATGAGAGTGAATATGTATCATACAATGATTTTTTATTTACCAATACGCTGTTGAATAAAAAGTTCTAATTCTACAGCTGCCAATTATCATCATCTAATAAACAATAAAAAACAATACAAATTGAATTCTTGTACAGAGCGAGTAGCATTTTCTTCCAAAGATTTTCATTACAATTTCTTGTACCAAGATCTGTAAAGACAGAAAATAAAATAATCAGCATCAAAGTGGCAAAGTGTATCATCATAAATATGCAGAAGAAGATTCAACATCATCAAATAGTTCAGAGTGTGGCACCTAAATAACATTGAATTCCACATTAAAGCCATAAGGGCTTAAACAATTGAGCTGGTGTATCCACCATAGTTCTCTTCTCCTTAAAAACGTTAATCTATCACCCCCTTTTAAGGTGAAGAGAACTATGGTGGATAAACCAGCTCAATTGTTTAAGCCCTTATGGCTTAAAGGGGTACTACCATGCTGACAACTTATCCCCTATCTAAAGGATAGGGGATAAGTTGCCTGATCGCACGGGGTCCCGCCGCTGGGGACCCCCGCGATCTCGCACGCAACACCCCGCTCTCATCAGGCCCCGGAGCGAACATCCGCTCCAGGTCTGATGACGGGGCCGGTGATTGTGATATCACAGCTCCGCCCCCTGTGACGTCTTGCTCTGCCCCCTCAATGCAAGTCCATGGCATAGACTTACATTGAGGGGGCGGAGCGTGACGTCACAAGGGGGCAGAGCCGTGACGTCACGATACTCCGGCCCCGTGATCGGCAGTCATCAGACCTGGAGCAATGTTCGCTCCGGGGTCTCATGAGAGCGGGGTGCTGCGTGCGAGATTGCGGGGGTCCCCAGCGGCGGGACCCCACGCGATCAGTCAACTTATCCCCTATCCTTTAGATAGAGGATAAGTTGTCAGCACGGTAGTACCCCTTTAAGCCATAAGGGCTTAAACAATTGAGCTGGTGTATCCACCATAGTTCTCTTCACCTTAAAAGGGGGTGATAGATTAACGTTTTTAAGGAGAAGAGAACTATGGTGGATACACCAGCTCAATTGTTTAAGCCCTTATGGCTTTAATGTGGAATTCAATGTTATTTAGGTGACACACTCTGAACTATCTGATGATATTGAATCTTCCTCTGCATATTTATGATGATACACTTTGCCACTTTGAGGCTGATTATTTTATTTTCTGTTTATAGATCTTGGTACAAGAAATTGTAATGAAAATCTTTGGAAGAAAATGCCATTAGCTCTGTACAAGAATTCAATTTGTATTGTTTTTTATTGTTTATTAGATGACGGTAATTGGCAGCTGTAGAATTAGAACTTTTTATTCAACAGCGTATTGGTAAATAAAAAATCATTGTAAGATACATATTCACTCTCATCAGTATATTTATTAGCAACACGTAGCATAAATTGTGGGATTTTTTATTATTTATTATATATTTTTTTGTTTTGATTACATTATTATTTTTCAATTATTTTTTATGCTTTAGTTTTTTTGTTTTAGTTATATATATTTTCTTTATTCATTTTTATTATTTTTTCATTTGTTTCTTTGGATCCCTGGGATATATTTATCCCTTTACATTGGTGATTAGGGATGACCCGATTGACCCCTTTTTAATACCAAGTAGTCCTTTAACGCCAATTGGGCAAGGTGGCGCCGCTGAATAAGCAGGTGTACTCCCGAATCGGCTGTAGGGGGAGACTGGGGAATGGGGGGCTATTTGCTCTCTCTCGCCTAAGTCCCCCAGCTACTGTGGGCCTCTGGTTCTCCTAGGAGGATAGAGACTCACGGTTCTACAAACCAGGTGAGTTCCCTTTTTAGGCGTGAGTTACTAAGATATGGGCATTATGCTCATAAAAAATAAATATAAAACTTTTTTCTTTGTGAAGTAGTTGGCAACGGGGTCTGGTGAGGGTCTACCCTATTTGGGGATCCACTGATTGATTGTTGACGTATGTTTTTTTTCGCTGTTGAGGCTTTAAATAAAATAAAGCCTTTTGAGTTTCACTCATGTGCTGAATCTGTCTTGCCTTTGTTCTCAATACTATCCCTACAGTGAAGCATGATAGGGCATTTTTTAGCGTCGGGATTGAGGGAAATCTGAATGGAGCAAAGTACAGATATATTCTTAATGAAAATCTGATCCAGAATGCTGTGGAGCTCAGATGGCGGCAAAGATTCACTTTCAAACAAGACAATGGCCCTAAGCACACAGCCAAGATAACACAGGAGAGGCTTAGGGACAACTGTGTGGATGCCTTTGAGTGGTCCATCCACAGCCCTAGTTGTAACCCAGTCGAACATCTCTGAATCTTAAAATGGCTTCCCCTGACGGTCCCCATCCAACCTCCAGATCCCCAAATCCAGGTGTGCAATCCTTGTGGCATCAAACCCAAGAAGACTGGAGGCTGTAATAGCTGCCAAAGGAGCTTCATCTAAGTACTCAGTAAAGGGTCTGAATACTTGTGTCAATGCAAAAGTTTAGTTTTTCTTTTCAATAAATTAGTAAAGATCTCTAACATTCTGTTTTCATGTTCTCATTATGGGCGATTCAGTGCAAATTGATGGGGGAAAATTTGATTTGTGTTTTATTTTGGCACAACATCACAAAAGGTGAAAGGGTCTGAAAACTTTTTGCATGCACTGTAGGTTGTCGTTATGCTAAAAAGAAATAAAGTGTGGAAGTATTTTTACCTTGTTTGGATGAATGTTGAACCTTTCTCTTGTGGACAGTTTATAAAAGCCATGGCTGTGTTTTAGTAACAGGATATTTCACTGTGACTGTACCAACCACCCGCTATATACACAGTAGTAAATGCTAATGCAAAAAGGATTTATTCCTAAGAGGTTTGATTCCCTTTAAACTATATTTTTATTACAAACCACATCCTGCTCTATTTGGGGACTCCAGACATCTGCTTCCCTTTTAACAGTCTAATTTAGTTTTCCCATTTCTTTTACTCATAATATATTATATACCCTGAGGGGGCGTGGCTTGGCGCGCTGGAGGACAGCAGGGATCCCTGAGCGCTCCTGCCTGGGCTGGCGACTTTTGGGCTAATTGACAGTGTTATGGGCGGCAGACACCGTAATAAAAAGAAGAACAGACCTGCTAAAGCTTCAGGGGACCTCCCGCGCCTGATCTCCTCCTTCTTCCCCGCTCAGACACAGAGTGCCAAGACCTCCGCTGCTCCGAGATCCACCAGAGAACTAATGGCCGCAACCGGAAGTGCGCAGCAGAGAGAAAGCAGCGCGGCCCTCCTGCCGGAGGATGCCGCGCACATAGCCCAAGCTCCGGACCTCCTGACATCCCCGCCAGAGGGAGCGACTGCAGGAAGGAGTGGACGGGGAATGGCTGCTGACCACCAGGGACCACAGGTACCGGGGGGAACTGAAATCCCCAGCAAGCCCCCTAACCACATGGCGGTTGTAATGGTGCCGCGGTCACATGGCCCTCCTGCTCCCCCTGAACAAGCGCCCGCATCGCGGTCTCACCAGCTGGGGACCCCCGGGCAGCCTACTATTAACCAGACAGTTGTGGGGCCCAGCGGCCTAACCTCTTCCCACCTTGCTGATGAGAGGATTGCCTCCTCTTCTCTTTCCCGCCCCAGACACTCCATTGCAACTGCTGCAGACCCCCACCCGAATCCTACTGAGTCAGGGGTCATCAGCACCACTGTGCATCCCAATGCCATCCCTGGGAAGAGGGACTATGCAAAGGCAGCTTCATTGAAAAGTATTAACTCACCACCTGGGACCCAGGGAGAAATTATCCAGTTAACCATGCACCCCCAGCAGGGGAACTCTCCTAGCTCGCATACTCACCTTCATAATACCTCACCTGTGCCAGGTCCACCGGCTAGGAATGTGCTAGATTGGGCATCAGAAATGGACTATACTGACGCCAGGTCAGACAGGGGCTCATGTGATTTTTCAGATGATGCGGACACTCCGGATTACTGGGGTGCAAGCCCACCTGCAAAAAAAATTTGTTCAAAACCCCGCGAAAATTGTCCACTCATCGGTCTAGTAGATCCAGTAGATCCTCTTCAGATGACTCCCAAACCAATGTACAATATTATATACCCTTCCAGCAATGCAGATATGATCATGGAAATCCAGGCTTCAGTCAGCGAGATAATGAAACAAGGCACCAACCATGCTCTAGGTCAGTGATGGCGAACCTATGGCACGCATGCCACAGGTGGAACGCCGAGCCCCCTCTGTGGGCACGCGGCCATAGTTCGCCATGAATGCCTTATACAGTGGGTCGCACAATGAAGGGGCTGGACGGGCCACACGGGAGCAGACAATTAAACAAGGGAGCAGAGCCGGGCTCCGGCAGTAAGTTAGCTCCCTGCAGCGCGGTCCGATCCCTTCACTGTGCGGCCGACTGTGACTGTCTCCTCCCACCATGTGAATTAACCCCACCATGGCTGGGCGTCATTAATAAACGGCGCAGCCGTGCAGCGGGCATATGAAGAGAGCTCAAGAGCTGAGCTCTCTTCATGCTGGCTAATGCCGGACATCACCGATCCGAGGGATGTCCGGCACTAACACTTTAGACGCGGCGATCAAAGCTGATCGCGGCGTCTAAAAATGCAGAAGTGACTGCCGGAAGCTCAGTGGAGCTGATCGAGACACCGGCAGCATAATGCTGCCGGGTCCTGATCAGCTGAGAGGACAGGCGGAGGTTACTTACCTGCCTCCATCCTGTGCCATCGGCGCTCCAATAATGCTGATAGCCTCTGCAAACTGTAGTAATGGAGCGCCGATAACACTGATCAGTGATGTGCCTATGGCACAACAGTGATCAGTGTCTGCAATCACTAAATTGCAGTGCAGGTAGTAGAACAGTCCCCATGGCAGTTTTTTTTCTAACAGGGCGCCTCCAGCTGTTGCAAAACTACAACTCCCAGCATGCCTGGACAGCGTTTGGCTGTCCGGGCATGCTGGGAGTTGTAGTATTGCAACAACTGGAGACACACCGTTTGGAAAACTGTGCCCTATGTGGACAAAAATTATTATTTTTTTTAATCTTTTAAAAAAAGAAAATGTAAAATAATGTTTAAAGCCCCCCACCCCTAATAAAAGGTTAAATCGACCCTCCATTTCCCCATTTTAATAGAAAATAATGTTACCAAAAATAAACAAACATATTTGGAATCGCCACATGTGTAAATGTCCAAACTATTAAAGGAAAACTATCCGCTTTCTCCCCCTGCACTAATCAGTTGTACTGGCTGGTAGTGCGGGGGACGCTGATCAGTTTGAGCCTTACCGTGCCCGGATCAGCCGCTGTTTCTGCAGTAATCTTCTATTTTCGCTATATGCAAATGAGGTGCTAACTGGCACCGACCGGGCTAACTGGCACTGTGACGTCAGCATTTCTGGCCGCAGCACCACCCAGCTCATCAATATTCCTCCCCTCCCTCCGCCTCTCCCTCTTCTCCCCGCTCTGTAATGAAGAAAGAGGGGAGGAATATTGATGAGCTGGGCGGCGATGCGGCCAGAAACGCTGACGTCAGAGTGCCAGTTAGCACCTCATTTGCATATAGCGAAAATAGAAGATTACTGCAGAAACAGCGCGCGGATCTGGGCATGGTAAGGCTCAAACTGATCAGCGTCCCCCGCACTACCAGCCAGAACCGCTGGTTAGTGCGGGGGGAGAAAGCAAACAGTTTTCCTTTATAATATAACATTAACGAAAACAAAAGCTTATTTAGGTGATGCACCACCAACCACCAATGTGTTTTCTTTACTAGAATTGATGTTTTTTCAATAAACAAACAACTACCGTATTTATCGGCATATAACACGCACTTTTTAGGCTAAAATTTTTTGCCTAAAGTCTACCTGCGTGTTATACGCCGATAAGCCACTGCAGTTCAATGATTTAAAGTGGGTGCTTTAAATCAATGAACTGCAGCAGCTTTGCAGGTGCAGAGACCGCCAGCGCTGCCGGCTTCTCTGCCCCTGCCTGTCCTGGGGTCTAGAGCCCTGCTGCCGGCCCTTCTCTCCCCCTGGCTATCGGTGCCGCTGCCCGTTCTCTCCCCCTGACTATCGGTGTCGGCTATGGGGCAGCGTCACTCGTCATTGCGCCGCGCCGCGCAGTGCATAGCAACGATGCATGGGACGCACACCGGAGGCCTGAAGCAGTGCGGACCTGACCCCGGCAACAGGTAATTATACAACCGGGGATGGGGGAGGCAAGGGGGCAGCGGCCCCTTCTCTCCCCCTGGCTATCGGCGACGCTGCCCCATTGCCGGCGCCGCTTCTCTCCCCCTGGCTATTGGCGCCGGCAATGGGTCCGGCACCAATAGTCAGGGGGAGAGAATGGGCAGCGGCGCCGATAGCCAGCAAGAGAGAAGCGGCGGCAGCAGGGCTCTAGACTCCAAGAAAGGCAGGGGGAGAGAAGCCGGCAGCGACGGCCTCTCTCCCCCTGCCTTTCCTAGGGGTGTATCGGGGTATACACATGCACACACACACACACCCTCATTTTACCAAGGATATTTGGGTAAAAAACTTTTTTTACCCAAATATCCCTGGTAAAATGAGGGTGCGTGTTATAGGCCGGTGCGTGGTATACCCTGATAAATACGGTAGTTTGAATCATTGAACTCTGCTGTTGGGTTCTTTTAAAACAAAAGAAGTTAATTAGTTATGGCAACTGTATGAGTTGTTTTTTCTAAACTTAAACCTCAGTATTCTGATTTCATTGCTGCGCTGGCACTTTAAGGGGAAAAAAAAGTTGCCGTGCATTAAGGTTTGGGCACTCGGGCTCAAAAAGGTTCACAATCACTACTCTAGGTATTCTCAGAGTACATAAGCTTAAAAATAAGAATTTATAAACTACAGGAATTATGTTTAAAAGAATGAAACACAACAAAAAATGGGAGTAAAAACACATGTAAAAATGTTTCAAATAGCTGTTGATTTAAAGCATTACTGACATTTTTATAAACTTTTGACATATCGTCCAGACATGTCAAAAGTGTAGATCACACCACTTTTAATTGTGACCTATAGCCAGCTGAAATGCACTTCACTCAACTGATGCATTCTATAAACTGCAATGGAGTACATTAGGTAGATTGGGTGGCAGGCTGGGGAGTGGAGTGTTTTTTTTTTTTGCAGCACTCTTTTTTTTTTTTTTTTTTTGCAGGACCCACCCCTTTTTCACCTTAAGGACCCAGGCATTTTTTGCACATCTGACCACTGTCACTTTAAGTATTAATAACTCAGGGATACTTTCACTTTTCATTCTGATTCCGAGATTGTTTTTTCGCAACATATTCTACTTTATGTTAGTTGTAAATTTTCGTTGATAATTGCATAATTTCTTGGTGAAAATTCCAAAACTTTCACGGACCACTGTTCCAAAAATCTGTCAGACACCTGTGGGGCGTAAATGCTCACTGCTCCCCTTATTGCATTATGTGAGGGGTGTAGTTTCCAAAATGGTGTCACATGTGGGGGGGGGGGGGGGGGGTCCATTGTTCTGGCACTATGGGGGCTTTGTAAACACACATGGCCTTCAATTCCGGACAAATTTTCTCTCCAAAAGCCCAATGGCGCTCCTTCTTTTTTGAGCATTGTAGTTTGCCTGCAAAGATCTTTACATCCACATATGGGGTATGGTCTTACTCTGTTCAGAAGAAATGGGGTCAAAATTGTGGGGGGCTTTTTTTTCCTATTTTCCCTTGTGAAAATGAAAATTTAGGGTAACACCAGCATTTTAGTTAAAAATATAATTTTTTTCATTTTCCCATCCAACTTTAACGAAAATTCGTCAAACACCTGTGGGGTGTTAAGGTTCACTATACCCCTTGTTACGTTCCGTGAGGGGTGTAGTTTCCAAAAAGGGGTCACACGTAGGTATTTCTTTTTTTGTGTTTATGTCAGAACTGCTGTAAAATCAGCCACCCCTCTGCAAATCACCAATTTAGACCTCAAATGTACATAGTGCATTCTCACTCCTTGAGCCTTGTTGTGCGCCTGTGGAGCACTTTATGTCCACATGTGAGGTATTTCCATACTCAGGAGAAATTGCGTTACAAATTTTGGGGTCTTTTTTTCCTTTTACCTCTTGTGAAAATAAAAAGTATGGGGCAACACCAGCATGTTAGTGTAATTTTTTTTATTTTTTTACACTAACAGGCTGGTGTAGACCCCAACTTTTCATTTTCATAAGGGGTAAAAGCCCCCCAAAATTTGTAATGCAATTGCTTCCGAGTACGGAGATAACCCATATGTGGCCCTAAACGGTTTCCTTGAAATACAACAGGGCTCCGAAGTAAGAGAGCACCATGCGCATTTGAGGACTAAATTAGGGATTGCATAGGGGTGGACATAGGGGTATTCTACGCCAGTGATTCCCAAACAGGGTGCCTCCAGCTGTTGATAAACTCCCAGCATGCCTGGACAGTCAGTGGCTGTCCGGAAATGCTGGGAGTTGTTTTGCAACAGCTGGAGGCTCCATTTTGGAAATGTGATATGTTTGTTCATTTTTATCGGGGGGGGGGGGGGACAGTGTAAGGAGGTGTATATGTAGTGTTTTACCCTTTATTATGTGTTAGTGTAGTGTTGTGTAGTGTTTTTAGGGTACATTCACACGGGCGGGGGTTTACGGTGAGTTTCCCGCTAGGAGTTTGTGCTGCTGCAGTAAATTTGCCGCAGCTCAAGCTTGAAGCAGGAAGCTCACTGTAAACCCGCCCTTGTGCAGGTACCCTGTAAATTTACATGGGGGGGGGGGGGGCAAAACTCCAGCTGCTGCAAAACTCCAACTCCCAGCAAGTACTGACAGACTTAGAATGCTTGAAGTTGTATTTTTGCAACAGCTGGTTGGAAAACCTTCAGTTAGGTTCTGTTACCTAACTCAGTATTTTCAAACCAGTGTGCCTCCAGCTGTTGCAAAACTACAACTCCCAACATGTACTGATTGCCGAAGGGCATGCTGGGAGATGTAGTCATGCAGCTGGAGGTACACAACTACAACTCCCAGCATGGCGAGACAGCCGTTTGCTGTTCGTGCATGCTGGGAGTTGTAGTTTTGCAAGATTTAGTGGGCAACGGTTTAGAAACCATCCCACAGTGATCTCCAAACTGTGGCACTCCTGATGTTGCAAAACTACAAATCCCAGCATGCCCAGACAGCAAACTGCTGTGTGGTCATGCTGGGAGTTGTAGTTTTGCAAGATCTAGAGGGCCACAGTTTAGAGACCACTGAACAGTGATCTCCAAACTGTAGCCCTCCAGCTGTTGTAAAACTACAAATCCCAGCATGCACAAACAGCAAACAGTGGTCTGGGAATGCTGGGAGCTGTAGTTTTGCAACATCTGGAGGGCTACAGTTTATAGACCACTGTATAGTGATCTACACACTGTAGCCCTCCAGATGTTGCTAGGCAACAACTCACCGGCTTCCGTAGTCGCAGGATCGCCTCACCAGGGAGAGGATCGCCGCCCACCGCTGATCGCTGCCATTAAGTGGACATCCATCACCGCCGCCGGTCACAGAACAGTCCCCCCGTACTGCCCTGACTACCATGGGTGGACATAACGGGGGAACCAAATTTTAACCCCCCCCCGGCCCCCGATCTTCTATTGGTCGGTCGCTTCTGCCCTGGGTCCCTAAGTGGTTAATGGGGGGATTGCTATTGATTGATTTTCATTATTGATGTTCTATTGTGTTTTTTATATTTGTGAAGTCCCACCACCTTACTCAGCATTTCTTCTATCCTGTCCAGACTGTACTCCTCTCCATAAGATGGCTGCATATGGAGGATAGAAGAATTAGCAAGTACATTTGTGGGACCTTACTTACATAGTAAAGGGAAAAGAATAGCAATACATATTAGTAGGTAATGTGGTGGCGGAATTGGGATCAAGCCTTATGGGGGTGTAGGGTAGTTAGGGTGTTGCTGTTTGGGATAGTTAAGGGCGCTGTTAACCCTTGTCACTCGTGACGCCAGGGTGAGGGTTAAATTCTGTAATTCTTGAAAGGCCTATTGCCACCCTTCCCAAGAGCAATAGGTGATGCAGAAATAAAGGATTGCCCACAACCACTGTTAACTGAAAACTTGCAGGAACTTTTACTGAAGAATTTCTGTACATGTAGCAATAGTAACAGTCCAGATAACAGAGTCTCTATGCATATAGCTTGAGCAGCGATTGACAATTGGTTGGGATCAGATAAACTCAATTTAGCTTCTTAGGGATTGTATAGCAGAGATCCGCTGGATTGAAGGGTGAATTTAAATCCAGTGATCTTGTGGTGAGTAGCGGGGAATTGTTTAGTCTATCCGCTATGTTAGAGGCCGAGGCCGCAAGGCTTTGGCCTAGTAAATCATCTTGTAAGCTGCGGAGGTCCTACCTCTTCCAGAGTCAGCAACCCAAGAGAGAAGAGACCGATCAAGATGACGCAGGTCCCTTATATGGGCAGGGGCTGGCCATTTTGGATTGGTCCGTAACAACTGTCACTCTCCGTCACAGTGCATTGTGGGTGAACACGTCACAGGAACCTCCAATGGTCCTGTAGCAAAACCATAGAGTTCTAACCTAATCACGTGACCCGCAGGTCCTGCTATGCTTGAACAGGTAGACAATTAAATATCTACATATTTATATACTTATACTTATATTTATATTGATAAGAACTTCTATACAGTTATTGACTAACTGAGGGGTGACAATGGGATAACTACAGAAAAGGGACCCCGACGTCCTAGGGACTCTGACTATGGGGACCTCTATAAAGGTAACGTATACAATACGGTTCCAGGACACCACAAACCCCCTTACTTAAAATAAGTCGACCCCGACGCCTGTCCCCTAAGGCAGAGGAACTAGGACTAGAACAGGATTATATATATATAATTTTTATACATCCTGGCAAAACTTAAGTAAACATTAACCCCTTAAGGACCGGGGGTTTTTCCGTTTTTGCATTTTCGTTTTTTGCTCCTTGCCTTTAAAAAATTCATAACTCTTTCAATTTTGCACCTAAAAATCCATATAATGGCTTATTTTTTGCGCCACCAATTCTACTTTGTAATGACGTCAGTCATTTTGCCCAAAAATCTACGGTGAAACGGAAAAAAAAATCATTGTGCAACAAAATTGAAAAAAAACGCAGTTTTGTAAATTTTGGGGCTTCCGTTTCTACGTAGTACATTTTTCGGTAAAAATGACACCTTATCTTTATTCTGTAGGTCCATAAGATTAAAATGATACCATACTTATATAGGTTTGATTTTGTCGGACTTCTGGAAAAAATCATAACTACATGCAGGAAAATTAATACGTTTAAAATTGTCATCTTCTGACCCCTATAACTTTTTTATTTTTCTGCATTTGTTATTTTTTTTTTGCATTGATAGGACTAATTGATCGCTTTTTATTCATTTTTAAATGATATAAAAAGTGACCAAAAATGCACTATTTTGGACTTTGGAATTTTTTTGCGCGCACGCCATTGACCGAGCGGTTTAATTAACAATATATTTTTATAATTCGGACATTTCCGCACGTGGTGATACCATATATGTTTATTTTTATTTTTATTTACACTGTGTTTTTTTTTTTTATTGGAAAAGGGGGGTGATTCAAACTTTTAATAGGGGAGGAGTTAAATGATCTTTATTCACTTTTTTTTCCCTTTTTTTTTTGCAGTGTTATAGGTCCCATAGGGACCTATAACACTGCACACACTGATCTCCTATGCTGATCACTGGTTTCTCATAAGAAACCAGTGATCAACGATTCTGCCGCATGACTGCTAATGCCTGGATCTCAGGCATTGAGCAGTCATTCGGCGATCGGACAGCGAGGAGGCAGGTAGGGGCCCTCCCGCTGTCCTGTCAGCTGTTCGGGATGCCGCGATTAGCCGTGGCTATCCCGAACAGCCCGACTGAGCTAGCCGGCAACTTTCACTTTCACTTTTAGCCGCCGCGATCGGCACTACGCGCTATTAGAGGCGGGTCCCGGCTTCACTATGACGCGGGGCCCGCCGTGATATGACGCGGGGTTACTGTGTAACCCCGCGTTATAGCGGGAGAGCAGGACCAAGGACGTACCGGTACGTCCTTGGTCCTTAAGGGGTTAAACACATTCGCATTCTCTGGATACTCCTACTTGTATCTTGACTAGACAATAGGAATTTATCTAGACATTGATGAAGCTATTTAGACATTTTGAAGCTATCTAGACATTGAAGAAGCTATCTAACCTTTACTTTCTAGTTCCTTAGACATTTTTTATAGCTCTCTATAACATTTATGAGGCTAACTAGACTTTCATATAGAGCTCTCTATAACCTTTAGTCTCAAGCTGTCTAAACATTTTAAAATCTCACCACATTTCTTCTTTTGCCACAATGAGTCACCTGTTAGTACACTGAAGGGTATATTGGCATGCCCGAGGCTCTCTACCAATAAGGATGGCTACCAGGGTCTATCGGCTACATGCTACTTACCCCTAGAACACAACAGTATAATCTACCTAGGTTACCTATAGAAATACGTGTTTAATTCTAAGCTTGCAAGAGCACCTACTGGCCAGGTAGAGCATCTCACACACGTAATAAAGAGAAAATAAATATGAGCGTACCTAACAGTGGCAGGAATTGGGTATCAGTAGGCTACAATTCCTAAGTGTTTCTTGAATGTGAGATATATTTTTGTTTTTGTGCATGTACTGAAGTAGACTGAGGTAGTACATTTAAGTGAGTAGTTTAGCGTAATGAAAAGATATAGGTAGTACATTGAAGTGAGTCATTGAAAGTACTATGTGTGCAGGTACTGAATGTGAATCTTGGTACCTTAAGGGTAGTTTAGTTTGATGAAAGGTGCTAGCGATTGGCGACTAGAAACAATGTCACTCTCGGAGGAGCCAAGAGAGTCACCTATTGAGCAACTACTAAAACACCATTTAGCATTTTTATACCTTTGTATGTACATGTGTACAAGAGTTATTTACATTTTTGTTTTTTTGTGTACACGTGCATATAGCGGACAATATTCCATGTACAACCTTTACTTACTTTTTATGTACACAGACACAAAGCTATCTTTCTGTGTACAGGAACCATATACATTTTTATTATACAAGCTTACACATGTATTGACACTCCAACAAGGTTCAAGCGCATACACCTGATAAGTGCAAATTTTAGCAAGAGTCCTATAAATATAGGGTTATGTACATAAAATGGACATGTAAGGATCTGCAGTCCACCTACACTAGGAGTCTGTATTTCACGGTTGTCCCAAATCAACCGGGCACAACAACTTACGAATCTCCTACTGGCTAGGAGTCTCTTGATCTGATGGTTAGGCACAAAGCTTGATGGTTACGTTGCTGAACTTGAAACTGGAACAATCTTAGCACAGTCCTGCCAGGCACATGTCTTGAACTTTGTTACTGAAAAACAAAAGTGGTTAGCATAGAAAAGCAATAAACATTAGTTTATAGTCCTTCAAAAGACATTTCTCCGGAATCTTCTTGTGCCTATTGTAGATTCTCTATACCTTCCAACATCTGGAGCAGGCGAGGAGTTAATGTAACTCTTCCACACCACATTGGTGAGAGTAGAATGGGCAACAGTAGGATTCAAGGTGACCAGAGGCTTACTGGTCGGGATCAAAGTGGGTGCATAAGGTTTTAGCACCATCTCCATATCAGGAGTGGGCCAAAGCACTTTCCTCGGTACCCTGGAAACAGGCAAACTCTCCACGTCAGAAGAGGGCCTTGGTACATACATTGGTACCTGTGCAGGAGGCAAACTCTCATTGCTCCGAGAGGGCTTAGGTACGTGCGTTGGTACCTCTGGAACAGACAAACTCTCATTGCTCCGAGAGGGTCTAGATACGGTCTTTGGTGCCCGCAATTTGGGCTTACTTTCTTGATCTTGAGCAGGACTTGGCACTTTACTGTACACAGAAGATGATTGATGCTGTAGAGGCTCCTCCTCCTTGAGTACGGTGGTGGAGGCATCAGGAGCAGACCATTTCGGCCTCAAGTTGAAGGGATCCGATTCCCAATCTGTAGACGGAAAGTATTTGAAGGGAAGCTGTGTTGGGGCTGTTGGTCTTGTGACCGCTGCAGCCCATTCTCCACGCAGGCTCTGGACGGGGGTGTACTCCATAATTTCACCCACCTCCAGGGTGTAGAACTTTTTATGAAGATATGGCCTCTGTACTGCTCGCCGGTTTACGAGGATGGTTTGCCCTGTGTGGCAATCTAGGAGTGTCTCATAACCTCTGACCTTGTCGAACTTGGCCACAGTTGCTCTTCATCGTTCTAGAGGCTCCTCCCCTTCTCGGGGATGGTCCCGTTTGCAGATGAATAATGCTTCCATTTCTGTAGTTGTTATGCCAAGCGCTCCGGGTCCCCGCTCCTCCCCGGAGCGCTCGCAGCATCCTCGCAATTGCAGCGCCCCGGTCAGACCTGCTGACCGGGTGCGCTGCAGTATCTCTCTCAGCCGGGATGCGATTCGCGAGGCGCCCGCTCGCGATGCGCATCCCGGCTCCCGTACCTGACTCGTTCCCCGTCTGTCTTGTCCCGGCGCGCGCGGCCCCGCTCCTTAGGACGCGCGCGCGCCGGGTCTCTGCAATTTAAAGGGCCACTGCGCCACTGATTGGCGCAGCAGGCTTAATCAGTGTGTTCACCTGTGCACTCCCTACTTATACCTCACTTCCCCTGCACTCCCTCGCCGGATCTTGTTGCCATTGTGCCAGTGAAAGCGTTTCCTAGTGTGTTCCCAGCCTGTGTTCCAGACCTCCTGCCGTTGCCCCTGACTACGATCCTTGCTGCCTGCCCTGACCTTCTGCTACGTCCGACCTTGCTCTTGTCTACTCCCTTGTACCGCGCCTATCTTCAGCAGTCAGAGAGGTTGAGCCGTTGCTGGTGGACACGACCTGGTTGCTACCGCCGCTGCAAAACCATCCCGCTTTGCGGCGGGCTCTGGTGAATACCAGTAGCAACTTAGGACCGGTCCACCAACACGGTCCACGCCAATCCCTCTCTGGCACAGAGGATCCACCTCCAGCCAGCCAAATCGTGACAGTAGATCCGGCCATGGATCCCGCTGAAGTCCCGCTGCCAGTTGTTGCCGACCTCACCACGGTGGTCGCCCAGCAGTCGCAACAGATAGCGCAACAAGGCCACCAACTGTCTCAACTGACCGTGATGCTACAGCAGCTATTACCACAGCTCCAGCAACAATCTCCTCCGCCAGCTCCTGCACCTCCTCCGCAGTGAGTGGCCGCTTCCGGCCTACGATTATCCTTGCCGGATAAATTTGATGGGGACTCTAAGTTTTGCCGTGGCTTTCTTTCGCAATGTTCCCTGCACTTGGAGATGATGTCAGACCAGTTCCCTACTGAAAGGTCTAAGGTGGCTTTCGTAGTCAGCCTTCTGTCTGGGAAAGCTCTGTCATGGGCCACACCGCTCTGGGACCACAATGACCCTGTCACTGCCTCTGTACACTCCTTCTTCACGGAGATTCGAAGTGTCTTTGAGGAACCTGCCCGAGCCTCTTCTGCTGAGACTGCCCTGCTGAACCTGGTCCAGGGTAATTCTTCCGTTGGCGAGTACGCCATCCAATTCCGTACTCTTGCCTCCGAATTATCCTGGAATAATGAGGCCCTATGCGCGACCTTTAAAAAAGGCCTATCCAGCAACATTAAAGATGTGCTGGCCGCACGAGAAATTCCTGCTAACCTGCATGAACTTATTCATCTTGCCACCCGCATTGACATGCGTTTTTCCGAAAGGCGTCAGGAGCTCCGCCAGGATATGGACTTTGTTCGCACGAGGCGGTTTCTCTCCCCGGCTCCTCTCTCCTCTGGTCCTCTGCAATCCGTTCCTGTGCCTCCCGCCGTGGAGGCTATGCAAGTTGACCGGTCTCGCTTGACACCTCGAGAGAGGACACGACGCCGCATGGAGAATCTGTGCCTGTACTGTGGCGGTACCGAACACTTCTTGAAGGATTGTCCTATCCGTCCTCCCCGCTGGAAAGACGTACGCAGACTCCGCACAAAGGTGAGACAGTTCTTGATGTCAACTCTGCTTCTCCACGCCTAACTGTGCCTGTGCGGATATCTTCCTCTACCTTCTCCTTCTCTGCTATGGCCTTCTTGGATTCCGGATCTGCAGGAAATTTTATTTTGGCCTCTCTCATCAACAGATTCAACATCCCGGTGACCAGTCTCGCCAGACCCCTCTACATCAATTCTGTTAACAATGAAAGATTGGACTGTACCGTGCGTTACCGCACGGAACCTCTCCTAATGTGCATCGGACCTCATCACGAAAAAAAATTTAATTTTTGGTCCTCTCCAACTGCACTTCTGAAATTCTTCTTGGATTACCGTGGCTTCAACGCCATTCCCCAACCCTTGATTGGTCCACAGGAGAAATCAAGAACTGGGGTACTTCTTGTCACAAGGACTGTCTTAAACCGGTTCCCAGTACTCCCTGCCGTGACCCTGTGGTTCCCCCTGTATCCGGTCTTCCTAAGGCTTATATGGACTATGCTGACGTTTTTTGCAAAAAGCAAGCTGAGACTTTACCTCCTCACAGGCCTTATGACTGTCCTATTGACCTCCTCCCGGGTACTACTCCACCCCGGGGCAGAATCTATCCTCTGTCTGCTCCAGAGACTCTTGCCATGTCAGAGTACATCCAGGGAAATTTAAAAAAGGGGTTTGTCCGCAAGTCCTCCTCTCCTGCCGGAGCTGGATTTTTTTTTTGTGTCCAAAAAAGATGGCTCCCTACGTCCTTGCATTGATTACCGCGGACTTAATAAAATCACGGTAAAAAACCGCTACCCCTTACCTCTTATCTCGGAACTCTTTGATCGCCTACAAGGTGCCCACATCTTTACCAAACTGGACTTAAGAGGGGCTTATAATCTCATCCGCATCAGGGAGGGGGACGAATGGAAGACTGCATTTAACACCAGAGATGGACATTGAGTATCTGGTCATGCCCTTTGGCCTGTGCAACGCCCCTGCCGTCTTCCAAGACTTTGTTAATGAAATTTTTCGTGATCTCCTATATTCCTGTGTTGTGGTTTATCTGGACGATATTCTGATTTTTTCTGCCAACTTAGAAGAACACCGCCAGCATGTCCGCATGGTTCTTCAGAGACTTCGGGACAATCAACTTTATGCCAAAATGGAGAAATGTCTCTTTGAATGTCAATCTCTTCCTTTCCTAGGATACTTGGTCTCTGGCCAGGGACTACAAATGGACCCAGATAAACTCTCTGCCCTCTTAGATTGGCCACGCCCCTCCGAACTCCGTGCTATCCAACGTTTTTTGGGGTTCGCCAATCATTACAGACAATTTATTCCACACTTTTCCACTATTGTGGCTCCTATCGTGGCTTTAACCAAGAAAAATGCCAATCCCAAGTCCTGGTCTCCCCAAGCGGAAGACGCATTTAACCCCTTAAGGATGCAGGACGTAAATGTACGTCCTGGTGAGGTGGTACTTAAGGCACTAGGACGTACATTTACGTCCTAAGCATAACCGCGGGCATCGGAGCGATGCCCGTGTCATGCGCGGCTGATCCCGGCTGCTGATCGCAGCCAGGGACCCGCCGGCAATGGCCGACGCCCGCGATCTCGCGGGCGTCCGCCATTAACCCCTCAGGTGCCGGGATCAATACAGATCCCGGCATCTGCGGCAGTTCGCGATTTAAATGAACGATCGGATCGCCCGCAGCGCTGCTGCGGGGATCCGATCATTCATAACGCCGCACGGAGGTCCCCTCTCCTATACATAGAACAGATCAGTATTAGCAATCATGGTATTGCTGTGAATAGTCCCCTATGGGGACTATTCAAGTGTAAAAAAAAATGTAAAAAAATGTAAAAGTAAAAAAAAAGTGAAAAATCCCCTCCCCCAATAAAAAAGTAAAACGTCCGTTTTTTCCTATTTTACCCCCAAAAAGCGTAAAAAACATTTTTTATAGACATATTTGGTATCGCCGCGTGCGTAAATGTCCGAACTATTAAAATAAAATGTTAATGATCCCGTACGGTGAACGGCATGAACGAAAAAAAATAAAAAAAGTCCAAAATTCCTACTTTTTTAATACATTTTATTAAAAAAAAATTATAAAAAATGTATTAAAAGTTTTTTATATGCAAATGTGGTATCAAAAAAAAGTACAGATCATGGCGCAAAAAATTTGCCCCCATACCGCCACTTATACGGAAAAATAAAAAAGTTAAAGGTCATCAAAATAAAGGGATTATAAACGTACTAATTTGGTTAAAAGTAGAACAATGTCCAGCACAAAGCACGATGCAAGATGGAATTTATTGTAGATACACACAGCAAACAGCAACACGGATCATGGAGTAGAGTGACGCGTTTCAGCAACCTTAGTCGCCTTAGTCATACAATGGTATACTCAGATCAGTCTGGCTCTTATAGTGGGTGGCACCGCCCCCCCCACCAGGTGAAAACACCTGAGTGGGACGGGGCGGTGCACAGCCACACACAAAGGCCAGGCCGACGTCTGCGTTCACATTAGACAAAAAGGAACACTAAACAAAATATATATAGCTCACAAATAAAATAAACTGTGAAATATCATAAATAAAGAAAAGTATACATAAACAAAATTTCTAGGGATAAAGACTGGCCGACATGTATAGAAAAACCATATAGTAACAAATCAATAGTTTAAAGATACACGGTAGTATACATTGTCAGTCACACCCTAAGTGTGCTCAAGTTTATCAATGTTGGACACAGTATAGAACCAATACCATCATCATTTGTAAGATATCAAGCCAAGTCACTTCAAGTATGGCAAATAATGTTAATATGTAAAGGAAAAGGAAGGACTTGGTACAAATAAACTGGTAAGAATACTTAAAATTTTTTATAGTTATATAGATTAAGAACTAATCCCCTGGATATACCCCACATCCGAAAACAATGACTGAATAAATGCGAAGATAATCGTAAACTAGTATAAGTTATAGTATAAATGTTAGCCATCTGTATGAGCGGATGCGGGACAATCCCAGGGAAGATGTCTAGGTTCTATAGAAAAACGTAATGGGGGAAGGGGAGAGGGCCACTCGTCCAAAGTCTATACAACCACATATGGTTGGATATGACACGTTTATAATATAAAAGATAGAGAATATATATTGTGGTAAATATAGACCTATGGGAAATATCAACTACTGGAACAGGAGGACTATGAACTGTAGGGAACTGAATTGTAAGGTCTACTATGTGGGAGGGAGTATACGAAATAGCTGTATTGTATATTGAGCTCAATATACAATACAGCTATTTCGTATACTCCCTCCCACATAGTAGACCTTACAATTCAGTTCCCTACAGTTCATAGTCATCCTGTTCCAGTAGTTGATATTTCCCATAGGTCTATATTTACCACAATATATATTCTCTATCTTTTATATTATAAACGTGTCATATCCAACCATATGTGGTTGTATAGACTTTGGACGAGTGGCCCTCTCCCCTTCCCCCATTACGTTTTTCTATAGAACCTAGACATCTTCCCTGGGATTGTCCCGCATCCGCTCATACAGATGGCTAACATTTATACTATAACTTATACTAGTTTACGATTATCTTCGCATTTATTCAGTCATTGTTTTCGGATGTGGGGTATATCCAGGGGATTAGTTCTTAATCTATATAACTATAAAAAATTTTAAGTATTCTTACCAGTTTATTTGTACCAAGTCCTTCCTTTTCCTTTACATATTAACATTATTTGCCATACTTGAAGTGACTTGGCTTGATATCTTACAAATGATGATGGTATTGGTTCTATACTGTGTCCAACATTGATAAACTTGAGCACACTTAGGGTGTGACTGACAATGTATACTACCGTGTATCTTTAAACTATTGATTTGTTACTATATGGTTTTTCTATACATGTCGGCCAGTCTTTATCCCTAGAAATTTTGTTTATGTATACTTTTCTTTATTTATGATATTTCACAGTTTATTTTATTTGTGAGCTATATATATTTTGTTTAGTGTTCCTTTTTGTCTAATGTGAACGCAGACATCGGCCTGGCCTTTGTGTGTGGCTGTGCACCGCCCCGTCCCACTCAGGTGTTTTCACCTGGTGGGGGGGGCGGTGCCACCCACTATAAGAGCCAGACTGATCTGAGTATACCATTGTATGACTAAGGCGACTAAGGTTGCTGAAACGCGTCACTCTACTCCATGATCCGTGTTGCTGTTTGCTGTGTGTATCTACAATAAATTCCATCTTGCATCGTGCTTTGTGCTGGACATTGTTCTACTTTTCAATTGTTCGTCTACGTGGTGTCCGCACGAGTCCGCGCACTGAGGCGGCGGTGGAGAGCTGGATGATCTCTCTATTTCTATAATTTGGTTAAAAAGTTTGTGATTTTTTTTAAGCGCAACAATAATATAAAAGTATATAATAATGGGTATCATTTTAATCGTATTGACCCTCAGAATAAAGAACACATGTCATTTTTACCATAAATTGTACGGCGTGAAAACAAAACCTTCCAAAATTAGCAAAATTGCGTTTTTCGTTTTAATTTCCCCACAAAAATAGTGTTTTTTGGTTGCGCCATACATTTTATGATATAATGAGTGATGTCATTACAAAGGACAACTGGTTGCGCAAAAAAAAACAAGCCCTCATACTAGTCTGTGGATGAAAATATAAAAGAGTTATGATTTTTAGAAGGCGAGGAGGAAAAAATGAAAACGTAAAAATTAAATTGTCTGAGTCCTTAAGGCCAAAATGGGCTGAGTCCTTAAGGGGTTAAACATCTCAAGTCTGCCTTTTCTTCTGCTCCCGTGCTCTCCAGACCTGACCCATCTAAACCCTTCCTATTGGAGGTAGATGCCTCCTCAGTGGGAGCTGGAGCTGTCCTTCTACAAAAAAATTCTTCCGGGCATGCTGTTATTTCTGGGTTTTTTTCTAGGACCTTCTCTCCGGCGGAGAGAAACTACTCCATCGGGGATCGAGAACTACTGGCCATTAAATTGGCGCTTGAGGCATGGAGGCACCTGCTGGAGGGATCAAAATTTCCAGTTATTGTTACGCCGAGCGCTCCGGGTCCCTGCTCCTCCCCGGAGCGCTCACGGCTTCTCTCTCCCTGCAGCGCCCCGGTCGGTCCCACTGACCGGGAGCGCTGCACTGACATGGCCGTCGGGGATGCGATTCGCACAGCGGGACGCGCCCGCTCGCGAATCGCATCCCAAGTCACTTACCCGTCCCGGTCCCCTGCTGTCATGTGCTGGCGTGCGCGGCTCCGCTCTCTAGGGCGCGCGCGCGCCAGCTCTCTGAGACTTAAAGGGCCAGTGCACCAATGATTGGTGCCTGGCCCAATTAGCTTAATTGGCTTCCACCTGCTCCCTGGCTATATCTGATCACTTCCCCTGCACTCCCTTGCCGGATCTTGTTGCCTTGTGCCAGTGAAAGCGTTTAGTGTTGTCCAAAGCCTTTGTTACCTGATCTCCTGCTATCCACCTTGACTACGAACCTTGCCGTCTGCCCCGACCTTCTGCTACGTCTGACCTTGCCTCTGCCTAGTCCTTCTGTCCCACGCCTTCTCAGCAGTCAGCGAGGTTGAGCCGTTGCTAGTGGATACGACCTGGTTGCTACTGCCGCAGCAAGACCATCCCGCTTTGCGGCGGGCTCTGGTGAACACCAGTGGCCTCTTAGAACCGGTCCACCAGCACGGTCCACGCCAATCCCTCGCTGACACAGAGGATCCACTACCTGTAAGCCACTACCTGCATATGGAGATGTTGTCGGACTTGTTTCCTACAGAACGGTCTAAGGTGGCGTTCGTAGTGAGCCTTCTTTCAGGAAAGGCCTTGTCTTGGGCCACACCGCTCTGGGACCGCAATGATCCTGCCACAGCCACAGTCCAGTCCTTCTTCGCTGAGGTCCGTAGTGTCTTCGAGGAGCCAGCCCGAGCTTCTTCTGCCGAGACTGCCCTGCTGAACCTGGTCCAGGGTAATTCTTCAGTGGGCGAGTACGCCATCCAATTTCGTACTCTTGCTTCCGAATTATCATGGAATAACGAGGCTCTCTGCGCGACCTTTAAAAAAGGCCTATCCAGTCGCATCAAGGATGTGCTGGCCGCACGAGAGATTCCTGCCAACTTGCAAGAACTTATCCATTTGGCCACCCGCATTGACATGCGATTTTCTGAGAGACATCAAGAGCTCCGCCAGGAAAAAGACTCAGATCTCTGGGCACCTCTCCCACAGTATCCGTTGCAATCTACGCCTGGGCCTCCCGCCGAGGAGGCCATGCAAGTGGATCGGTCTCGCCTGACCCAGGAAGAGAGGAATCGCCGTAGGGAAGAAAATCTTTGTCTGTACTGTGCCAGTACCGAGCATTTCTTGGTGGATTGCCCTATTCGTCCTCCACGTCTGGGAAACGCACGCACCCAGCTCACGTGGGTGTGGCGTCTCTTGGTTCAAAGTCTGCTTCTCCACGTCTCACGGTGCCCGTGCGGATTTCTCCTTCAGCCAACTCCTCCCTCTCAGCCGTGGCCTGCTTGGACTCTGGTGCCTCTGGGAATTTTATTCTGGATTCTTTGGTGAATAAATTCCGCATCCCGGTGACCCGTCTCGTCAAACCGCTCTACATTTCCGCGGTCAACGGAGTCAGATTGGATTGCACCGTGCGTTACCGCACAGAACCCCTCCTGATGTGTATTGGACCCCATCACGAAGTGATTGAGTTCTTCGTCCTTCCCAACTGTACCTCTGAGGTCCTCCTCGGTCTGCCATGGCTCCGGCTTCATTCTCCCACCCTTGACTGGACCACCGGGGAGATCAAGAACTGGGACTCTGCCTGCCATAGGAAGTGCCTCTCCCCCCCTCCCAGTCCCGTCAGGCAAGCCTCAGTGCCTCCTCATGGCCCCCGTCCTGGTGACACACTGCCCCGTGCCAGGCTTCGCCCTCTGCCCTCCCTCCCCATTCCCACTCCGGCTGTACTGCCTGCCGTTCAGGAAACCCTCCATTCTTTCCCGGTGTCCTCGTCCCAGGTAAAGCAGTTGCCGGACAAAAAAAGTCTCTCTCCCTGCAGAACCCCGGTCGGTCCCACTGACCGGGAGCGCTGCACTGACATGGCCGTCGGGGATGCGATTCGCACAGCGGGACGCGCCCGCTCGCGAATCGCATCCCAAGTCACTTACCCGTCCCGGTCCCCTGCTGTCATGTGCTGGCGCGCGCGGCTCCACTCTCTAGGGCGCGCGCGCGCCAGCTCTCTGAGACTTAAAGGGCCAGTGCACCAATGATTGGTGCCTGGCCCAATTAGCTTAATTGGCTTCCACCTGCTCCCTGGCTATATCTGATCACTTCCCCTGCACTCCCTTGCCGGATCTTGTTGCCTTGTGCCAGTGAAAGCGTTTAGTGTTGTCCAAAGCCTGTGTTACCTGATCTCCTGCTATCCACCTTGACTACGAACGGCCGTCACCCTCTTCCCCCCCTCCCTACTCCCTTGCCCTCTGGTTTGCTCGCTGTGGATGAAGTAACTCGTGATCTTTCCACCATATGGAAAGAGACCCAAAATTCTCTTTTACAGGCTTCATCCCGGATGAAAAGATTTGTCGATAAGAAAAGAAGAACTCCCCCCATTTTTGCTCCCGGAGACAAGGTATGGCTCTCCGCTAAATATGTCCGCTTTCGTGTCCCCAGTTACAAACTGGGACCACGCTATCTTGGTCCTTTCAAAGTCTTGTGCCAGATTAACCCTGTCTCTTACAAACTCCTTCTTCCTCCTTCTCTTCGTATTCCCAATGCCTTCCATGTCTCTCTCCTTAAACCACTCATCATTAACCGCTTCTCTCCCAAACTTGTTTCTCCCACTCCTGTTTCCGGTTCTTCTGACGTCTTCTCCGTGAAGGAGATTCTGGCCTCCAAGACCGTCAGAGGAAAACATTTTTTTTTAGTGGATTGGGAAGGCTGTGGCCCAGAAGAGAGATCCTGGGAACCTGAGGACAACATCCTAGACAAAAGTCTTATCCTCAGGTTCTCATGCTCCAAGAAGAGGGGGAGACCCAAGGGGGGGGGGGGTACTGTTACGCCGAGCGCTCCGGGTCCCCGCTCCTCCCCGGAGCGCTCGCAGCATCCTCGCAATTGCAGCGCCCCGGTCAGACCTGCTGACCGGGTGCGCTGCAATATCTCTCTCAGCCGGGATGCGATTCGCGATGCGGGTGGCGCCCGCTCACGATGCGCATCCCGGCTCCCGTACCTGACTCGTTCCCTGTCTGTCTTGTCCTGGCGCGCGCGGCCCCGCTCCTTAGGGCGCGCGCGCGCCGGGTCTCTGCAATTTAAAGGGCCACTGCGCCACTGATTGGCGCAGCAGGCTTAATCAGTGTGTTCACCTGTGCACTCCCTACTTATACCTCACTTCCCCTGCACTCCCTCGCCGGATCTTGTTGCCATTGTGCCAGTGAAAGCGTTTCCTAGTGTGTTCCTACCCTGTGTTCCAGACCTCCTGCCGTTGCCCCTGACTACGATCCTTGCTGCCTGCCCTGACCTTCTGCTACGTCCGACCTTGCTCTTGTCTACTCCCTTGTACCGCGCCTATCTTCAGCAGTCAGAGAGGTTGAGCCGTTGCTGGTGGATACGACCTGGTTGCTACCGCCGCTGCAAGACCATCCCGCTTTGCGGCGGGCTCTGGTGAATACCAGTAGCAACTTAGAACCGGTCCACCAACACGGTACACGCCAATCCCTCTCTGGCACAGAGGATCCACCTCCAGCCAGCCGAATCGTGACAGTAGTATTCTCCTGGTAGAGAATTCTTTCCTCAGGAGTCAAATACACATGCTTAGGGGCGTACAATTCTCTGTGTCTGGCCTTTAATTTGTCCATCAACTCAGCCAGCTTGGTGAGCGCGGTCGTGCACTTGGCAATCTGGATAACGGTATTTCAGCTTCAAGGCTGGAGGAGGAATAAAAGGCCGCCTCTGGCGGTGTACTCACTGCAGACTCCTCCGATGGGATTTCGGCCCCAAGTTCTGTGGTGAGGCACAATCTCACTGGTGATGCACCTCCAGGTGTCCCTGCGCTCTCTGCTGGAGGTGTATCTGGCCAATCGTCGTCATCGTCAGGCAGCGACAAGCAACTTGGCAGCCATGCCCAGGGGCGGGATGTGGCGCAGCCCGGGCCTTTTTTGCGCACTTCTCTGGTAGCAGGTTAACTCTTGCTGTGCTGACCAGACCAGAGGATCGTAGCATGAATTCATTTAGCAGTTTACACATTCTTGCTGCGCATGGATTTTCGCCTCCCCATTACTTTTCGCGTGGCCCTCTTGCAACTTGCACCACACGCACTGCTCTTGTACACTATAATGCGGTCTGCGACACATGAATAAAGTCTGTTACTTTTTGGGGGGAGTACAACTTCACTAGTGGCAACAGCAGTAGGCACACACCCGAATCCTGTTCAAGCGACGCCAAATAGGCTTGTGGTGGCGGAATTGGGATCAAGCCTTGTGGGGGTGTAGGGTAGTTACGGTGTTGCTGTTCAGGATAGTTAAGGGCGCTGTTAACCCTTGTCACTCATGACGCCTGGGTGAGGGTTAAATTCTGTAATTCTTGATAGGCCTATTGCCACCCTTCCCAAGAGCAATAGATGATGCAGAAATAAAGGATTGTCCACAACCACTGTTAACTGAAAACTTGCAGGAACTTTTACTGAAGAATTTCTGTACATGTAGCAATAGTAACAGTCCAGATAACAGAGTCTCTATGCATATAGCTTGAGCAGCGATTGACAGTTGGTTGGTATCAGATAAGCTCAATTTAGCTTCTTAAGGATTGTATAGCAGAGATCTGCTGGATTTAAGGGTGCGTTTAGGTCCAGTGATCTTGCGGTGAGTAGCGGGAAATTGCTTAGTCTATCCGCTATGTTAGAGGCCGAGGCCGCAAGGCTTTGGCCTAGTAAATCATCTTGTAAGCTGCAGAGGTCCTACCTCTTCTAGATTCAGCAACCCAAGAGAGAAGAGACCGATCAAGATGGCGCAGGTCCCTTATATGGGCAGGGGCTGGCCGTTTTGGATTGGTCCGTAACAACTCTCACTCACCGTCACAGTGCATTGTGGGTGAACATGTCACGGGAACCTCCAGAGGTCCTGTAGCAAAACCATAGAGTTCTAACCTAATCAAGTGACCCGAAGGTCCTGCTACGCTTGAACAGGTAGGCAATGAAATATCTACATATTTATATACTTATACTTATATTTATATTGATAAGAACTTCTATACAGTTATTGACTAACTGAGGGGTGACAAGGGGATAACTACAGAAGAGGGACCCCGACGTCCTAGGGACTCTGATTATGGGGACCTCTGTAAAAGTAACGTATACAATACGGTACCAGGACACCACAGTAACATATCTTCATTATTAATTTACATTGACCTATATATAAGTAGGAACGTGGACAATGACTTTATAAAGTCAAAATCATTCCAGGAAACCTTGCAAAAATGAATAATACAAGCAAATCTTTAAAGAAAAAAACTTTATTATAAATCTTATCAGAGACAATGCCTCTTTATCCACTTGTCAGACTCCCTTTCCCCTGTTCCTTCCCTCCTAAAGTCATCATTAGAGGTGAGGGGGAAGGAGAAGCTATCTGCAGAATGAGACAGTAGCAAAAAGAGACACACTAGAAGCTTGATTCACAGCTTACACCAATACAACTGCGACTTGAGAAGATCCATTAATATATGATTTCTGGAAACTTGTCGCAATGTGAACACTTTCTCTTTTATTAGCTATGATGGAGGGGGATACACCCTGGGAACTTTGGCAACACAAAAAACAGTATGTAGCTCTAGCTAGTTTGTCATATTACAAAGTATACAAATTATTTTCTGTTCATAATGTAGGTAGGTTTTGGTTATGGCATTTATTACTGTGGAAGTAGCTACCGTAATAATCACAGTGAAACTCATTCGAACAAAATCTCTGTCATCTAGGAAATGCATCTGGCTAACTAAAAAATCTGGCAATAAATTTAGACTGAATTGTGTGCATCCAGTTATGACATACCACATCCTATAATCCTTGCCAGTCAAGAAGTGGCCCAAGAAAAAGTGCTGTCCCATATAAAACAATTTATAACTTTTAGTACTTCTACCATGTTTTGTATCATGTAAAAGAGTAGGTTTAAAGGGGTATTCCATGCCAAAAAATTTTTTATATATCAACTGCCTCCGGAAAGTTAACCCCTTAAGGACCAAGGACGTACCGGTTCGTCCTTGGTCCTGCTCTCCCGATATAACGCGGGGTTACACAGTAACCCCGCGTCATATCACGGCAGGCCCGGCGTCATAGTGAAGCCTGGGCCCGCCTCTAATAGTGCGCAGCGCCGATTGCGGCGCCGCGCGCTATTAACCCTTTAGCCGTGCGCTCAGAGCTGAGCCGCGCGGCTAAAAGTGAAAGTTGCCGGCTAGCTCAGTCGGGCTGTTCAGGATAGCCGCGGCTAATCGCGGCATCCCGAACAGCTGACAGGACAGCGGGAGGGCCCCTACCTGCCTCCTCGCTGTCCGATCGCCGAATGACTGCTCAGTGCCTGAGATCAAGGCATGAGCAGTCATGCGGCAGAATCGTTGATCACTGGTTTCTTATGAGAAACCAGTGATCAGCATAGAAGATCAGTGTGTGCAGTGTTATAGGTCCCTATGGGACCTATAACACTGCAAAAAAAAAGTGAAAAAAAAGTGAATAAAGATCATTTAACTCCTCCCCTATTAAAAGTTTGAATCACCCCCCTTTTCCAATAAAAAAAAAAAACACAGTGTAAATAAAAATAAACATATATGATATCACCGCGTGCGGAAATGTCCGAATTATAAAAATATATCATTAATTAAACCGCTCGGTCAATGGCGTGCACGCAAAAAAAGTCCAAAATTGTGCATTTTTGGTCACTTTTTATATCATTTAAAAATGAATCAATAAGTCCTATCAATGCAAAAATGGTACCGTTAAAAACTTCAGATCACGGCGCAAAAAATTAGCCCTCATACCGCCCCATACACAGAAAAATAAAAAAGTTATAGAAGAAGTTATAGTTAGTTATAAGAAGATGACAATTTTAAACATATTAATTTTTCTGCATGTAGTTATGATTTTTTCCAGAAGTCCGACAAAATCAAACCTATATAAGTAGGGTATCATTTTAATCGTATGGACCTACAGAATAAAGATAAGGTGTCATTTTTACCGAAAAATTTACTATGTAGAAACGGAAGCCCCAAAAATTTACAAAATGGCATTTTTTTTTCAATTTTGTCGCACAATGATTTTTTTTTCTGTTTCACCGTAGATTTTTGGGCAACATGACTGATGTCATTACAAAGTAGAATTGGTGGCGCAAAAAATAAGCTATCATATGGATCTTTAGGTGCAAAATTGAAAGAGTTATGATTTTTTAAAGGCAAGGAGCAAAAAACGAAAATGCAAAAACGGAAAACCCCCCCGGTCCTTAAGGGGTTAAACTGATTTGTAAATTACTTCTATTAAAAAATCTTAATCCTTCCAATAGTTATTAGATTCTGAAGTTGAGTTGCTGTTTTCTGTCTAACTGCTTTCTGATGACTCACGTCCCGGGAGCTGTCCAGCTCCTATGGGGATATTCTCCCATCATGCACAGCTCCCGGGACGTGACATCATCATTGAGCAGTTAGACAGAAAATTTCAGAAGCTAATAACTATTGGAAGGATTAAGATTTTTTAATAGAAGTAATTAGGGGGTAATTTGCATGGAATACCCCTTTAACCTTTATTAGGGTGCATGCACACCAAGTTTTCGCTGTACGTGTGCCAGATCCGGCTGGGGGAGGGGAATACTGTGTGCTCCCGTACCCCAGCCGGACCGACACCATAATCCATTGACTTTAATGAGCCAACCGGAGTCACCGCTTTACTCCTGTCGGCTCATTTTTGACCCGTATCCGGTTTTCTGACCGGACCTCAAAACCCTGGCTGGGGTATAGGACCGTGCGGTTTTCCCCTCCCCCTGCCGGCACCCGTACAGTGAAAATGTGGTGTGCATGCACCCTAAGGGTCCAGGTCGCTTCCGCTGGCACGACTCGACCACGTGGGCAGCCGAGGTGGAACTTGGCACAGAGAGGTGTCACTGGGAGGTAGGAAGCGGGCGACCAACCAGGCAGATGGCACAGAAACGTAGTCAGGGACATAACAGTAGGTCTTGGGCAGGCGGCACGGATGCATAGTCGGGGATAGCAATAGGTCAAGGGCAGGCGGCACATGTTTGTAGTCAGGGATAGCAAAAGGTCAAGGGCAGGCCACACAGGTTCGTAGTCAGGGACGTAGCAAAGGTCTGGTAGCACAGATATGTCAGAACTGGTATAGTAAGCTTTCCCTAGAGCAACTAGCACAAAGATCCGGCAGAGAACATGGGAAGTGACATGCTTTAATAAGGTGGGGCAAACCAGGTGAGTAATGAAAAATGTGCAATGCCCCTTTAAAACTCACAGAGTGGTGCGCGCGCGACCTAGGGGAGAGACGCGCGCGCACCAGCATTACAGGAGGATGCACAGGAAGCATGTTGAGGCAAGCCCAGGGACGCGGCTACCGTGCGTGCAGGACAAGGAGGCTGCCCAGCGGAGGTGACCCGGGAAGAGGAACCAGAGGAGGAAGGTAAGTGGCGAGGTGACCGCCGCAGCATGGGCACACAGGAGCGGGGGAGAAGCCGCAGGCGACCCCGTGCAGGGCACCGGGACACGGCGCCGGCCGTGACAGTGAGTAGAAAACTAAAGGGGGGTCTGGATGATGATGAAAGCCGCAGTGGTCTTCAACATGCGGACCTCCAGATGTTTCAAAACTACAACTCCCAGCATGCCCAGACAGCCGATGGCTGTCCGGGCATGCTGGGGGTTGCAGTTTTGCAACATCTGGAGGTCCGCAGGTTGAAGACCACTGAAGGGATTGACAAGCGGTGATGATGAAGGGGGGGTGATGATGAAGGGGGGGATGACAGGGTGATGATAACAGGGTGATGATGACGGGGGTGTTAATGACGGGGGTCTGGATGATGACATGGGGGATGATGTATTTCCCACCCTAGGCTTATAGTCGAGTCAATAACTTTTCCTGGGTTTTTGGGGTGAAATTAGGGGCCTCGGCTTATCTTTGGGTCGGCTTATACTCGAGTATATACGTTAAATCTTTGATTGTGCTTTTTTTTTTTTTTACAAATATTGGTGGTATTATTCCTGCATAAAGATCTGATCCAGAGTTCGGCAGTAGCCCGAATCTCTTGTTGAATGAAGCAACTAAATTCATTTTTTAACTGCATAGAGGAGCTAGATCATCCTTTCTGCAAAAGAATGTACATATACAGCATCAAGAACAGAATTAATATAACTGTCATTGACAAAGAATCAAAAATATAAAAAGGAATATGCAAAGCAGCTCAGCAGCTCATCACACCACCTTTACAGGTAGCTTTCCCTAAACATCAGCTTTAGCTCCAGATACAGGGTCTCAGAAACTGATTAAAGGGGTACTCCGGTGAAAAACTTTTAATCAACTGGTGCCAGCAAGTTAAACAGATTTGTAAATTACTTCTATTAGAAAATCTTAATCCTTCCTATACTTATTAGCTGCTGAATACTACAGTGGGAATTCTTTTCTTTTTGAAACACAGAGCTGTCTGCTGACATTATGAGCACAGTGCTCTCTGCTGACATCTCTGTCCATTTTAGGAAGTGTCCAGGGCAGCATATGTTTGCTATGGAGATTTTCTCCTAGTACTGGACTGTTAAACACAAAAAGAATAAACTGCACCAAATAGGTATATATTGTACTCTGTTTTTCATGATATGTACTAGGTGCTAGGGGTCTATAAGTCGTAAATCAGTATAGCTCCATAAACTATTTTATGCAAAAGAAGAGAAAAAACTCAAACAGAGAGCAATTGCTACTGATAAATATGCAAAATGTTATTGTTATATCCAAAATGTTAAAAAGCGTCACACATTTGTGACTAGTTTCAATAAGGATAAAATACCAGGTGTGTATGTATAAAGCAATACAAAAAATGAGATGTCTCAGATACAACCGGAAAACACGTAGGTGGATCAGGTACAGTAAAAGTAATAATCACAATGGATGTATATATAGTGAGGTCAGGAAATGATGTAATATGGCTCCCATTCAGTAGAAAGTAACCAGGGGTCCAGAAAGGGCCCCAGTAGTAATAAGAAGCTAACTGCTATATCACATGATTAATATAGAGAATGGGCCCAAAGCATATCAATAATGAATAGTGAAATGAACCTCACTTACCCATAATGGAAGCCTGTAACCACCGTCCCAACGTACGTTTCTTCACCCGACTTTCTCAAGGGACGCTACCCGACTATGTACTTGGCTCCCTTTTATACTGTGTTTGTTATGAATATTGCGCGCCGATTTGTGCCGTGCGGCGCATGCGCAGGGTCCCGACCCGGATGGAATCGGCGCTCACCACCGCGTCACAGCCAGTACCCGCAGGTCACGAAAGCATCACTTCCGGACCTGCGCGCACGGCCTATTGACGCCCGGGGAGTCCGTGCCAGGAAAAGGGCCCCGCGCATGCGCACAATCAGAAATCGGCGCCTTGCATTAGAAATTGCACAAAGTCAATAGACAATATGTATATAACCCTATCTGCACCTATACTTAGCATTATAACTAACCGAGCCTTATGACATCAATATCCTGACATCAATCTAGCCTCACATAGCAACCGATAACATGAGTCATGATATATATATATATATATATATATATATATAAACATATAGACGAATGTACTTATAATAACAAACAGCAACTC
This sequence comes from Hyla sarda, assembly GCF_029499605.1. Classification (NCBI taxonomy): domain Eukaryota; kingdom Metazoa; phylum Chordata; class Amphibia; order Anura; family Hylidae; genus Hyla; species Hyla sarda. Next base: position 398,428,979 of record NC_079189.1, read on the forward strand.
ATAAGGCATAGATTGGAAAATAATTACAGCGTTAATTCAAGTAATGAAAAAAGTGCTCAATCTATATGCACTTATTGGTTATAGGCCCCTGCATATAGCCACACGTGGTTACTATTTTAAAGTGTATACACTTGGGAAATTAACATAAAAATAATAAAAACATCAAGTGTAGATGAAGTGTACTCATTACCATAATTGTAACAGTGAAGTGTAAAAAAATAAATTAATAAGTAAATAATAAAAAATATATATATGTAAAGAATATATATATAGAACATATATATATATATATAAAAATAAATATATATATGAAGATAAAGTGACACTAGTGATAGTGTGTAAATAGTGATAATAATGTGACCCTCAATTGAATTAAAAAATAATTGTGAATAAATTTAATATATTAGGACCATCTTTAGGGATGGTAACAACAAAAAAAGTGTCAAAAATAACAAAAAGTGAGGATGTACTTAAAAACAAATAAATTATTACTGTAAGTAAAGTGACAATGGAAGTAACCATATATGGTGTAGCAGGGAATTATTCAATAACCTATATAGTAACAGCATGTACACTGTATATCAAAGGCGCTAATTATATTGCATAAATACAAAATATCTCCTAGTAACCATATAGGTATATTCCTCAATTAGTATATAGATAAGTCAGAGGATAGATATCAAAAAATAAACAATATTAGCAAAATCATAATAACAACTAGAATAACATTGTATAATAATACTATATATTGGCTTCATCTTTCACCAAAGTATAGTGCTTCATGAAGGAGGTGCATAAGCTGTTGTACGAGGACTGTACCTAAAATGGACAGAGATGTCAGCAGAGAGCACTGTGCTCATGATGTCAGCAGACAGCTCTGTGTTTCAAATGGAAAATAATTTCCAATGTAGTATTCAGCAGCTAATAAGTACATGAAGGATTAAGATTTTTTAATATAAGTAATTTACAAATCTGTTTAACTTTCTGGCACCAGTTGATAAAAAAAAAAAAAAAAAGTTTTTCACCGGAGTACCCCTTTAATGCTAAGTCAGAAATCTCCCCAGAAGGGAAGAGGACCCACCTGCAGACAGCTGTTTTGGGGTTATTGCCCCTCATCAGTACAGAGCAGGGTGTTCTGGCTTGGCTGGTGAGAGGCCTAGGAAAAAGGGGTAAGTATCCTCCTTAGGGAGGGGCACCATTTCTGTAGAGATTCAAAAGCCATTTTTTTTTATTATTGAAAGCTGAGGTATGTGCTCTCAATCACCCAAGTGCAAGTAAAAAGTACAAGTTTTCACACAAAAAAACGTGCACGAGGATGCGGTCTATCGCAAGCCCTTCTCCGAAAGGAGAGAGGCCCCCCAACAAACCAAACCCTTTGCCTCCAGGCCAAAAGGCACCTGCAAGGTTCCAGGTACAATGTCCCCTTTCGCTGAAGCTACTCAGGGACCGAAAGTGTTCCCGGCGGGCAACTAGGCGTTAACCAAGCTGTCACCAAGGAACCAGTAAAACCGGTTTGGCATCCTGCCGAAGCAAGGATGCCACGGGATATAGCAGTTAGGTGAGGAACCTCATGGCCACACACACCTCCCCTAGACCGGCAGGAGGGACACCCAGAAGGGCTACCACACCCTGCCAAATACTAGTGAACAAAACGAACACAAAAAGTGGACACAGTGAAAATAAATAAATAAGTGGATGTGCGCAGTGTGTAATACTGCCCGGACATCCGAACGGATCTATAAGAATTCCCCAATCCTAGCCGGAAGGCCGGGATACTAGGGGTGAGTGCCCAGAAGAGTGAGAGAAAAAGTGCGTGCTACTTGCTTTCCTTCAAGTGGGGTTGCAAATCCCAAGTGAATTCCGGCACCCTGGGGTCACCACTCCCAGGGCACTTGGGCACCTCGGCAGTTACTCTACCCGGACCTTAAGGCCAGTTCCAGCAGGGAACAGGTCTAATCGGGGACGACTGCTGTGCTATACAGCCATCCCTGGTACACCCGTCCTACTGTTTGGTTCCCCATCCTGCCTTGGTGGTCTTCCACACCGCCAACTAACAGGAAAGGTACTACACTTGATCTTAGCCAAAAGGCCGAGAAGAGATTCAAAGGCCATTAGCACTCCACTGGGCATTCTGGGAAAAGGAATATGGAAAGCAGCTCATCACACTACAGTCACAGGTAGCATTCCCTAAACAGCAGCTTTAGCTCCAGCTACGGAGTCTCAGAAACTAATAAAATAATCACAGAAAATGCATCAGCACACATTGGCCCTGATTTACTAAGAGTGGAGTGTAGGTTTCTTTGTGGGTTATAATTCCCTACAATTTTTTTCCACGGTATTTACTAAGGGTTCCCTATATTTTGCACTTTTCCCTACATTTTGCTTTTATTTATTTTTTTACACATGTTCTGATCTGTAGGGTTTTCCTGAGCTGAAATCCACCACATTTTCTGTGGAAACCTTAGTAAATATGTTGGTTTTTTGTAAAAATGTCAGGAACACGCCCCTTTTCGGTGGCCACGCCCCCTTTCAGATTTTCTTACTAAAATGGAGAGTTAGTAGGTTTTTTTTTCAATACTGGCGCACATTCTGGCACAGACAGAATTTCTGGCGCAAAGCACCAGAATCTGACGCACAACCAGACAAAATATGTTGGATTTGCAATAGTAAATAAGGGCCAATGTGTGAAAATATGCATGTGGTATAACTAAAACAGTGGACCCTGAGATGGACAGATGGACAACTACAAAGAATAAGGTATATAGAAGGTAACCTGAAGTAAACAAATGACAAAAAAATGACACCAGGAAGGGAGTAAACACCATAAACAGCATATAAAATCATGAAACCAAAGGGAAGAAAACACTGCAAGTAAATGTCATGTGTAACTTCAGTCCCATGCATATCTACCCCAATGTACGTTTCGCTGTAGGGCGCTTTGCCAGAGGGTGGGTCTAACTCTGGACCTTATACTGGTGTGTGTATATATATATATATATATATATCTATATATATAATATTCGAATTAGCTCACCACACCCCCTATACAGGTAGTGTGTCCTGCAACCAGCTCCGACTCCAGTTAAGAAGTCTCAGAAATTATTCAGATTTTATACCAAGCCAGAACTCTCTCCAGAAGGAAAGAGAACCCATCTGCAGACAGTTGTTTCGGGGTACTTGCCCCTCGTCAGTACAGAGCAGGGTTATCTGGCTTGGGTGGGTGAGAGGCCAGATTTAAGTAGGCCATTTGCCCGCGGTGCCCAGATGCCCGCGGAGTGCAAATGGCCTACTTAAATCTCCGTCTCACGTCAGGAGTGGCGTCCTCTCCCCGAGGAAAATACTGATCCCGTATATTTATATATATATATATATATATATAAACATTCCAACCAATTATAAATATAGACATGTAGAGAAACCAATGAACAGGAACCTCCAATGAGGAAATACTGTTGCACAACACCTTACTATGCAACATAAACACACCTACTGTTATGGAGTGGAGGACCCGGCACTGTAGGACTAGGGTATGGTACAGGAGCGCAGACTAATATCAGTGCAGGTGTGGCATAGGTGTGGACAACGGTGGTGCAGCTCAAGATAGGTAGCAAAATCCACAAAGAAGAGAGACAAAGAGAGATTGCACTCACCATCCACAGATTTATTCACTGAAGTACAGCCATAGGAAACGGAGGTAGGGGCACAACAGAACAAGTTGTTTCGCGCTGGTATGCATACCAGCGTGAAACAACTTGTTCCGTTGTGCCCCTGCCTCCGTTTCCTATGCCTGTACTTCAGTGAATAAATCTGCGGATGGTGAGTGCAATCTCTCTTTGTCTCTCTTCTTTGTGGATAAACACACCTACACTCCTATTAAAGGTGCAACGCCGCTTAATAATGATATATGGCGTTCACATAATAACCAAACTGTTGTAGATACAGAGTGTAGAAGCACCCAATAATGACCTGCAGATGATGTCACAGCCGCTCATGAATCACATGACTCTGCACCGCGACCACATAACTCTAGCCATGAAGAGCGCATGGGCAAGACAAACAAAAGAAGACATAAGGACAGACAAGCCAAACAGACAGGTGCGAAACACTAAGACACAGGGAGACAAAACAGAATCACACCTGTAAGGAAAACCATAATATCATACAGATTGGGAATAATGCAATGTACAATGCAATTTTTCTTTTTATATTGAGACTTTTTCTGTAAAGTCTTAAATAAAATGATGTGCCTGCAGTTTTAAAAGGTGAGGTTCATGATACCTTTTCTTAAATATAAATTTACAAAAAACTGATAAAACTTCATAAGCACATAACATTTGTTACATTGGTGTGTATTCAGTTACAGTGCAAAGTCCAGCCATCTTTAAGACTAATTTTCATTCCACAAAGTTATTGTTATAGCATCTGTCACTGTGGTAGCTCCAGCTAGTATCACAGTAAGAAGCAATAATACAAAATCTAAGAACAAACTATCTAGGAAATGTCTGTTAGTTTCTGGAAATCTTGGTTTAAGCATTTTATTTTTCACTCAAAACAGACTGCATGAGTGGTTAAGGGGTGTGTATCTCTATCTGCATATCTACAGGAAGTGCCAAAAAATGTCTGACTGATGCATGTTGCCCAACTTGATCCCCACCTATGCCAATAATGGGGACCCCCTGACCCCATTTGGCCTGCTTGTGGCTGCCAGAGATGGATTGCAAAAACATATGAGCAAGCTGTTTCATGCTGTTTCTGAAACTCCCATAGAAGTAAACAAAAGTTGCATAACCTGCGTACCCCTACCATCTAAGCTGAACTGGGGAGTTCTGAAATGGAAATACCCATTTAATTATATATTAACTAGAGATGACATTTTAATACGAGTACGGCATGGAGTTGGCGGGGATGCTGTGCACTGCAGGGAAATCTCCTCTAGGGGAAGTTTTTCTTTGGGAATAGGATTAACACATTAAAAAATCTAGGCTTTTTTTAAAAAATCCCAGATACAGGTATTCTTCATCGTATTTATTTTCATTTTTTATCATTTCATTATATTTTTTACGTGCCTCTACCCACAGTTGTAGCCCGTTTTTTCGTCAGTAAATGGAGATTTCACCACTGAAATAGTGGGCGCCCCCTAAAACAGTTTGGGGGTGTGGGAGGGCCCCGGGACTAGTTGAGACTTCATTGGCTTGTCAGCCGTGGAGCCCCCTCCATGACACAGACCCTCTCCTACCATGAAGATGGGAAAAGAGTTCTAGTGTCCCTCGATAGTGTTGGGGTAGAACTCTCTCCATAGATAAAAATGAAAAAAGAAAAAGAAAAAAAAGGGGTCAGAGTACCCAGTGAGCGAGTGAGGCCAATAGAGTTTGGTTTTTCCTGTATAGGGGATTTTTCAATAGACACCTCCATTAATGTCCCTTTTTCTATATTATTATACACATGGGTATATTTAATTAGAGTTAGGGATAGTGGATTATAACAGTAGGATAGAGGAGTATTTATTCCCTTAATAGCAGTTTGCAGTGTCCGCTTCCAGCCCTTATTATTATGACTGCAACACAGGCTCCCTGTCACAGGGAACCAAGAGGTTTTGTTTACTAACAAAGATCATGTGATGCGGGCTGGGTCACGTGATCGGGCTTACTGGACTCCCCTGCCTTACACCGCAAGCATAGCAATATGATGCGGGGTGGGCGGTGGAGACGAGTTTTCAGTGTGTGATCGCGAGACTGTGACTGCATCACTGGTCACATGATCGGAATGTTTACTTGTACATGCGCAGTGGATTTTTAATCCACGCTAACGGCGCCATGATGGACACACAGAGCGGGTAGGATACATCTCCTTAATAGAATATATATGTTATATACACCTGCGGGTTATTTATAATTTGAAAGTAATTAATGTTATGTTTTGTATATTGCCTATGCATTAATGTTCTTTCAAGCTTATTCAATTTTAAAGCACTGGCACTGTAATATGCACTTTCTTATTTGTTACACAAATTGTATTATGTATAATACTCGTAAACTTTTTCACATTTATATATAATTATGTATTCATTGAAATGATTTTCACCTGTATAATTTTAATAGCACTTTGCACTTTGTTTGGGTATAAATACCTTGCTGGCTGTATGTATCACTAGGCCTGAAAATGGCTCCATAGGAATATATATATATATATATATATATATATATATATATATATATATATATACACACATTGCAACAGCAATAATAAAAAAATAAAAAGCAGCATATAAAATCACTACCAATTCTGGCTTATTAATGTTTTAATGGCTGAGAATGCAGAAACCTCTTATTTTGGTCATGTAACACCTTGGATGCAGCAGTTACGTAGTATCTGCAGCATCTAAATAGTATAATGGAAGGGATCTCCTTATGACACTCCATTGGCCCACTGCAACATGATTTGGGGATTCCAATGGGTTTCCATACCAGCTAGGGGCCTGATTAAGGCCTTCAGGTCTGCCGGAGACATAATTGACTGCACAACAGTAATCGAGTGTATTAAATGAGCGGTCCAATGATCATATAGTTTAAAAAAGTCTAATAAAAAATTCCCTTCTTACTAAATATTATTTTACATATAAATTAAAAATAAAATGATTGAAAAAAAACATCCACACATACAGATGTAGCTGATAAATTATTTGGTGGTGTGCTGCTCTTTTTACTTGGCTTGTCACCCAAGCAATGTAAAAAGCAATATAAAATTATGTACAGGAGCAGAGCTTCCTGTTAATGATGAGTTAGAAAGTGTAAAAAAAATAGCAACATTATTTTTAAATATAAAAAAAGTAAAAATATTTGGTATCGGCATGTGCTGAATTGTCCAAACCATTAAAATTTAATGTATAATATAGAACTAGTTAATTAACTGGTGCCAGAAAGTTAAACAGATTTTAAAATTACTTCTATTATAAAATCTTAATCCTTCCAGTACTTATTAGCTGCTGAATACTACAGAGGAAATGATTTTCTTTATGGAACACAGAGCTCTCTGCTGAATCACGAGCACAGTGCTCTCTGCTGACATCTCTGTCCATTTTAAAGGGGTACTCCGGTGAAAAACTTTTTTTTTAAATCAACTGGTGCCAGAAAGTTAAACAGATTTGTAAATTACTTCTGTTAAAAAATCTTAATCCTTCCTGTACTTATTAGCTGCTGAATACTAGAGCGGAAATAATTTTCTTGTTGAAACACAGAACTGTCTGCTGATATCACAAGCACAGTGCTCTCTGCTGACATCTCTGTCCATTTTATGAACTATCCAGAACAGCATATGTTTGCTATGGGGATTTCCTTTTACCATGGACAGTTCCTAAAATGGACAGAGATGTCAGCAGAGAGCACTGTGCTCATGATGTCAGCAGACAGCTCTGTGTTTCAAACGGAAAATAATTTCCACTGTAGTATTCAGCAGCTAATAAGTACAGGATAGAAGTAATTTACAAATCTGTTTAACTTTCTGGCTCCAGTTAATTAAAAAAAATATATAGTTTTTCAGCGGAGTACCCCTTTAACCCCTTAACGATGCAGGACGTATTTCGCGGCTCCCGCGATATGAAGCTGCGACCCCGCATCACATCGCGTCGGTCCCGGCGCTCATCAACGGCCGGGACCCGCGGCTAATAGCACACATCGCTGATCGCGGCAATGTGCGGTATTAACCCTTTAGAAGCGGCGGTCAAAGCTTCATGTGCAATACACATGATATGGAAGGGATTTAAAAAAAGGCACAAAGCCACTGAAAAGTCTCTAAAACTATACCAGCCCAGACTTAGCTTAGCTTTTTGGTGAATGTGAAGACAGAAATTTCAGAAAATGTGACCTGCACAAAATTTATCAAATGCTCTTTGACGATTTAATAAATGTGGTGCTCCTACACTTTACCAGCACACAAAAAAAAAGTGTAAAAAAATGCTTCACTTACACCTACAATGATAAATGTGGGCCTATGTTCACACCCCGGAATTTTCAAATTGGAATTCTACATGGATATTCCGCTGCAGCAGAGTCCCGATAAATTCAACAGAATTCTGCTGCGCTGTTCATGCGGAGACATTTCAATGCCAGGTGTTTATAGCACAGAAATTGCGATTTCCGTTTCTGCAGAAAGAACTAACATGTTCATTCTTTCTGCAATCTCTGCATGGAATGCACAGCCGTTTATGAGACAGCGCATTCCAGTGTGGTCCTAGCGCCAGCACATTACGCTGGCACCCGCAGTCTGCGAAATGTCCGCATGGAGATTTTCCGTGCTGACATTCTGAAGTGTGAACATAGCCTTATTCTGCTAAGTTTTTGTTATAGCCTCTGTCACAGTGGTAGTTCCAGTTATAGTCCCACATTAAGAAGCACCTGTACAGAATCTATATACAAACCATCTAGGAAACAGACTGCGTGTCATTGATGTGGAAGCACCACAAGTTCTTGATCTTGAAAGGGTTAAATATATGAGGTCTGTTATGCAGAATCTGTACCTTTTTGACGGTACATGGTTTCCAATGAAACAGAAAAGGGTTTATATGCCCCATATCAACACTAGATGGTGCGCGTCACCTTTCATTTTATAGCTTTATTTTTATAGTTGTAAGTGAGAGAGAAAAAAAATAACACCGGATCACATAGAAAATATCCGTTTATATGAGTTATACTGAAAGAGAAACAAAACACAAGATCACATAGAAAATATCCGTTTATATAAGTTATACTGAAAGAGAAACAAAACACAAGATCACATAGAAAATATCCGTTTATATAAATTACACTGAAAGAGAAACAAAACACAAGATCACAGAAAATATCCGTTTATATAAGTTATACTGAAAGAGAAACAAAATACAAGATCACATAGAAAATATCCCTTTATATAAGTTATACTGAAAGAGAAACAAAACACAAGATCATATAGAAAATATCCCTTTATATAAATTACACTGAAAGAGAAACAAAACACAAGATCACATAGAAAATATCCCTTTATATAAGTTATACTGAAAGAGAAACAAAACACAAGATCACATAGAAAATATCCGTTTATATAAGTTATACTGAAAGAGAAACAAAACACAAGATCACATAGAAAATATCCGTTTATATAAATTACACTGAAAGAGAAACAAAACACAAGATCACATAGAAAATATCCCTTTATATAAATGACACTGAAAGAGAAACAAAACACAAGATCACATAGAAAATATCCCTTTATATAAATTACACTGAAAGAGAAACAAAATACTGGATCACATAGAAAATATCCCTTTATATAAATTACACTGAAAGAGAAACAAAACACAAGATCACAAAGAAAATATCCCTTTATATAAATTACACTGAAAGAGAAACAAAATACAGGATCACATAGAAAATATCCCTTTAAATAAATTACACTGAAAGAGAAACAAAACACAAGATCACATAGAAAATATCCGTTCATATAAGTTATACTGAAAGAGAAACAAAACACAAGATCACATAGAAAATATCCGTTCATATAAGTTATACTGAAAGAGAAACAAAAGACCAGATCACATAGAAAATATCTGTTTATATGAGTTATACTTGACTAGGGGAGCATAGAGTTCCGCTACCTGTGCACCCCAACCCTCTAGTCTTTTTACCAATTTCTTACACACCTTTAAGAATCACTGACTCAAATTATGGTGCAAAGGCCACAGCGGACCAACATTTTATTTAACAAAAACACCAAAATATAATAAACATATAAATATAAATAACATTCCATATAAATAACAATACAATAAATAACAGTATGAAAAGTATCTAACCCAACATTCAGGGTTAACATACTGTTACGCCTAGCACTCCGGGTCCCCGCTCCTCCCCGGAGCGCTCACGGCGTCTTTCTCCCTGCAGCGCCCCGGTCAGTCCCGCTGACCGGGAGCGCTGCACTGTCATGGCCGTCGGGGATGCGATTCGCACAGCGGGACGCGCCCGCTCGCGAATCGCATCCCAGGTCACTTACCCGTCCCGGTCCCCTGCTGTCTTGTGCTGGCGCGCGCGGCTCCGCTCTCTAGGGCGCGCGCGCGCCAGCTCTCTGAGACTTAAAGGGCCAGTGCACCAATGATTGGTGCCTGGCCCAATTAGCTTAATTGGCTTCCATCTGCTCCCAGACTATATCTGCTCACTGCCCCTGCACTCCCTTGCCGGATCTTGTTGCCTTGTGCCAGTGAAAGCGTTTAGTGTGTCCAAAGCCTGTGTACCTGAACTTCTGCTATCCATCCTGACTACGAACCTTGCCGCCTGCCCCCGACCTTCTGCTACGTCTGACCTTGCCTCTGCCTAGTCCTTCTGTCCCACGCCTTCTCAGCAGTCAGCGAGGTTGAGCCGTTGCTAGTGGACACGACCTGGTTGCTACTGCCGCAGCAAGACCATCCCGCTTTGCGGCGGGCTCTGGTGAAAACCAGTAGCCTCTTAGAACCGGTCCACTAGCACGGTCCACGCCAATCCCTCGCTGACACAGCGGATCCACAACCCGTAAGCCGAATCGTGACAGTAGATCCGGCCATGGATCCCGCTGAGGTGCCGCTGCCAAGTCTCGCTGACCTTACCACGGTGGTCGCTCAGCAATCGCAGCAAATTGCCCAACAAGGACAGCAGCTGTCGCAGTTGACCGCCACGTTACAGCAACTTCTGCCTCTGCTACAGCAGCAACCATCTCCTCCGCCAGCTCCTGCACCTCCTCCGCAGCGAGTGGCCGCTCCTAGCCTCCGCTTGTCCCTGCCGGACAAATTTGATGGGGACTCTAAACTCTGCCGTGGATTTTTGTCTCAGTGTTCCCTGCATATGGAGATGTTGTCGGACTTGTTTCCTACAGAACGGTCTAAGGTGGCGTTCGTAGTAAGCCTTCTTTCAGGAAAGGCCTTGTCTTGGGCCACACCACTCTGGGACCGCAATGATCCTGCCACAGCCACAGTCCAGGCCTTCTTCGCTGAAGTCCGGAGTGTCTTCGAGGAGCCAGCCCGAGCTTCTTCTGCCGAGACTGCCCTGTTGAACCTGGTCCAGGGTAATTCTTCAGTGGGCGAGTACGCCATCCAATTTCGTACTCTTGCTTCCGAGTTATCATGGAATAACGAGGCTCTCTGCGCGACCTTTAAAAAAGGCCTATCCAGTCGCATCAAGGATGTGCTGGCCGCACGAGAGATTCCTGCCAACCTCCAAGAACTCATCCATTTGGCTACCCGCATTGACATGCGTTTTTCTGAGCGACACCAAGAGCTCCGCCAGGAAAAAGACTTAGATCTCTGGGCACCTCTCCCACAGCATCCTTTGCAGTCTACGCCTGGGCCTCCCGCAGAGGAGGCCATGCAAGTGGATCGGTCTCGCCTGACCCAGGAAGAGAGGAATCGCCGTAGGGAAGAAAATCTCTGTCTGTACTGTGCCAGTACCGAGCACTTCTTGGTGGATTGCCCTATCTGTCCTCCACGTCTGGGAAACGCACGCACGCACCCAGCTCACGTGGGTGTGGCGTCTCTTGGTTCTAAGTCTGCTTCTCCACGTCTCACGGTGCCCGTGCGGATTTCTCCTTCAGCCAACTCCTCCCTCTCAGCCCTGGCCTGCTTGGACTCTGGTGCCTCCGGGAATTTTATTTTGGAGTCTTTTGTGAATAAATTCCGCATCCCGGTGACCCGTCTCGTCAAGCCGCTCTACATTTCCGCGGTCAATGGAGCCAGACTGGATTGCACTGTGCGTTACCGCACAGAACCCCTCCTGATGTGTATCGGACCCCATCGCGAAGTGATTGAGCTCTTCGTCCTACCCAACTGTACCTCTGAGGTCCTCCTCAGTCTGCCATGGCTCCGGCTTCATTCCCCCACCATTGATTGGACCACCGGGGAGATCAAGAACTGGGACTCTGCCTGCCATAGGAAGTGCCTCTCCCCCCCTCCCAGTCCCGTCAGGCAAGCCTCTGTGCCTCCTCATGGCTCCCGTCCTTGTGTCACCCTGCCCCGTGCCAAGCTTCACCCTCTGCCCTCCCTCCCCATTCCAACTCCTGCTGTACTGCCTGCTGTTGAGGAAACCCTCCATTCTTTCCCGGTGTCCTCATCCCAGGGGAGGCAGTTACCGGACAAAAAAAAGGGGAGACCTAAGGGGGGGGTACTGTTACGCCTAGCGCTCCGGGTCCCCGCTCCTCCCCGGAGCGCTCACGGCGTCTTTCTCCCTGCAGCGCCCCGGTCAGTCCCGCTGACCGGGAGCGCTGCACTGTCATGGCCGTCGGGGATGCGATTCGCACAGCGGGACGCGCCCGCTCGCGAATCGCATCCCAGGTCACTTACCCGTCCCGGTCCCCTGCTGTCTTGTGCTGGCGCGCGCGGCTCCGCTCTCTAGGGCGCGCGCGCGCCAGCTCTCTGAGACTTAAAGGGCCAGTGCACCAATGATTGGTGCCTGGCCCAATTAGCTTAATTGGCTTCCATCTGCTCCCAGACTATATCTGCTCACTGCCCCTGCACTCCCTTGCCGGATCTTGTTGCCTTGTGCCAGTGAAAGCGTTTAGTGTGTCCAAAGCCTGTGTACCTGAACTTCTGCTATCCATCCTGACTACGAACCTTGCCGCCTGCCCCCGACCTTCTGCTACGTCTGACCTTGCCTCTGCCTAGTCCTTCTGTCCCACGCCTTCTCAGCAGTCAGCGAGGTTGAGCCGTTGCTAGTGGATACGACCTGGTTGCTACTGCCGCAGCAAGACCATCCCGCTTTGCGGCGGGCTCTGGTGAAAACCAGTAGCCTCTTAGAACCGGTCCACTAGCACGGTCCACGCCAATCCCTCGCTGACACAGCGGATCCACAACCCGTAAGCCGAATCGTGACACATACCCTCCCGACCAATGTACCCAACTTTCCCCATTCTGGAAGGGGACCTGAAGGCAGCTTCTCTTCCATACCCGGTCTCCTACTTTGCCCTTGGTCGATCAGCACCTAACCCCAGGGCACCACATTCAGAGACCACCAGTCCCTTCCGCCAGGGACCCCTATGATTAGCTGGCAACTGACCCAGCTCCCCCCTGGCCCCTCATGGCCAGGACCTCCACCATCCTTCCAGCATGCCTCCAAATCCCCTTCCAGCTCACGCCACTGCGACAATGACAACCCCTTCCCTACCATCCACAGGCAAACCACCTAATTCAGGGCGGGTGGGTGGGACACGCTGTCTTCACGGAACTGACCTCTTCTTCCTACTTCCTGCTAACTTGCCCGTGCTAGCTAGGCTCCTCCCCCTAACCTCCCCTTAACCCTCCCCGCTCCCTATTCTGCCACCTTAACCCCTAACTCACCGCTGCCTACACCCCCTGTTATGCACCCCCTCCTCTCCCATGCTGTACGCTCCGGGGGCTCTATTGACTAGGGGAGCGTAGAGTTCCGCTACCTGCGCACCCCAACCCTCTAGTCTTTTTACCAATTCCTTACCCACCTTTAAGAATCACTGACTCAAATTATGGTGCAAAGGCCACAACGGACCAAAATTTTATTTAACAAAAACACCAAAATATAATAAACATATAAATATAAATAACATTCCATATAAATAACAATACAATAAATAACAGTATAAACAGTATCTAACCCAACATTCAGGGTTAACATACCCTCCCAACCAATGTACCCAACTTTCCCCATTCTGGAAGGGGACCTGAAGGTAGCTTCTCTTCCATACCCGGTCTCCTACTTGGTCGATCAGCACCTAACCCCAGGGCACCACCTTCAGAGACCACCGGTCCCTTCCACCAGGGACCCCTATGATTAGCTGGCAACCGACCCAGCCCCCCCCCCCCGGCCCCTCATGGCCAGGACCTCCACCATCCTTCCAGCATGCCTCCAAATCCCCTTCCAGCTCACACCACAGCAGCCGGAGGTGACCCCTTACACTCGGCCGCTCCACCATAACGCCACTGCTTTCTCCACCTCCTCTCTAATGGCCAGATTCCACAAGTCCATCCCCATGTCATTGAGATGCACTCCGTCCCCGCCAATAAAATCCAGCGCCGGCCCCTCCAAAGCAACATGTCGTACCACAAAACCCCCGTTCCTGGCCACGAACTTCCCGACACCTTTGTTAACCCGGGCCCTGTCCCCATTAACCTTTTTCACCGAGCGCGCCCACCTCCACTTGGCCCGTGCCACCATGTCCGACCAGACAATTAACAGGCCCGGGAACGATGACCACAGCCGCAGCAGGTCCAATTTAATGTCTCGCAGCAACACCCGGGAAGAGCGAAGCGCTATGTCATTCCCCCCAGTGTGGATCACCAAGACATCCGGAGGGCGATCCACTGCAACATAGGACTGAATAAAAGGGAGGAGTTCATACCATAGAAGTCCCCCGCGCCCCAACCAATGCACTTGCGCAACCGCCCGATCAAAACCCAGCTGGCGCCCATCCGGACGCACCAAGGCCCTCTCACCACCCCTACGCACGTAAGAATGCCCCGCTATCCACACAAGGCAGGGGCCCGCATCTGTAAGACAAAATCAACAAACAATCAACACCTACACCCCACCGCGACATGAACACACCCCACAGCAAACACCCCCACCCATCCGCATGCAAACAACCTACAACAGATGAGGACGAACATACAACAGGAAGCGCTGCGACTCCCACCTCCTGATCCGCCAGATAACATCCAGCGCCAACCCCCAGCAGGATGCCTCCGTAGCAGCCCCTATACGAAATGAATGTGAACAAAACTCCCCAGGTGCGAGGCCCAACAGAGCCAAACACTTGTGGAAAACCTGCACAAACTGAAGCTTAGACAAAATGGACCCATCCTCATGTATTAACAACGGCCCAGCCCCGTCCGGCCGCCGTGCCATAAAATCCCAAAAACAAGATACTGGACACACATCTGAGCCAGGCAGCCCCGCCAAGCGCATCTCCATTGGATCTCCGCACCACACATTCCAACACGGACCCAACCAAAGACACATCCACCACCGAAAAAAACCTGCGCGAGCCCTGCTAGGGGACACCAGTTTGGAAATGCGGAATGCCCCGAAAAAACCAACGCAAAAGCCAAACGAAAAAGAGCCGACTCATAAACCAATGAACAAACCCCTTCAAGAACCCCTCCCAAGCCAGACAACACAGGGAGAGATATGGGTCACCTCGAATCCCTCCTCGCCGCCCCCCTTCTATAGCCCCGAGCAGCCTGCCGCACCAGGAAGGACTTCATCCAATCCTGCGAACCCCTCAACTTGAACCAGAAGGCCAAAGCTGCTAAATGCCTACCCAGACCCGATGCTGACACCAGCGAACCATACATCCTGCCCACAAAAATAAAGCACAAGCACCTCCCATTCCGCAGGGTCGGCCAGCGCTCCCACCTCAGCCACCACAGACTCCCACTCTGTACAGCATCTGCTATATCCTGCCCACGTAGCCTCTGTCACTTACCGGCGAAGTAACTCGAATGCCACAGTCAGACCACGCTCCAAAGCCACTCCGGGCAAGCCAAGCCATCCGCCTCCGCACCCGGCACCAACTCCCAAAAACGGTCCCACTGAAACCGAGAAAGAGAGTCAGCGATGTCATTTTGTACACCTGGCACATGCTTAGCTACAAAATGCGCAGAGGTCCAAACCACGGAGCACCAATATGCACAACAAGCGCACCACTAGCGGTGACCCTGCCGTCTGCGAATTCACTGCCTGCATGACCCCCAAGTTGTCACATCTAAAACAAACCCTGCGATTCCGCAATTGATCCCCCCAAACGACGACCGCCACCACGATCGGAACAGCTCCAGAAGGGCCAAGTTCCTAACCAACCTTGCCGCCCGCCAGGCGTCTGGCCAGCTCCCCGCACACCATTGGCCCTGAAGATAGGCACCAAACCCCGCACTCCCCACCGCGTCAGTAAAAAGTTCCAAGTCCCAGTTGGACACCACGGTCTCCAACATCATGGATCTCCCATTATAGCGTGCCAGGAAATCTCGCTAGATCTCCAAGTCCGCCCGCACTTCCGCCGACAGGCGCATGAAATGGTGTGGCCACCTAACCCTTGCCGTGGCACTAGCCAAGCGCCTGCAAAACACCCGCCCCATGGGCATGATGCGACAGGCAAAGTTCAAGTGGCCCAAGAGGAATTGGACCTCGCGCAGCTGTACTTTGCGCGCCCGCAAAGCTGCACCTACCACTATACCCAAAAACTCCACCACTATACCCAAAAACTTGGGCGCCAAAGGCACCCCAAAACGCGCCGCCACGGAATCCATAGCCTGGAGCAGCACCCCACACAACGCCGACCCAGGCGGACCCAGGAATAGGAAATCGTCCAGGTAATCTAGTACCGACGACACCTGCGTCTCACCCTTCACCACCCACTCCAAAAACGTACTAAAAGATTCGAAAAACGAACATGAAATCGAACACCCCATGGGCAAACACATATCAACAAAGAAACTGCCCTCCCAAACGCAACCCAACAAGTGAAAACTATCAGGGTGCACAGGCAACAGGCAAAAAGCCGACTCAATGTCAGTTTTCGCCATGAGCGTCCCCCGACCCAAGCGCTGAACCCAAGAAATCGCCGCATTGAAGGATGTATATGACACGGCGCACAGAGCCGGATCGATTCCGTCATTAACTGACGACCCCTCTGGATGCGAGAGGTGGTGGATCAGCCTAAACTTAGGCTCCTTCTTAGGAACCAAGCCCAACGGGGAGAGGCGCTAACCCCGCAACGGCACGTCCCCAAAGGAGCCCGCCATTCGGTCCAAAGCCACCTCCTTGAGCAACTTGGATCGCACCACCTCAGGGTGCGCTAAAGCTGACGCCAAATTGCGCCCACCCCCACCCAACCCCCGCAGCAAGCATCTGAAATCCTGAAATCCATGCTCAAAACCCACCGCCAGTAACTCCGCAGCCCTCCTATCTGGATACCGCGCGAGGTACGGCAGCATCTATGCCAACCTCACCGGCGTCGCCCCTCTTCTGCTCAGCCTCCCCCACACCCCTACCCTTGCCTTGCCCCCCGGACTCTGCTACACACCCACCTGACCTAACTGGGGCAGCGCTCACAGTGGTCGTCACTCCATGCGCTCCAAGATGTCCGCTCATCGCCAGCACTTCTTGTCGCACCTCCGTGGGGCCCCCGGGGCCGACCGCCCCGGGCCGCAGCCTCACCGTAACCAGCAGATGTGGCCATCGAGGACCTGGCAGGGGACCCCCGGCGCGGGACTACCGGCACGACCCAGCAGACGCCTCAGGGGCAGGGACAGCTCAGCCATATAGGTACCTCTCCACACGCTGTCTTCACGGAACTGACCTGTTCTTCCTACTTCCTGCTAACTTGCCCGCGCTAGCTAGGCTCCTCCCCTAACCTCCCCTTAACCCTGCCAGCTCCCTATTCTGTCACCTTAACCCCTAACTCACCGCTGCCTACACCCCCTGGCAAGCACCCCCTCCTCTCCCATGCTGTACGCTCCGGGGGCTCTCTGAAAGAGAAACAAAACACCAGATCACATAAGAAAAATCCAGTTTATATAAATGGTATTAAAAGAGAAACTAAACACAGGATCACATAGAAAATATCCAGTTGAATTAAAAAAAGACACAAATATTATAATACTTATGGGTCTATTAACACATACAGTATCTTGCACATATTTGATGCACAGGATTTGAAGATACAGATTTGATGCTGTGTTCAGTCATCTAGTTTACATTAAAATCTGCAGCTTTAAATCCTGTGCATCAAATATGCACAGGATACAGTACGTGTGAGCACACCCTATCTCCTCAATACCTACCAATTTCATGCAGATTTTAAACTGGTAGTGGTAGTTTCAGGTATAGTCTCACATCATGATACATAATCTACATACAAACCATCTAGGAAACAGACTGCATGTAACTGAGGTGGAAGTACCACAAGTTCTTGGTCTTGAAAGGGTTAAACATATGGGCCCTCATTTACTATTGCAAACCCTACATATTTTGTTGGGTTGTGCGCCACATTCTGTTGCATTGTGCCAGAAATTCTGTCTGCGCAAGATTTTGCGCCAGAATTTGCACCAGAATTGAAAAAAAAAAAAAAACATACTAACTCTCCATTTTGCTAAGAAAACCCCAAAAAGGGGCGTGGCCACCGGGAAAGTGGAAAATGTAGGGAAACCTTAGTAAATACCGTGGAAAATAAATTGTAGGGAATTAAAACCCACAAAGAAACCTACACTCCACTCTTAGTAAATAAGGACCATGAGTTCTGTTACGTAGAATCTGTACCTTTTTGAAGATACATGGTTTCCAAAGAAACAGAAAAGGGTTTATATGCCCCATATCAACACTAGATGGTGCGCGTCACCTTTCATTTTTATAACTTTATTTTTATAGTTGTAAGTTAGAGAGAAAAGAAAATAACACTGGATCACATATCCGTTTATATGAGTTATACTAAAAGGGAAACAAAACACAAGATCACATAGGAAATATCCAGTTTATATACAGGTGAAACTCGAAAATTTAGAATATTGTGCAAAGTTTCTTTCTTTCAGTAATGCAACTTAAAGGGGTTCTCCGGTGCTTACACATCTTATCCCCTATCCAAAGGATAGGGGATAAGATGCCTGAGTCCCTAAGCTGGGGACGCCCGTGATCATGCACGCGGCACCCCGTTTGTAATCAGCCCCCGGAGCGTGTTCGCTCAGGGTCTGATTACGGGCGACTACAGGGCCAGCGGCGTGTGACATCACGCTCCGCCCCTCAATGCAAGCCTATGGGAGGGGGCGTGACAGCTATCACGCCCCCTCCCGTAGGCTTGCATTGAGGGGCGGAGTGTAACGTCACACGGGGGCGTAAGCAGCAAGAAGTCTGATGTGGTGAGTGCTCCGCTTTTTCTATCTTCATTGTTTAGATTTGTAAATTACTTCTATTAAAAAAAAAACTTAATCCTTCCTGTACTTATTAGCTGCTGAATACTACAGTGGAAATTCTTTTCCGTTTGAAACATAGAGCTGTCTGCTGACATCATGAGCACAGTGCTTTCTGCTGACATCTCTATCCATTTTAGGAACTGTCCAGGATAAAAGGAAATCCCCATAGCAAACATATGCTGTTCTGGACAGTTCCTAAAATGAACAGAGATGTCAGCAGAGAGCACTGTGCTCGTGATGTCAGCAGAAATCTCTGTGTTTCAAAAAGAAAATAATTTCCGCTGTAGTATTCAGCAGCTAATAAGTACAGGAAAGATTAAGATTTTTTAATAGAAGTAATTTACAAATCTGTTTAACTTTCTGGCACCAGTTGATTTAAAAAAAAAAAAAAGTTTTTCACCGGAGTACCCCTGTAACAAATGATAGCAACATAAATTAGACATATTGTAAATGTGAATTAATAATTAATTTAAGTGGCATGAAAAATGAGCCTTAGTCCTTAACCCCTTAAGAACCACGGGTTTTCCATTTTTGCACTTTTGTTTTTTCCTAATCACCTTCTTCTAAAAATCGTAACGCTTTCAATTTTGCACCTACAGACTCATGTGAGTGCTTATTTTTTGTGCCACCAATTGTTCTTTGTAATGACATCAATCATTTCACCACAAAATTTATGGCGAACCCAGAAAAAAAGTCATTTTTGGGGTCTTACGATTCTACACAGTGCACTTTTCGGTAAAATGACACCACATATTTATTCTGTAGGCCCATATGGTTACAATGATACCCAATTTGTATAGATTTTTCTTTATTTCACTACTTTAAAAAAATTATAACTATATGCACCAAAATTAGTGTTTAAAATTGTCCTCTTCCGACCTCTATAACTTTTTTATTTTTCCGTATACGGGGTGGTATGAGGGCACATTTTTTGCACTATGATCTGAAGTTTTCATCGGTCCCATTCTTGTTTTGATGGGACTTTTTCATCAGTTTTTATACATTTATTTAGAGTATACAAAGTGACCAAAAATACGCAATTTTGGAATTTGGTATTTTTTTTATGTTTACGCCATTGACCGTGTGGTTTAATTAACATTATATTTTTATAGTTCTGACATTTACGCACGCAGCGATATCGCATATGTTTATTTTTATAATTTTTTTATGTTTTTAATGTTGAATTTGTGAAAAGGGGGTGATTTGAATTTTAATAAGGAAGGGGATAATGTGTGTTTTTTTTTTTTTACTTTTATTAAACTTTTTTTTTTTCACTTTATTAGTCCCCTTAGGGGACTTTTAGAGAAATCATTAGATTCCTCATACAGATCAATGTGGTTCAGTTAAAGGAAAACTGTCAGCCAGTTCACCCACACTAAACCCAATACACTGGGTTATAGTGTGGGTAAAGTCCATACATGGGTCACTTACATTTTTAGGTTTTCTTGCCGCCAACAGCCTTGCTTTGGGTTCCGGAGGAAGGGGCCTTAGCCCACCCCCTTGTTCACATATTCATTTCCGCCCTGAGCACAGTCCTCTGTCTGCAGAGCACATGCGCTGAAGATTTTACCCAGCTCTCACATCCTCATGACGTGAGAGATGTGCGTCGGGAGAGCACTCTGCACAGTGTAACTGAGCATGAGCTGGTACCTTGCTACACCCGGAAGTACCTCTTTCTGAAGTCTCGCTACTCCCGACTTACAGGTGTAGCGAGGGACCGGCGCATTCGCAGTTACACTGTGCAGAGCGCTCTCCCGACGCAAAAGGGTAACTAATAACAAAAGGAAGTGGATTTGTATGTAAATATAGACATGCATGTTCTATGTGTTGGTCTTGCAGGGCCGCCATCAGGGGGGTACAGCCAGTACTCCAGTAAGGGGTCCGAGCTCCCAGGAGGCCCAGGCCCCAGCCCCAGCTGCACCCCCCGCAGCCCCACCACAGAAGCTGGAGGCAACTGTGTAAAGAGGTCTCCTGCTCCCAGGGGCGGACGGAGGGGGCCCGCCGCTGCCAGAGACATTACCTGTGGCATGCACGCCCTGTAATATCAGCATACAGGCTGCAGCCGCGCTGAGAGTCTGTGAGAAGAGAAGAGAGCAGGGAGGGACACCCCTCCCCTCAAACTATTGGTGAAGCAGGTTCATGCTTTGTGCTTCCTGCTCTCCACCAAAGACCCTGACACCTGTAGCCACTGGGAAGAGGACAACACAATTGAGGATGGCAGCGTGATGTCACCAAAACGTTGTCTGCTGCATCATGGAATAAACCACACATTTTTCCATATATTTTGGTGTGCTGCATCTATTTGTTCCATTGTGGAGAACTGGTGGTCAATGATTCGTACTCTGATTGGTCCCCGGTTATTAGTGGTGTACCCCAAGGTTCAGTACTGGGCCCGCTGCTGTTTAATTTATTAATCAATGATATAGAAGATGGTATTAACAGCTCTGTTTCTATCTTTGCAGATGACACCAAGCTTTGTAGCATGGTACAGTCTATAGAGGATGTGCATAAGTTACAAGATGACTTGGATAAACTAAGTGTCTGGGCATCCACTTGGCAAATGAGGTTCAATGTGGATAAATGTAAAGTTATGCATCTGGGTACTAATAACCTGCATGCGTCGTATGTCTTAGGGGGGATTAAACTGTCAGAGTCACTGGTGGAGAAGGATCTGGGTGTACTTGTAGATCACAGACTACAGAATAGCATGCAATGTCAGGCTGCTGCTTCCAAAGCTGGCAGGATATTGTCATGTATCAAAAGAGGCATGGACTCAAGGGACAGGGACATAATACTCCCCCTTTATAAAGCATTGGTACGGCCTCACCTGGAATATGCTGTTCAGTTTTGGTCGCCTGTTCATAGGAGGGACACTGCGGAGTTGGAAAGGGTGCAGAGACGCGCGACTAAACTAATATGGGGCATGGAACATCTTAGCTATGAGGAGCGATTAAAGGAGTTACAATTGTTTAGTCTTGAGAAGAGACGTTTAAGGGGGGATATGATAAACGTATATAAGTATATAAATGGCCCATACAAAAAATATGGAGAAAAACTGTTCCAGGTTAAACCCCCCCAAAGGACGAGGGGGCACTCCCTCCGTCTGGAGAAGAAAAGGTTTAGTCTAAAGGGGCGACACGCCTTCTTTACCGTGAGGACTGTGAATTTATGGAACGGTCTACCTCAGGAACTGGTCACAGCAGGAACAATTAACAGCTTTAAAACAGGATTAGATACATTCCTGGAACAAAATAAGATTAATGCTTATGCAGAATTATAAAACTACATCCCTTTCCCTTATCCCCTTACACCCTTCCCTTCAATTCCCTGGTTGGACTCGATGGACGTATGTCTTTTTCCAACCATACTAACTATGTAACTATGTAACTGGAGTGCTAAGGTTCTAGTGTGTCTGCACCTATCGCTACTGTGTATCATTACTGGAGGTGCTGCTTCTTTTTGGACTGCCTCTAAAGGGCTCTTGTTTTTCTTGTCCCATGTTTTAAAATATTTTTTTCATAGACAATGGGTAAAATAGCTAGCGGGCACTGGAGGTGGGCCACGGAATGGGGGGGCAGCCCTGTGGTCTTGGCATTTTCAAATTGAATAGACAGGGGCAGACTGTTTCCCTTTGCAAAAAGTAGAATGTTAGGGGTTGAAATCTAAGGGTAGATAGGGAATTATGCAGATAGGAGGAGGTGGAGTTTGTTTTTAATTTTTTTTTCATAATGTTCTCAAGTGTGTTTTAAATTTACCAGTTGTAAGTGTGGTTAGTGGGGCATAGAGCTTGACAGCAAAAAAGTTTCCAATGTGCTTTTGAGTCTAGTTGCCATAAGACACTTGGTGGGGTAGATACATGGTGTGGAAAATTGGGAATTTACCAATACTTGGTGGTGTTTCT
Source organism: Hyla sarda (assembly GCF_029499605.1). Classification (NCBI taxonomy): domain Eukaryota; kingdom Metazoa; phylum Chordata; class Amphibia; order Anura; family Hylidae; genus Hyla; species Hyla sarda. Next base: position 398,451,802 of record NC_079189.1, read on the forward strand.
GAAACATTAGTTCTTTTTCCGCACAAACTTATTAATTGTGTGTAATCTCTTTGGTAAATTTTTCTGGTTGCATCATGTGCCAATCTGTGGGGGGGATTTATCAAAACCTGTCCAGAGGAAAAGTTGCCCAGTTGCCCATAGCAACCAGATTGCTTCTTTCATTTTTGAAAAGGACTCTAAAAAATGAAAGAAGCGATCTGATTGGTTGCTATGGGCAACTGGACAACTTTTCTTCTAGACAGGGTTTGATAAATCTCCCCCAATGTCCTTTTGTGCACTGAAAAGTTGTGCTTATGTGCTGATAAAATGTGTTGGGGTAATATTTTACTATATCTTATTTGCACCCCTATATCAGGTAGGAGTACAAACTGAGCTCTTTAGCAGGCAAAGACTGGCAGTAGACTGCCAGCTTAAATAGGTCCAGACCAGGTGCTCACATCAAGGTTAGCTGACCAGTCTCAGCAGACAGGCGTAACCAAAGCAACAAGACCAAACAAAAGCTCTCAGTGCAAGTTAACCCTTCGGTTCCTTACAATGCACACAGATAGTGAAAGCAATTGGCTGGCAGCCATTACACAGAGCCACACTGACTGCTGGGCGTTGTAGTCTGGGCTGCAAGCAAGGAAAAAGAATATCTAGGAGTCAACGGGCCAAAGGAGCTGGCAAAATCACATGGATAACTACAGGGGACACAGAACAGTTATTGTGGTGGCTTTAGGGCATTTTTATTTTCCTTATTTTCCCAGGAGCTCCTCTTTAATGACCCTCTCTGGTCAGTATTAATAAATCCTTACAGCCAGATTACATTCCCCACGTAGCTTGTAATAACGACAACATGCAGGCAGGATACATGCCACTTATAGACTTCAATGATAATAGTATGCTGTGAACGTACCCTTAGGGTACGTTCACACGTGCGGATTTACAGCGTATTTTAAGCTGCAAATCCGCTGGTGAACGCCCGCTTCATGCTGGCTTTACATTTGCCTGCTCACAGAAGCAATACGCCGCTACCAGCAGACACACTGCGATGTGTGAGTCGCAGTATACTCGCACATCGCAGGAGCTCTCTGCCTAGCTCAGAGCAAGGAGAGTGGCCGCGATGTGTGAAAAAGCCGCGCACATCGCTGCACTGTCTTTTCGTAGCGGCGTATTAATCCGCGCGTGTGAACGTACCCTTAATGTGTCTACAGCAAATTAAGAAAAACTACTACATGCCCAAAGCAGTGCTGTGCTTTGCCAATCTACTTACTTACTTACTGGACTGGAGGCATATGTGGTGTCCCGGTACCGTATTGCATCCAGTACCTAGTGTAGAGGTCCCCAAAGTCAGAGTAACTACGTTCAGGTAGGGTTCCTCAGGTGGGACAGCCCTTAGTCGCCTCTCTAACTTTAATGTTCATAAATGTATATATTAATAATTATAGCTATATTGTATAAAAATGTATAGTGCTTACCTTATTTAGCGTCGCAGGACCTTCGGTCATGTGACCATGCTAGTAACCTCTATTGTATGTTGCAGGACCTTAGGAGGTCCTTGGGTCACGTGTTACCCACAAATCTCTGTAAATGTGATTGACATCCATTTGGACCAATTAGCGTTAGTCCAGCCCCTGCCCATATAAGGGAGCTGCATCCAATTATTGCTCTCTTGCGTTGCTGCTCTCGTGGATGCCGGACTAACAGGACGGTGTGCTACGCATCTTTCAAAGACACGCTAGGCCTCAAAACCTACGGCCTCAGCAGAACCAAAAATCATGAGTTTTACTCTAATTCCTGCTAATGCTAGCATGACTACTGGACCGCAACTAATTCCCTAAATCCAGTGGAACAGCGCAATACAATAAAGACTGTTAAAGCTAAAGTCCCAACCATTGTCAATCTCCAAAAGGAAGCTGTTGTATTGATCAGAGACTGTTAACTTAACTGAAGATTTTCTGTATACTTCATTAACATAACACTGTTTACAGAAGCTTTCCGGTTGTGGACAATCCATTATTACTCCCTATCTCAAACCTATTATCATCTACCTCCCTATCGTTCCTGGGAAGGGCGGCGGTAGGAAAAGCTTTATTGAGGACCCCCCATCCTGGCGTCACGAATAGCAAGGGTTTACAAGCACCTTTTAATGCCCGAACAGCTACACTCCCCATACCCTACATCCCCCAGGCTACCACACATATAACATACTGTGTGTCTCCTCAGATCAAACTAGATCCACGGCTGTATAGCCAGGGGTCCAGCTCAAGATCAAAAGGTACAACTATTCTCTGTTCCAATAAAAAATTTAAAAAAATCATATGCCCTAACCTTAAAGGGGTACTCCGCCCCTAGCATCTTATTCCCTATCCAAAGGATAGGGGATAAGATGTCAGATCGCCGGGGTCTCGCTGCTTGGGACCCCCGGGATCTCCGCTGCGGCACCCCGCTATCATTACTGCACAGAGCACACTCGCTCTGTGCGTAATGACCGGCGATACAGGGAACGGAGCATCATTGCATCACAGCTCTGCCCCCTCGTGACATCACGGCCTGCACCCTCAATACAAGTCTATGGGAGGTGGCGTGGCGGCCATCACGCCCCCTCCCATAGAATTGCATTAAGGGGGCGGGTCGTGACATCACTAGGGGCGGAGCCGTGATGTCACGATGCTCTGGCCCCTGTATCGTCGGTCATTACGCACAGAGCGAGTGTGCTCTGTGCAGTAATGATAGCGGGGTGCCACAGCGGAGATCCCGGGGCTCCCCAGCAGCGGGACCCCGGCGATCTGACATCTTTTAAGATGTCTAGGGGCGGAGTACCCCTTTAAATCCAAATCACTGTTATATCAATTTGGTTATCATGTTAGACAACTATGCCTTAAAACACATCCTCATAACAAATTCAGACAAAAACTAAGCAGCTGGCTCTGTTTTACACCAGGTTTATTTTAGTTGATTGTGCCAGGGATAAACTATTCAAATTCTGATGCATTGTCATGGTTGATGAAATAGAGAGATGTGCCGTTTGGGAGAGAATTGCTGCAGAAGAAACTTGCTGTGGAAGAAACTAAAGATTGTCTTAAAGGGGTATTCCAGGAAAAAAAAAAATATATATATATATCAACTGGCTCCAGAAAGTTAAACAGATTTGTAAATTACTTCTATAAAAAAAATCTTAATCCTTCTAATAATTATCAGCTGCTGAAGTTGAGTTGTTCTTTTCTGACTTGCAACAGTGCTCTCTGCTGACATCTCTGCTTGTCTCGGGAACTGCACAGAGCAGAATATGATTGCTATGGGGATTTGCTTCTACTCTGGACAGTTCCCGAGACATTAGAGAGCACTTAGACAGAAAAGAACAACTCAACTTCAGCAGCTCATAAATACTGAAAGGATTAAGATTCTTTAATAGAAGTAATTTACAAATCTGTTTAACTTTCTGAAGCCAGTTGATATTTAAAAAAAAGTTTTTCCCTGGATAACCCCTTTAAGTTGGTATGTGTATGAGAGTCCAAATTAGAACTTGTGAATAGTACTGGGCAACAGCAACATGTGAAGGGATGGGTAAAAAATTAAAGGGGTTATCCACCAAAAGGTGACTTTGGTACTTAACTGCCAGACAGTAATGGACAGGCTTAGGAAGGATCTGATCCTGTTTTGGGGCCTTAAAGGGTTACTTTACCCCTAGACATCTTATCCCCTATCCAAAGGACAAGGGATAAGATGTCTGATCGGGGGGTCCCGCCGCTGGGGACCACCGTGAACTCCTTGCTGCACCCACTTGTCATCAGCCTCACGGAGCGAAGATAGCTTTGTGTCTGATGACTCACGATACAGGGGCCGGAGAATCGTGACATCACGGCTCCGCCTTTGAGATCCTGAGATGTCTGATCAAGGGGGTCCCACCGCTGGGAACCCCCGCAATCTCTCCTGCAGCCCCCCCTGTCATCTGCTGTACGGAGCGAAGTTCGATCCATGGCTGATGACTCACTATACAGGGGCCGGAGGATCGTAGCCACGTCCCCTACCAAAGACTTGCATTGAGGTGGCGGGGCCATGAAGTGAACTTTGCAGGAGAGATCGCGGGGATTCCCAGCGGCGGGACCCCCACGATCAGACATCTTATCCCCTTTCCTTTGGATAGGGGATAAGATGTCTAGGGGAGGAGTACCCCTTTAAGGGCTGTGTTTTGAGTCTACCATTAGGGTATGTTCACACTGAGGAATTGGGGCGGAAATCAAGCAGAAATTTTCTGCCTCAAAATATTGTTACTTTTCCACAAGAACTCACAGAGATTTTGCGCGGAATTCCGGGCGGAAATGCAGGTTTCATGCGGAGGAGTAGTATCAAGTATTTCTATTCATAACATTTATTTTTTTTCATGCGGAAATTCCGCGCGAATTCTGCGCCAATTCCGAAATGCTTCTGGCTCAAAAAAAATAACATTGATCTCTATGGGAGAACGACGCTGATTCCGCCTGAAAGAACATGTTCTTTCTTCAAGTGGAACAGACTTTCTCGTCAGAATTCTGCTTGAGGAAATTCCTCAGTGTGAACTGAGGGGCAGAAATTCTGCACAGCTCTATGGGGATTTCACTGCTGAATGAATTGGAGAGGAAAAAGCGAGCAGAATTACTCGTGGAAATTCCTCTCCAATTCCTCAGTGTGAACATACCCTAACGCTGCTGCTTTTTGTGGCTATTTCCTGTTCGAGCCCCCTCCAACTACATTTCCCAGGATCCCTTGTTTGTAAGTGTGTATCTTTATGGGAGAGCCAGATATACAGCACTTGTGTTGTCAGGCAGGAGATTGTGGGGGGTCTTAGCTGTCGGAGCCCCCGCAATCGGACACTTATCTCCTATCCTGTGTGCAAGAAATAAGAACTCATGTACCAAAGTTCCCCTTTAATTATTAAGGGCATGAGTCCTCAGGACAGTGTTCCTCAACTACAACTCCCATCATGCCTTGCTAGCTGAACCTGGAGAGCCACAGGTTGGGAAACATTGCCCTAAGGTGTAGCACCATGATGTACATGCCCGTACATGTAACTGGTTTATCAAATGCGACAATTTAACATTGGTCACACATTTTTTGCACAATCTCACTCCAGCCTGGACCACACTAGATCTAAGCTATTTAACTATTTATGAAGAACGTCAGCCTTTTTGGTAATAATTGGCTCAGGTACATATGACATCCAACTCCCAGTGTGTAGGTTTTGAAGAAAAATTGTCGCAAATTTCCGAACAACCACTGTTATGCCCAAAAATGTGCAACTTTTGAGAGCGTTGCGCAAACATATTAAACTTTTTATACTAGTTTTCTGGTGAATGCATTGATGAATTCACCATGTGCCTTTAAACAATATAAGGAAAACTTTATCAATGCGTGAGAGTCCCAAATCTTTGCGAAAATAAACTCTCAAATATTTGTGCCAATTTTCGACAAAACTTACACAAAAGCAATTGATAAATTTCCCCCACAGGGCAGAGCTCTTTGCATGTACAATAGCGTACAGCAGGCATAGGCAACCTTTGGCACTGCTGATATTTAGGACTACATCTCCCATGATGCTTTGTCAGAGCATCATGGGAGATGTAGTCCAAAACATCAGCAGTGTGGAAGGTTGCCTATGCCTGGCTTACAGCATACATTTCCTTCTAGAGGAGAGCTGTACTGTAAAAACCAGTGTTTTCCCAAACAGTGTGCCTCCAGCTGTTGCAAAACTACAACTCCCAGCATGCCTGGACAGCCAAAGGCTGTCCAGGCATGCTGGGAGTTGTAGTTTTGCAACAGCTGGAGGCACACTGTTTGGAATACACTGCTCAGCTCTAGGCAGGAAACACGTGACCTCCACTGATGTCTAATTCCTCCCACACATGTGACTAATCACACGGTCATGCCATCATCAAAGGTCCTTTGGCACAATGTTGATCACATGGCCATGACATCATCAAAGGTCCTTTATCACATTGCCGATCACATGGTCATGACATCATCAAAGGTCCTTAAGGGTATGTTTACCTGTTCAGGGTTATAGTTGTAAATGAGTGAAAACATAGCCAGGAAGAGATCTAAATGAAAAATCCCTGTCTTTCGTTTATATGTTTCCTTAATTTATGATCTCTTCATGGCTCGGTATTTAACAATAGCAAATCAAAACACATAGTCGTGACATCATCGAAGGTCCTTCCGCCCACCTCTGATCACATGGTCATGACATCATCAAAGGTCCTATTTCCTGGTAGGATTTGGTATCCGCCCTCGGGAGTACTGGTGTTTGTAGTGTATATATGAGCGGAGATATAGTCGGCCATGGAGGCAGGGACTTCAGTGAGTATTTATTTATTCCTTTAGTAGTGTACATGGTGTGCGCTGGGATCTACTGTCTGTTTCCATGCAATGCTAAAATGCTATCAGTCTTGTTAATAATCGTCACATGGACATACATACATATTGGGTGACAAAATAGATGTCTATGGTAGTCACCTGTACACCTTCACATGTCTAGTCATGGGTGTCCTATAGGGCCCCTATAGCTTAATAAATAGGTCCACACCCCCTAGTGTCGGAAACCTGAAATTACATTAAAAACCACAATAATAAAGGGGGTTTGCCTATGAATCCAAAATATAACTTTCAGAGTTTTGTAAACAGCAGAGCTCCCTGTGCTATGCCATTTTTGCAACACCTTTTCATTTCAATAGGGGTTACGCCAGGGGTCAAGTCTTGGGGAAAAAGTGTCAACTCACCCAAGATTTCCACTTAAAGGCTGGGGCTCCTGTTAATGGGAACGGTGTTCCTGCTGTGAAAAAAAGTGCAGGAACTCTGTTCCCACACGTTCCTGCAGGACTAGAGCCCTTGGTTACACTAATTGTGTAACAGCCAAAATGTACGACCAAAGTACTTTTTCAATTGGAAAAGTTAGATGCGTTTGGTGCATCCCACACTAACAATAACTCCTATCAATAAATAGCACCAATTTCACCTATCCAAAGCATAGGGGATAAGTGTCTGACTAGTGCTGAGCAATATGCTGGTTCATACCAAATACCGGTGTGTTTTTTCTGTACGGTATGAATTTCCCTATACTGCAATACCGGTCGGGCTCCTCTTGAATGAATTATCAGCCACAGTGCACTTGGGAACTAATCATATATGACCCGCGGGCGCTGTCCTGGAAATGAATACGTTTGAATGAGTTGTGAGCTTCGGGTGCAGGACAGAGAACGGAAGCTGTCACCTCCCCCCGCAAGCAATGAAAGCCAGTGGGCCACAGGCCCTGCAGAACTCAGAAGTTCTTCAGCGCCCGCGGCCCACTGGCTTTCAGTGCTTGCGGGGGGAGGTGACAGCTTCCGTTCTCCATCCGGCACCCGAAGCTCACAACTCATTCAAACATATTTCTTTTCTAGCGCTCGCGGCTCACAGGAGGAAAAGGAGATCAGCACCTGCGGGTAACATGATCAGTCCCTCGATGTGGGGACAGCGCTGCGGCTGATAGTTCATTCATTCGGTGGGGGAGAGGAAAAGCAGGACAGCGCCCGTGGGTCATATATGATTAGTACCCAAGCGCACTGCGGCTGATAATTCATTTGAGGGGGGGGGGGGGGGGGGTGGATGGTCATTAGGGGGAAATGAGTGAAAAAAACAGCAAATACCGTGGAATCGCCCTAAGTTTGAAAAATACCGTGATAAGTGCTGGGCGGTATGCCAGTTCATACCGAATACCATTTTCTGTTTACAATATACATTTTTCCATATACCGCAATACAGTCTGCCCCCCCCCCCACTTGAATTATCATCCGCAGCACTCTGGGGACTAATCATTTGTTACCTGAAGGCGCTCTTTCTCCTCCTGTGAGCGCTGCACATCCTCCCCTTGTCGGGAAATGAATGATTTGTGAGCCGCGGTCGCAGGACTTCTGTTCTGTTTTGAGAATGGAAGCTGTCACCTCCCCCTGCAAGCGTTGAAAGCCAGTGAGCCGCGGGCGCTGCAGAGCTTCTGATCCCCGTCACTTCTGATCAGAACAGAAGCCCTGCTCTTGCAGCGGGAGGTGACAGCTTACGTTCTCCAAATCATTCATTTCTTGACGTGGGGAGGATGTGCAGCGCTCACAGGAGGCGAAAGACATATGATTAAATGAATGTGTTCTAAGATGGCTAAATGGTGTCTGGTCCTAAAGACTCAAAATACCATATACCACACCCGGTTTAACCCCGTAATGACATTGGACGTAAAAGTTCTTCCTGGTGCCTTCACTTGCGTCCTAAGGGATATTCTGAGTATGAAGCGAGTTCAGGAGCTGCGCTCGCTTCATAGATGGCAGGTTTTTGCTGCTATCAGCAACCAGGGCCTCAGTGATTACACTGATGCTGGCTATTAACCTTTCCGATGCTGTGGTTTATACTGATAGTGGCATCTGAAGCAGAGGCATCTGAAGCTGCTAAATTGCGGATTTCAATTTCCCTCACAAACAATGTTTTATGGGTTTTGATGTTCATTTACTGGCAAAATGAAAGGTGTCTTTACAAAGTACAATTGGTCATGCAAAATCAAGTTATGTCTCTTTAAAAAAAATAAAAATATGAAAATGCCAATAAAAAGCAAATTGGCTGAAGGAATTTAACACACAGATATGACCTTTTGCATAATTTATCTTCTGTATTGTAATAGAAATACATCTAAAGATCATATTGCCAATAGTCAATGCTCCCTGGCATGGAAGTTGGAAGCGATACTGTTCATAGTTGCTAATAGGAGTCAAAAGTGTATTGCTAAACACAGGGATGTAGCATACCTATTAGGGATCGACCGATATAGTTATTTAGAGCCGATACCGATAATGCCCAAAATCGTGATTATCGGCCAATAATATCGGGCATACCGATAATCGGTCGATCCCTAATACCTATCGCCCGACGCCCGGGACAAGCAGTTCCGGGCGCCGGGCAGGTGAATTTGTCCGGCCCTTAGCCTGACAAGCACGGCGGCGATCTACAGACTGTATGGAGCGGGCTCCCGACTCCTGCCCGCTCCATACTCCGCAGCCTCCTGGCTATAAAAACCTCTGTCCTCCGAAGCAGAGCAGGGGAAATGAGAAGCTGTGTATTTGTCTTCTTTCGCCTGCTCTGCAGATGTGTGGGGGGAGATGAGGGGGCGTGGCTTCTTGCTCCCCATGCAGACATGCGTCCTCTGCTTTCACTCCCCCCGGCTGTAGCTTCCGAGAGACTGCACGCGGCGCTCACAGGGGAGTATAGAGCGGGCTCCAGATTCCTGCCCGCTCCATACTCTGCAGCCCCCAGCTGTCCTCAGTAGCCGGGGGCCGCCGCTAATAGCCAGCATGCGGCGATCGCGCGGCTGGCTATTAACCCTTTAGATCGCTGTCAAAGCTGACAGCGTTGTCTAAAGGGAGATGTGAATGCTCCCTGGTGGGCTAGTGGGGTGGATCGCTACCAGCCCCCCCCCCCCCCCCCCGCAGCGCGATCGCAGGGGGGCGATCCACTATAGAGGTAGCCGGAGGGCTTACTTCTGTTCCCTGCTGTCCCGCTCTGTCATTGATAGAGCCTGGTCCAGCCAGTCCCTATCAATGGATCACAGAGCTCACAGATCATTGAGTTCAATAGAACTCTATTCATCTGTCTGAGGAATCTAATGATTCTTCATAAGTCTAATAAAGTGTAAAAAAAAAAAATGTAAGTTTGTAAGTTTGAAAGACACACATTAACCCAGTGGTCTCCAAACTGTGGCCCTCCAGATGTTACAAAACTACAATTCCCAGCATGCCAGGACAGCTGTTTGCTGTCTGGGCATGCTGCGAGTTGTTGTTTTGCAATATCTGGAGGGCCACAGTTTGGAGACCACTGGACAGTGATTTACAACCTAAACCCCTCTAAATCTTGCAAAACTACAACTCCCAGCATACAGTTTGAAGACCGCTGCATTAACCCCTTCCATGTTAAAAGTTCAAATCACCCCCTTTTCCTATATAAAAACACGTAAACATACTAAAAATAAACATATTTGGTATCGCTTTGTGCGTAATTGTACAACCTATTAAAATGTAACATTATGTATCCCGTACGGTAAATGTAAAAAAATACCAAACCACTGAATTGCAATTTTGATAATATCCTAGAAAAAAAGTTAAAAGGCGATTAAAAAGTCAGTTCAATACCAAAATGGTACCGATACAAAAACAGATTATGGCGCAAAAAATTAGCCCTCATACAGCCTGGTATGCGGAAAAAAAAATAAAGCTACAGAGGTTAAAAAATGGCAATTAAAAAAATTTGAAAAAGTTCAGAATTAGTAAAACATGACGTAAACGATACAAATCTGGCATTGCTGTAATCAGGCGCCTAAAGTATAAAACTAACATGTTACCTCAACCACAAGGTAAATGGCGCAGAAAAGAAAACCACCAAATCTGCAAAATTATCTTTTACTATTTCAATTTCACTTCCCTTTATAGATATATATATATATATATATATATATATATATATATATATATATATATATATATATATAAATTTTTTTTAATTTATTTTTTATTTTTTGTTCAGAGAATATGTTATTGAAAAATTAAAATGTATCCTTATAGTAGGTAGTTATGGCTATTATAGGGCGAGGAGGAAAAAACGAGAGCGTAAAAGCGAAAATTTGCCCGGACAAGTGGATTGTCATGAGGGACAAGTAGATTTTGCTCCATTTTAGTCCTGTAGACAAGTAGTTTTTTATAAAATTTCCACACCCCTGTAAACATCCACACGTTTCTATGGTATATAAAGAAATTGGTCATATGCTGGTAGATGTGTGCCTGCCTCACGCCATGGTATGGAGCTTCACAAATCATTAAACATCACTCGGGCTGTAATGCTTATAGCAATATACTTTTCATTCACATTTATGAAGATAGGCACTCATGGTTAGATCATTTAATTCCATTATTTCTATAGTTTTAAAGCCTGAAAGGCCTAAAGGAAAAGGCAATTGTTCACAAAGCTGCAGATTTATTGTTACAGTTTTTGATTATCAGGCTACTAATTTTCTAGGCAATGTTTTTAGTAGTTATTGACGGACTTATATGAAATGTTTTTCTTTTTCCTTTCAGGATTCTGTTTATCCACCTTTTAAGCGTCCACCTGATGATGATTTAATAGCAGTGGAAGAAAAAAGATTTTGCCCTATAAATATGGATATAATCAAGAAAGAAATCAAAGATGAGGATGAATCGGACTGCTGTGAAGAGGCTTGGTTAAAAGGCTTTGGCCTGTACAGCGAGGATGTTACACAGTCAAGCAGCCATTCCCATGAAGCTGATATGAGCTTGAATGCCTTTGCTGAAGAAGTGTTTGATTCCAACACACATTACCATTGTCCCATAGATGAGAACACAACAAAATTTTTTGATGTTGATAAGCCGTTTCAGCCATCTGCAGAATTTGTGCCTCCACAGTGTTTTGGAACCAGAAAACTGAGGTTCCAGAGTGCTTGGTATACAGATTTCCCATGGCTTCATTATAACCCCCAGTTGAAAGGCGTTCTTTGTTTTACTTGTGGAAAAGCTGAGAGCATGGGTCTTCTGGGTTCTACTCGAAGAAGAGATTCTGTATTTACAGCTGTAGGGTTTTCCAATTGGAAAAAGGCTCGTGAAAAGTTTGGATCTCACCAGAAGTCTAAAAGCCATGAGTTTGCCACTTGGAAATTAATGCATGCCTTACAGAATCAGAAGAGAGAAGCAGCTTTGGAACAGCAGCGGAAAGTAAGACAGGCTATTCCACCTCTCTGCTTGAACAAGCTGATTTCTTCAGTGCGCTTTTTGATTCATAGAGGACACACATTTCAAAGTCATGAATCCATTGAAGAGAGTTTGTTTGAACTACTAAAATTTTTAGGTCAGGATAATGATGCCTTCAAATATTGGCTCATGACTAACCAGAATTTCACTAGCCCAGAAATCCAACATGAAATTATTGGCTTAATGAGCCATGAGATCACATCCTTAATCACAAGAGAAGTGAATCAAGGCTCAATGTACTACTCTATAATAATAGACAGCATTCAGAATCCTGAATCGCAGCAGCTGAGCCTCTTTTTGCGATTTTTGGATTCAGACCTGCATCCTCAAGAGGAATTTATTGGCTTTCTTGATCCAGTGGAGAACACCGGTACTTCTGCTGCAAATCTTATCCTAGATATTCTTGATCGACATTCTTTGCCTATTGATCTTCTAAGAGGAATTGCATTTGGGGAATCGCCTTTCTCATCTCTTTGCTACATGGAGTCACAGGCTTTGCTAAAACAAAAACAGCCTTTAGCCAGGTTCGTCCATTGTGGAGCTCCTTGTGGCAGTTTCTTGGCCAAAAATGCTAGCCATACCAGTCCTATTCTGCAGCAGGCTTTATATTCTGTAAATGATCTGTGCAAATTATTTAGCAAAACATCAAAGTTTAAATTTTTGTTTGCAGAGGTGACCTCAAATGTCACAGGTCATACAAGGCTCTTATGTTCTTCCAAGTGGTATGTTAACCTGGCACTGATAAATACTGTTATTCAACACTATGGCTTGATCGTAGAAGGTCTACGAGAAATGCAGACACAAGCAGGTGTTACTGGTGTAAGAGCTCATGTTTTGTTGCAAGAGTTTATCGAAGGAAATACAATAGTGAGTTTGCTCATTGTCAGGGCACTACTGGAGTCACTAAATATTCTCAGTATTAATTTTGACGATCAGAACAAACTAGTGTTGAACACTTTGAAAAAAGTAAAGATGGTAAAAGAAATCCTTACAAGGGTACGTCAAGAAGCTCCCGTGTTAGATTTCTTAAAACAGGCAGAAGATTTTGTTCTGAAACTAAATCTGTCACCTTTATCCATTCCACAACAAAGACTGCCGTGTGCTCAGAGTACAGAGGCGGTACAACCACAAATTGCAGTTTCCAAGGAGGAATATTTTAAAACTGAGTATTTCAGGGTGATTGATGCTATTATCTCTCAGCTGGATAACCAGTTCTTCCAACAAGGCTTTATGGAATATTGCATTCTGGAAGATGTTCTGCTTGCTGCAGGAAAAGGAGAATCTGACAGTGTTATTGAGCAAAAACTTGGAGTCCTCTCTAAATATCCAGAGTTCAACGTTCGCATGCTAAAGGTCCAGTTAGAAATGTTTGCTCACAAAAACAGCTACAGTTCTCTGTCGGAAGCTGTAAGCCTTTACAAGTCTGTGAGTCCTGAAGTCAAGGAGTTTTTTAATGAGCTGGGTAAATTTTTAAAACTTTTACTTATCATTCCAGTGAGCACAATGGAGAGTGACCAGATTTGTGGCCCCTTTCAAAGACTGAAAACTTTGTTAAAGTTTACCACTGCAGAGACCCGCTCAAATGATGTGGCTATATGCTATGTGAATGAGACCCGATTAGATAACCTGTGTTTAGAAAGTATTGCACACACCTTTGTTCACGGCTCTTGATCGCTCAGTTACTCACTTTGTAATGGTTTTGAATGGCTATTAAATTGTTAGTCTTAAATCCTAAGGCCACCACCCTGCATTTTACAAGACTATTAATGTGTACATATACAAAGTCATCCTGAACAAATGACACCCGATGTTCAAAGAACTGCATCAAAGCTCTTTTCGAAGGAATGGGCAGCCCCAATGGAGGTCTTTCCAGTTGGACTCTATTAGGAAGTGATGGTGAATTCTAGATTTAAAGGATCACTTCTTATACTAGGTACAGCCATGACATCCTTTGTGAATAAAAATCCCACCTACTTTTTTTTTTTTCCAGCTGTTTCAAATGCAGAGGGGTAAAATATAAAAAGATACTAATATTTTTGTGAAGCAATTGGTGAACCAGAACTGATGCTGCAGCTATTTGAGCATTGACACCTCAAGTATTCTGCTCAAACATAGGAATGTGAAGTTACATTGCCCCCATCATCTTTATAAGACATTTACCAGGCTTTGTAACTAACATAGTTGCCTTTGTCAGGGCCCAAGGTTTTGGGTAATATTTTATGCTCTGGCTTATTCATTGTAAATACTCACTGGCTAAATCTTAGTACAACCTTTATAATACTTGTAAGCCTTTTTCTTTTTTTCTTTTTCCTTTTTTTTAATTACTCATTGTGCCATTACTCAATGTATATTATGATCATTATAAACTTGTCATGTTGAACACACTGTCTTATTTGCACGTGTTCCACATGACACAGTTCAGCAGATTATTGTATTTTCAAAAAAGAGAGAGAAAATACACAAGGGGCGCTCCCTGTAGAGGTATTGTCACTGGCGTGCTCCCTCCACCCCACCAAAGTGATATACCGACCTTAGTAGTAGTAGTAGCTGCACCAAAAAGTGCAACAGTGATGATGGCAGAGATGATTACAGGTACTGGTTGCTGCGCTCCGACCGGTATCGGGCTCCACGGTTGGAGGCTGATATATAATGATGGTAGGGGGGCAGTAGGCTAAAAAAACTGTTTGGGAGGTGCTGCGCATATTATTAAACAACGAGGCAAGACACGAGCAGCACAGGACAACAAATATTTTTTATTTCGTTAATAGGGACAATGCGTTTTGGCATTCACTAATGCCTTCCTCAGGTCCACAAACAGTTCCCAATTTCCCATGTTCAGATTTGACTGCGTGCTGGGGTGCTGGTCTGGACGTCCTGGCGGGTAGCTGTGCTGCTGCAGTCCTGCAGCTTTTTAGGATGGTTTTTATAGGACTTGAAATATGTTTTGGTTTAAATCCCTTCTTACCTAAGCCCTGAGGTGGTTTTTACTGAATATTTTGTACTTTATGTATACAAGCTCACACAGGGCTTTCATTCTTTGAGTGAAATTATCTACTATGCTTTTGAGGTCGCAGCAGGAATTTTAAGCGATTGGGCACTTTCTATTCAATGTACTGTATAGAAAAACCTTTTTATATCCCTTACTTAAAAGTACTCGAATAGTCTGTCCCATTATCCACACATCTGAAGATCCACCATTTTTGCTGCCACATCCCTCTGTGCAGACTGGACGTCTGTCCACAAAATGGCTACACATGGACATGCGTCAATTAGTGTTCTCTATAGCATTATCCTGCACATAGATAACTATCACTGGTGCAGTGGAGGTTGTGCATGGTTACATGCTCCTCCATGAGGACAAAGGAGGGCTGTCTGGACTGCACATAAGAGATAAGGGCAGCAGGGGTGCAATATTTCACATCTATGCATAATGGGGCACATCAAGAATAAAGTGTCATTAAGTGACTTACTGTAAGTGTTACAATGTGGTTCTATACAAAAAGTAGAAAGTGTGCAACCCCTTTTAAATCAAGAAATACCTTGTTAAACGTAATTAATTACTAACCTGAACTTCCAATATTATATGCAGGTTAAAGACAGCTTGTTTAATGTGATAAGCAATACCTTAAATATCATGAGACTTTGACACCACCAATACCCTGGGCAATACATTGAAACATCTTCAAGGGATATTTTCATTTCAAGTTATCCTCTATCCATAGGATAGGGGATACATTTTGTATTGGTGGGGGTTCAAATACTTAGAGCCCCGAGTAAACTAAGCTGGCCATGCCTGCGCGGCCACTGCTCCATACATTCTTTATGGGCTTTCTGAATGTTGCCGAGCACCACATTTGCCAGCTTTTGGGCATGTGTTGCCCACTCCGTCCATTTGGGGCTCCAGTATCCCAACCAGTGCCCAATTATGTCCTATGCATAGGGGATAACTTGATGAAATAATACTTTTTTTTTTAGGGTGTATTGACATGTACAATATCCTCCTTCATTTGAAGCATAAATCTTCAACGTATGGTTCTCAAGGTGCTTGAACTGTGACATAGTGTGAAATCCTTTGACTGATTCCCTGTAGCTTTACCTATTACAATATTTTTCTGGGTTTATAAAAAAAAAAAAAAAAACGCAGGTATTGCAGTAGAGATGATTGTAAGATTTTTATGTGATGGCGATCTGTGCCCTAGAAGAGAAGTGGAAGTCATCTCTGGGAGTAAAGTCTGTTACTATTCTATTTTTATACATATGTAAGTGTAACTATTTTGACTGTTTTTCCTTCTGTAAAACGTCATTCCTATTTTGCCATTTTTATTACCTTTAAAGCGTGTGTCATTTGTTAAATCTCTTGACGTGTCATCTAGACAAGTCAAAAGTCTAGATTGCATTGGTTCTTACTCCTGAGTCCCACTGTTATTGTAAGTTACAGTCCGGCGAAGAGCACTGCTGAGCACTTAACTCCCTGGCTGTATCTCAAACCAGACTCTTTCACATAGGCTATAATACAGTGAATGAGTTGCACAGGGTGACTGACCCAAGCAGTAATCATGGTGGATCTCAGGACTGAGACGACTTGTCAAAAGTTTTCACAAATGATGGTTCAATGTCTTTGAATACTATTTTATATGAAATGTTTTATAATCTGCTTTAAAGCATACTTGTCATGACAAAATGAAATATGTTTTTGGTTTATCCATAAAAACGCTAGGATTTTTTTTTTCTGCTATAGTGAGAAAAGCCTAGTTCAGCTCTACACTCACTGGCCACTCTATTAGGTATACCTCAATAGTACGGTGGTGGACCCCATTCTGCCTTCAAAACTGCCTTTTATTCTTTGTGGCATACTTTACACCACTACCAGCCTGAACTATTGATACAAGATAGGATGGATACATGCTGTCATGTTTTGTACCCCAAATTCTGACCCTGCCATCTGAATGTCACAGATGGATTTGAAACTCAGTAGGCCAGGCACTGTCCGTAGGCATGAGTGGCATCGTGTGTTGTCATTTTCTTCTGCGGTCCATCTGCTTCAAGGTTCAATGTTTTGTGAGTTTAGAGATGGTATTTTGAATACCTTGGTTGTAATGAGTAGTTATTTCAGTTACTGTTGCCTTTCCAGTCTGCCCATTCTCCTCTGACAAGACATTTTTGTCCACACAACTGCAGCTTAATGGATATCTTCTCTTTTTCAGACAATTCTTTCTAAACCTTGAGATGGTAGTAAATGAAAAATCCCAGTAGATCAGCATTTCTAAAATACTCAGGCCAGCTGTCTGGCACCAACAATCGTGACAAAGTTACTTAAATCCCCATTCTTACCTATTCTGATGCTCATTGTTAACTTCAACACGTTGTCTTGACCATGTCTACATGCCTGATTAGCTATTTGTGTTAAACAATTGAACAGGTGTACCTAATAAGGTAGCCATTGAGTGTTTGCTAAGCCGCAGGCACCCTGTATTTGCCCGAATGGGACAGAGGAGTCCTTTATGGAGAGGAATTAGAGAAAGTAAGGGAGGCAGACAGAAAACATTTAACTTTTCATTTAGAATGGTAAACTGGAAGAATCTGGCAATGTTGCAATCCACACTGGGTTACAGCTTCAGAGTACAGTGCTGGTACAGAACCATTCAAGCACTCACTTGGGCATGTCTTTATTTGTAAATTTTTATCTATAGTGCTTGTTTTAGGTAACTTTTTTTTCTGTGAGCACCTTTTTGTTTTAAAATGCTAGTAAAAGTATATACAACCACAATCCACATTCTATAGTGTTTAGTATTGCTTCTGCACTTTTCAGGTCCTTGCTACTGCTGGTATTTAGATATGTGTACCAATAAAGTTAAGACTTGTGGCATTTTCTTTTTAAATGTGTAATCTGTTGCGTTGAATGTGATAATTTTTCCTGTTCTGTCGCATTGAAAATCTTTTTTTTTTGGAAATTTGAATTTCTTAAAGGGGTAGTCCAGTGCTGAAAAAATGATCCCCTATGCTTAGGAAAGAGGATAAGTTTCAGATCGCGGGGGGGGGGGTCCGACTGCTGAGGCCCCCCGCGATCTCCTGTAAGTGGCCCCGGCTTGCTGGCACAAAGCGGCAGCTGACACGCCCCCTCAATACATCGCTATGGCAGAGCAAGAGATTGCCAAAGGCAGCCATAGAGTTGTATTGAGGGGGCGTCAGCTGCCACTTCGTGCGGTGGTCAACACGCCCCCTTCCCGCAGGCTGTGAGGGGCCCGTACAGGAGATCGTGGGGGGCCCCAACGGTCGGACCCTCAGTGATCTGAAACTTATCCCCTATCCTTAGGATAGGGGATACGTTTTTCAGCACTGGATATCTCCTTTAAGGCATTACTGGTAAGAAATTACTATGGCTTTACGGCAGGTTTTTGTGGTATAAAGTAAGGGCATGGCTATATAGAACTTTTGACCCTGAATTGGCATTCTCTCATTAGTTGACTCGTCTAGCACCAACATGTCAGAGTTGGAAAAGATATGCAAATTAGGCTTTGGAGCCAACTGGGGGTTCCAGCACAATTCAGTCCATTTACCAGTTTGTCACTTCCTCTCTGTCACCTCCTTTAACCCCCCCCCCCCCCCCCTCTGAGTAACAGCCACTAGAGGAGAGTGACAGAGGAAAGTGGTGAAGGATCCTGCTCCTCTGACAACTTTTTTTTTTTCTGTGCTCAGGGAAAAATCTGTCAGTGGCAACCTACATACAACATATACCGGTAGTACAGAGACCAACAGTGACTACTGTTGGCAGGCCATGATACGAAAACTGTTTACTATGTAAACAGTATAGTTGAGGATTATCTACAGTAATGTATACATAATCAACATAAGAAAGAAGTGGTCACTTAAATAGACAATTAACTTTTGGTTATTGCAAAGCAGGCGTGCTGACAAGTAAATCTTTTTGCTTTTATGTGTTTAAAAGTTTTGCTTTCTTATCCCCTAAAATTGTTTAAAGTTCGAGCCACTAGGGGTCTCCCTTCTACTGAATTTGCAGTTCACTGCCTGTTGTTAGGCTCAGTCCGTCTATAGGAACAGAGATATGCAAGCTGAGCCAGTGTACCTCCTCCATCTGGTGCCTGCCAATCCAGTGCTATTTCTCTAGCACTAAAGATGTGAGTTCTGCTGATAAGCAATTGGTCCCCTCCAACCAAGGAGAACATTTTTTTTACACCTTAAGATGTTTACTATGATTTTTTTGTAATATAACAATGAAAATGACACTGTCATTCATGCACTAAAACTGTGATCAGTTTGTGTTCACTTCATCAGTTCATCGGTTACACTGTGAGTATCTTACACAATAATATTTCCCAGATTCTTCAGGTTTCACTCCAGTGAGTTTAAAATAGACTTCTCCTTTATTTGTGTCTCTTGTTACAGTTAAACGTCCCTGAAGAGACTCCGCATAATTTGTGTTACCATTATACCAAATAACCCCCAGCCACTTCAGACCTTTCCCTGTGGATGATCGAATCCATGGAACTGCATATATGTTACTGCTGTCAGTCAGGGAGGCTCCAGTCACTTTACAGGTCAGTTCCAGAGTCTCTGATGGTCTCACAATCCCAGGACCAGACTCTACGAGTGAGATCTGTGCAGTGATACCTGAAAATAAATAGTAAATACATTAAAGGCCATTGTTACCATTGGAAATTGTGTTGGTTCTGCAACATGCTTATCAAATAAAATTTACATTTTAGTATGGCCAAAACTCCAAATAACCACAGGAGGTTCATCATGTCTTTTTGTCAGAAGTTAAGAAGAACAAGAAGATCTTATGGTACTAGTTCCACACAATGGTGATTGCGACTTAACTATAAGTAATAAAGTATTTGAATAAATTTACATATAATTTGTGTTAAAGCAGAAGGACAATGTCCCCGATTTCTGTTGCTTGAATTAAATGCTTACTGTACAAGCACTTAGAACTTACACTCTACTGTACCTATAGACTTGTGTGTATATTGCATATACAAACTTAACTATATTGATGACTACGGCATGATACGGTCTATATAGAATTTTTACACTATAGGGCTCCCCAAGATAAAAGCTCAAGTCTAAATTAAGACAAAATATATAGGTCACAAGTTTCTACAATTAATTGAAAAATACAGAATGTTTATTCATTTTAATACAGTTTGACTTCATTAATCTGATCTGAAGAGTCATTTATTACTGGGCTTTTTAATCTTTTTTTTTTTTTTCTAGTGATCGCTCTCCAGCATTGGGGATGTCTGGACTTCAGCATTGGGCATAGCCCATTGTGCAGCATATATTCACTTTTGTTAGTACTGCCTCTACTGTTCTGCCTCGCCCACAATTGGAGTCTCATTATTTTCCATCTTACAAGTTAAGATGCATCAATCTATTTAATTGTTTTATTTACTTTCTAGCTGAGTACCCGGCGCTGCCCGGTTTTTCCTACCATGTCCTTGTGGGGGAGGAAAAGCAACAAAGGAGGAAGCTTTTGTCCTCATCCCATCCTTAAATCCTGACCCCAATATCTCCTCCTCATTTCCCGTCCTCATAACCCCTCCCCATATCCAGACCTCATATCCTGTCTTCATATCCCAACCTCATATCCCGTCCCCATATTTAATCCTCATATTCCGTCCTCACGTCGGGATGCGTTGTGGTAAAGATATTGTAAGCTGAAAATAAAAGGGGTGTGGCTTAACCCCTTAACGACGCAGGACGTATATTTACGTCCTGCGTCGGCTCCCGCGATATGAAGCGGGATCGCGCCGCGATCCCGCATCATATCGTGTCCATCCCGGGACCCGCGGCTAATACCATACATCGCCAATCGCGGCGATGTGCGGTATTAACCCTTCTAAAGTGAAAGTGACCTGACTGCTCAGTCGGGCTGTTCGGGACCGCCGCGGTGAAATCGCAGCGCCCCGAACAGCTGACCGGACACCGGGAGGGCCCTTACCTGCCTCCTCGGTGTCCGATTGACGAATGACTGCTCCGTGCCTGAGATCCAGGCAGGAGCAGTCAAGCGCCGATAACACTGATCACTGATAACACTGATCCCCCCCCCCCCTTTTCCCATAAAAAAAATAAAACCGTGTAAAAAAATAATAATAATAAACATATGTGGTATCGCCGCGTGCGTAAATGTCTGAACTATAAAAATATATCATTAATTAAACCGCACGGTCAATGGCGTATGCGCAAAAAAAATTACAAAGTCCAAAAAAGCGTATTTTGGTCACTTTTTATACCATTAAAAAATGAATAAAAAGTGATCAAAAAGTCCGATAAAAACTTCAGATCACGGCGCAAAAAATGAGTCTTCATACCGCCCTGTACGTGGAAAAATAAAAAAGTGATAGGGGTCAGAAGATGACATTTTTAAACGTATAAATTTTCCTGCATGTAGTTATGATTTTTTCCAGAAGTGCAACAAAATCAAACCTATATAAGTAGGGTATCATTTTAACCGTATGGACCTACAGAATAATAAGGTGTAATTTTTACCGAAATATGCACTGCGTAGAAACGGAAGCCCCCAAAAGTTACAAAATGGCGTTTTTTTTTTCAATTTTGTCACACAATGATTTTTTTTTCCGTTTCGCCGTGCATTTTTGGGTAAAATGACTGTCACTGGAAAGTAGAATTGGGGACGCAAAAAATAAGCCATAATATGGATTTTTAGGTGGAAAATTGAAAGGGTTATGATTTTATGATTTAATAAAATGACTGTCACTGGAAAGTAGAATTGGCGACGCAAAAAATAAGCCATAATATGGATTTTTAGGTGGAAAATTGAAAGGGTTATGATTTTTAAAAGGTAAGGAGGAAAAAACGAAAGTGCAAAAACGGAAAAACCCTGAGTCCTTAAAGGGTGGGTGTGTCTTTGCAAGATGGGCATGGAATTCGGGGAGGGTGTGGCTTGCCAGCTGGACTGACGCATTCACCAGGAGATGCAGGGTGGAGCTTGTGGAGTAAGGCACCAAAAGTCCTATAAACTTGCGTGGGACTTAAAACAAAAACCCCATCCTTCACATATGGGGGTAGGTTAGGGGTTAATTTAACTCATATATTTTTGTTTTACATATAAGTAACGTGACCAAGTATCGAAATATCTCCAGCTATACGGAAGTTATGCTGGAACATACATTTCCCATAGATTTGCATTCGAATTTAAACAAAAACCCTGACCCTCGCAAGTGGGGGTAGGTTAGGGTTAAATTACCTATCCTGTGTGGGTTGTTGATATATAAGGAACATCTGTGCCAAGTTTCATGTTAATATCTGTAGCCGTTTGGAAGTGATGCTGGAACATACACAAATACATTCACACACATTGGCCCTCATTTACTATTGCAAACCCGACATGTTTTGTCAGGTTGTGCGCCAGATTCTGTCGCATTGCGCCAGAAATACTGTCTGTGCCGGATTTTACGCCAGAATTGAAAAAACCCCGACTAACTCTCCATTTTGCTAAGAAAACCCAAAAAGGGGCGTGGTCGTCGGGAAAATGGGGCGTGGTCTCCAAAAAGGGGCATGTTCCCAACATTATCACAAAAACCCAACATATTTACTAAGGTTTCCAAATAAAATGTGATGGATTTGAGCTGAGGAAAACCCAACAGATCAGAGCAGGTGTAAAAAATGCAAAATGTAGGGAAAGTGGAAAATGTAGGGGAACCTTAGTAAATACTGTGGAAAATAAATTGTAGGGAATTAAAAGCCACAAAGAAACCTACACAACACTCTTAGTAAATAAGGGCCATTGAGTTTTATAGCTTATATATATATATATATATATATATATGAGTACCCGGCTTCCTCATCCTTGTTGGGGAGGGAAATCAACAAAGGAGGAAGCTTTTGACTTCATATCCCATCCCCATATCCCGTCCTCCTATCCCCTCCTATCCCGTCCTCCTATCCTGACCTATCCCGTCCTCCTATCGTGACCTCCTATCCTGTCCTCCTATCCCGACCTCCTATCCCGACTATCCCGTCCTCCCTATCTTGACCTCCTATCCGACCTCCCATCCCGTCCTCATACCCCGACCTGTAATATGTGTACCAGGTATTGAAATATCGCCATCCATATAGAAGTTATGTGGGAACATACATTTCCCATTGATTTGCATGGGACTGGGCAACTTTTCCTCTGCACAGGTTTTGATAAATCCTCCCTCATGTCCCCAAGTATTATAGAAATATCTCCAGCCGTTTGGAAGTTATGCAGTAACATATATTTCCCATAGACTTGTATGGGACTTTAAACAAAAACCCTGACCCTGGCAAATGGGGGTGAGTGAGGGTTAAATTACCTATCCTATGTTTGTTGTTGACATGTAAGTAACGTGTGCCAAGTTTCATGTTAATATCTTTAGCAGTTTGGACGTTTTTGTGGAACGTACATACATACACACACCTTGAGTTAGATATATATATATATATATATATATATATATATATATATATATATATATACTAGCTTAATACCCGGCGTTGCCCGGTTTTTCCTTCCTAATCCTTGTTGGGGAGGAAAATAAACAAAGGAGGAAGCTTTTGACTTCATATCCCGTCCTCATATATTGTTGTCATATCCCAATCCCATATCCCAACCTCCTATCCCATCATCATATCTCAACCTCACATCTCGTTCTCACATCTTGTCCTTATATCCCGTCCTCATATCCTGACCTCCTATCCCGACCTCCTACCTCGACCTCCTATCCCGTTCTCCTATCCCATCCTACTATCTCGACCTCCTATCCCGTCCTCCTATCCAGTCCATGTAACCCAACCTCCTATCCTGTCCTTCTATCCCCACCTCCTATCCCGTCCTCCTATCGCGTCCTCATATCCCATCCTCCTATCCCGACTTCCTATTCCGACCTCATATCATGTCCTCCTATACCGACCCTCCTTTCCTGACCTCCTATCCCGGGTCCTCCTATCGCGACCTCCTATGTCGACCTCCTATCCTGACCCGTAATGTGTACCAGTTATTGAAATATCTCTAGCTGTACGGAAGTTATGTGCGAACATCCATTTCCCATTGACTTATATGGGACTTTAAACATAAACCCCGCCCCTGGCAAATGGGGGTAAGGGTTAAATCACCTATCCTATGTTTGTTGTTGACATATAAGTAACATGTCTGCCAAGTTTCATGTTAATATCTTTAGCCGTTTGGACGTGATGCTGGAACATACACACACACATACATACACACACGTTGAGTTATATATATATATATATATATATATATATATATATATATATACATATATATATATAGATTATTTGTGTATGATAGAAGCAGTTTATCCCTTTTGCCGAATTCTAAATTATGCGCAGATGCGCTAAATTTATCAATCAAGTGCAATGAGTTTTATAAATTGCGAGCAAATGTAGTAATCTCATATCTCCACTCTTTGAAAAATGAAATCGATGATTTAGAGCATCTTGCTATGTGCAGTCCAAGATGGCTTATATTTGCGTAAAAAATATGGTCATTGTGCAAGATTTCTGCGGGTAAATGAAATGTACGCAGTTAATAAATTTGTGCATGTCACTCCAAGGCACACCGAAACATACACATCTGGAGGAAGTGCTCCACCAGAATGTATGCAAAAAAACAGCTTGCGCAAAATTTTGTGCAGAAATCCCCACTGAATCAATATCCTATTGTCTATCTGTAGTTTTTTTTAATTCAAAATCAACCTAATGAAAAAATTAAAGAAATGAATGGAGATTATAATCCAATTCATGCATCAAATGTATTAAGAGACATTTAATTATAACTGGTGATATAACTAATTAATTTAATTTTGATTTACATTCTTAAAGGGGTATTCCAGGCAAAAACTTTTTTTTTATATATCAACTGGCTCCGGAAAGTTAAACAGACTTGTAAATTACTTCTATTAAAAAATCTTAATCCTTCCAATAGTTATTAGCTTCTGAAGTTTTCTGTCTAACTGCTCAATGATGATGTCACGTCCTGGGAGCTGTGCATGATGGGAGAATATCCCCATAGGAGCTGGACAGCTCCCGGGACGTGAGTCATCAGAAAGCAGTTAGACAGAAAACAGCAACTCAAATTCAGAAGCTAATAACTATTGGAAGGATTAAGATTTTTTAATAGAAGTAATTTACAAATCTGTTTAACTTTCCGGAGCCAGTTGATATATAAAACAAAGTTTTGGCCTGGAATACCCCTTTAATGTTTAAAGGGTAAAAGAAGTCAGGAAAGTGTGTAAACGCAGTTTTACAGATTACATGAATTGAGTGTATATTGTAATTGGAGATGAGTATGCTGAGCCCCGCTAGACTGGTCTCACCCAGAACATTATAGTAAACATGGCTCGTCTAACATTCAAAGGAACACATGGGGGAAGATTTATCAAAACCTGTCCAGTGGAAAAGTTGCTTAGTTGCCAATAGCAACCAATCTGATCGCTGCTATAATTTTTTAAAAAGGCGTCTGGTGAATGAAGCAAGTACTAGGAAAACAGATGAGGTCAGGGTAGCCCAGCATACCTTCCAGCAAGATCACTTGCCCCCAGGTTAGCCAATCATTGCTTGAATTATGTGACATACAGATCCCTGGTCAAATGCTAGACAGCAGAGGGGGTTTAAGAGGCTGATAAAACCATATGCACTGCATTGTGGCCATCATCTCGAAGATAAAGCTTAGAGGGAGCACAGAGGAACTACTGATCTCAGGAAGCCTTCACAAATACAATAAAAAATAAAGCTGAGCAATTCATTGAGCAGTGGTGCTGACCTCTGACAGTAACCTGTCTTCTGCATCACTGTGTCCAGATGATGCACTACAAATCCCAGCAGTGTCACTGCAGAACAAGCTCATGAAAGCTATTACATTACTATAAAGAGCAAGCTGAGCAAAGCAGGGGGCTGACCTCAGACAGTGACCTGTCATCTGCATTACTGTGTCCAGTGGGTGCAACACAATTAACAGCAGTGTCTGTGTAGAAGAAGACCATAAAAGCTATCACATTACTATATCTAAGAAGTTGAGCAAAGTGGTGGGCTGACCTGTGTTTTAACATATATCTGCAATAAGTGTTGAACATGAACGCAGAATAGGTATCTCAGGTTAAGTTCTGTATTGCAACGCTCACGTTTCTGAAGACAGGAACCACAGTGGATGTGGATCCGCTGGACCTGTGTGGTAGATGACTCGGACCGTATCAGGGAGCGGAGTCTAAGGTGCCGCTGGTTTTCAACAGAGCCCACAGCAAAGCGGGAGGGACTTGCTGCTGCAGGCGGCACCCAGGTCGCTACCCCTGACACAGCTCGACCACACAGGCGGCTGAGGAGATGCGAGGCACAGGAGGGATAAGGCAACTCATACTAGGGATAGCAGAAGATGAAGGCAGGCGGCACAGTAGCATAGTCAAAGCGAAGCAGGAGTTCAGGGGGCAGAGGAGCAAGGTCAGGTCACAAGAGCAAGAGATCTGATACACGGCAAGGCAATACAGAGGAATGCTTTCTCAAAGGCACAAGGCAACAAAGATTATGGGGGGGAGGAATTTATAAATGAGCTACATGTGGATTACACTAATGAGCGTACTGGCCCTTTAAATCTTAAAGCTCCGGCGCGCGTGTCCTAGGGGACCGGAACACGCGCACCGGAGCAGAGAGGCAGAGGCAGGAGAAACTCTCGGAGAGTGACGGACTGGGGCTCGCATGCGGGCGCGTCGGCAAGCACAAGGTAAGGGGACCATGCGTTTACAGCCAGCGTGTGTGGCTGGAGCGCATAACATAACAGTTACATCACATCTTATCTTCCAGTCACCTCCAGAGCTGTGCTCACTATTCTACTGTTACATCATGTCTTATCCTCTTATCCAAAGCTGACCTTTCTATTCATCTGTTATACTGTATAACTCCTTATCCTCCAGTCACCTCCAAAGCTGTACTCCCTATTCTGCTGTTATATAACGTCTTATTTTCCAGTCACCTCTAAAACTGCATTCAGTATTCTACAGTTACATCACATCTTATCCTCCAGTCACCTCCAGAGCTGTACTCACTATTCTGCTGTTATATAAATTCTTATCCTCTGCTTTTACAGTCTTCGGCTATGTTCACGTCTAAATTTTTGTGGTGGATGCTTCCAGCATGGAAATTCCGTTTTCAGAAAGACTGAACGTGTTCTTTCCTTCTGCGGACCCCACACGGAATGCATAACAGTCTATGAGACGGCATATTCCTGTGCAGTTTGCGGGATATCCACACAGAGATTCTCTGTGCGGACATTCCGTAGTGTGAACATATCCTTAGTCTGCAATGACCCGGCTCTAGAGGTGACATCCAGTTGTCTGTTCTTTACCACTCCTTAGACACCAACAAAATGGTGCTCACAGTGGAACTAAAAAGACTACAAAACTCCCTCCCCCTCTCATGCACAAAGACAAAAGAGGAAGGTAGACGAGCGAGACCAGATTTTCAGCAGTGTATTTACAAGTTGCTTGCCTTCCCCAGATCCCTCATGTTATCTCCCTCTGCTGGTCAACAGTGGGAAATATGACAAGTTATTATTTCATTTTTCATATTTTGTGAAGTAAAAAATATTTCCAAAAAATATTTTAAAATTAAAACATTATTTAAATGGGCACTGTCACCAACTTTATTTTTTGATCTGTTGTAGTACTTATGTACTACAACATATCTCTAATATACTTTTATTATTTTTTTTTCATTAAAAAGGTTTAATTTACATTTAAAAACCGGCCACTGAAAAAGGACTGATTTTGGAGTGGCAATCAGTCCTTTTTCAGTTAGGCTGCCCTGCAGGTGGGAGCGAGCGCATTAGCTCCCCGGCCACTGGCTGGGAGGCCACTGCTCCCGCACATCGCCGCCGCCGCCACGTTGCTGCCGCTGTCCCTGCACGCCCGCTGCCGGACTCTGCAGTAACTGCAAGTGTAATGAGGGAACAGGGTATGCGGGACGGGGGGGGGGGAGGAGGGAACGGGCTAGTGCCGTAGCGGGGGGGGGGAGGAGGGAACGGGCTAGTGCCGTAGCGGGGGGGGGGGGGAGAACGGGCTAGCAAAAAAAAAAAAATAGGATGGTGGGAGCTACCCTTTAACTTCTAAAAAGAAAATAATAACATTTGGTGACACATTCCCTTTAAAGGACTCTGGATCAGTTCTTTGACAGCTGGCACTCATTTCACCTTTGCTATACTGAGTACATAATGCTGCATATATTGCTATGTATATAGTGTTGTCTATTTGGGGGAATTTATTAAAGTAGTTAAATGTATGTAAGGAGTTTCAGGCCATACATGTGCCTAGTAGTCACTAAACCTCTCGGCAATAGATAATAGGAAAGAACTAATGTCCAAACTTGGACAGAGGTGCCTTATTAAAACATAACTTTTACTAGAATTGATTAAGAATAGATGAAATTAAAAAAAAAAAAAAAAAATAATAGCGCACAAAGGTGGTGGAAAACAAAAAAGATACAAAATATACTATCTGTTATGTAGCAGTAAATACAGCCGTGTGTTTACACAGATGGTGCAAAATATGCTCCTATTTATTATCACAGTGGAGTTTTGATTTAATAGAGTACACCATACTCCACTGACTTTTCAAAAACAGTGCTCGCTAATCACAAACACGTGCTACTAAGTCCTTATTCCCAACGCGTTTCCATGTGGGCAACCGATACAGATTGCTATTCCCCGCACTTCATCAGGGGATATAGAATATAGCATAAGAATATTGGAGCAATAGCCAAGAAATAATGAGATTAGAAGGAGGGGCCCAGGCCCCTCCTTCTAATCTCATTATTTCTTGGCTATTGCTCCAATATTCTTATGCTATATTCTATATCCCCTGATGAAGTGCGGGGAATAGCAATCTGTATCGGTTGCCCGCATGGAAACGCGTTGGGAATAAGGACTTAGTAGCACGTGTTTGTGATTAGCGAGCACTGTTTTTGAAAAGTCAGTGGAGTATGGTGTACTCTATTAAATCAAAACTCCACTGTGATAATAAATAGGAGCATATTTTGCACCATCTGTGTAAACACACGGCTGTATTTACTGCTACATAACAGATAGTATATTTTGTATCTTTTTTGTTTTCCACCACCTTTGTGCGCTATTATTTTTTTTATTTTTTTTTTTATTTCATCTATTCTTAATCAATTCTAGTAAAAGTTATGTTTTAATAAGGCACCTCTGTCCAAGTTTGGACATTAGTTCTTTCCTGGAATTTATTAAAGAGCAGCATTTTATAAGCAGTTCTTAATTAAAAATATGTTAGAGATGCCCAAAATGTATTAAGAGAAACAGGCCTCATAATAAATTTGGGATGTCAAATGTAAGCCAAGCTTGAAAGTGTAGTTTATGGCAGCACGCATGCATAGCTGCTAAACTAGGAAGTAAGCACAGATATAGGGTGGGGCACAGACTTTCAGATTGATTATAGGGTGGGGCAACATCCTGTTCAGATTGATTATTGGTGATTATGTTGGATAAGCCCTTAAGGGTAAAGTCACACATAGCAAACACACAACATATCAATTTAAAATTCCTCCTGTAAACAGAGAGGGGTGCACGGCTAAAGAGGGTGCCACTCCCCCTAACTTGCACAGCAAAAAAATAAATATAGCCAGCACAACTACCTAATACATGGGTGCACGCTGCTGTAGCATATGCAAAGTATACAGGAAAAAAAAAGGCTGCAGCAGCACTCTTGGTCAAAAACTGGAGACACTTACCAATGTTTTGATCAAAAAGTATCCTGAGAGTTTCCATTTTTTGACCAAGAGTGCTGCTGCAACCTTTTTTTTTTATTTGTATATTTTGTATTTGCCACAGCAGCGTGCACCCGTGTATTAATTACGTAGTTGTGCTGGCTATTTTTCTTTCATTTTTTTTTTTTTTTTACTGTGCAAATTAGGTGGAGTGGCACCCTCTTTAGCTGTACACCACTCCCTATTCACAGGAGGTATTTTAAATTGATAGTGGATCCAGCATGTCACCCAGTCAGAGCTATATGTTTAGCAGAGGTGAGTGGAATAAGCATGTTAGGGTCCCATCTGAAGTGAGGCCACCTTTGCATGGTGGATGGGGGGACACGTTTTGATCAGAAAAGTGCACTAAGAGCCTCCATTTTTTGACCAAGCTTCAACCTTCTATTTTGTATACTTTGTATTTGCCACAGCAGCGTGCACCCGTGTATTAGGTAGTTGTGCTGGCTATTTTTCTTTTTTTATTTGATCTTTGTTTCCTCTTCAGTAAATCAGATAATGTACATGTCCTCAGTTCATCTGTTACACTGTGTTTAGCACAATAATATTTCCCAGATTCTTCAGGTTTCATTCCAGTGAGTTTGAAGTAAACTTCTCCTTTATTTGTGTCTCTTGAGAGAGTTAATCGCCCTTGGAGAGACTGAGCATAGTATTTGTCATTTTGGTAGACTATTCTTCCCAACCACTCCAGACCTTTCCCTTCAGGTTGTCTGACCCAGTCTATGGAATATATTTTACTGCTGTCAGTCAGGGAGACTCCGGTCACTTTACAGGTCATGGCCAGAGTCTCCGATGGTCTCACAGTCCTAGGACCAGACTCCACTAAGGAGATCTGTGAAGTGACATCTGCAAAGAAATATAGATATACAGAATAATAGATAAATAACACATCAGATTTAATCTAATTATTACTTCATATAAATTCAGACTCACATTGTAGGGACAATCCAATACAGAGGAACCACAGGAAATTCTTCATGTCTGGTGTGAGCAGTCAGTGATCCTCAGCTCAGGTTCTGTGTGCTCTGATGCTGCTCAGTGGATACGTCCTGGCCTCTCTGCTCTATTATACTACAAGTCATCTCAATATATTTACATACCCATACTACTCTCAAAGTATACCTATAATAGCCTGTGCTTTTTACTTTATACTACAAATGTGCCACATTTTTATTTATGGGTGACATTCAGATGGTGCACTAACTAACAGAAATCAGTTAAAGGGTTATTCCTAATATTTTTTTTATTATTATTCTGTATAACAGTGCAGAGGGCTCACTTGAAAGGTAAAAACTATACTCATCCTTCTAGCTCCCCCCCACCACTCCTGCTTTCCAGCTATATCTGTGTCTGTCCCCTGCTGTACTTCACTTTCTTGAGTCTGTGTCACACAAGGACATTCCTGCTCCTCCAGTCAATGGCCGCAACCATGGACCTTCATAATGCTAGCTGATTTGGCAAGGGGGGGGGGGGGGGGGGTGAGCATAGTTTTTATTTATTTAAGTGGAGCCACAGTTAAACAGAAAAATAAGTGCAGAAAACCCCTAAAAGTGCCGTAAAGTGAATGTCTACCTTTTCCGTATGATTACTTCCATAAATAACTGATACAATTAACTAGCTCACTCATGACCTGGTAAAGCTAGAGATCATGCTATACATTGTTTAAATATTACCGCACAACTCCGATGATGTTGCAGTGGCAGAATATATTTTAAACTGTTGTCAACTCCGTAACCAGCTGCTAAAGAGAACAGGCTATCCATGCTACAGATTTAAAGGAAGTCCCATGCAAGTCTATGTGACTTCAAGCAAATCTGTAGCCTCCTCGGCCTGCTCACTTTAGCAGCGGGTTAGAGAGTTGCCAGCAGTGTCTTCTGCTGCTGTAACATTGTAGTCGCACATTAAAGGGGTACTCCGGTGAAAATGTTTATTTATTTATTTTTTAAATCAGTTGGTGCCAGAAATTTAAGCAAGTTTGTAAATTACTTCTATAAAAAAAAAATCTTAATCCTTCCAATACTTATCAGCTGCTGTATGCCTCACAGGAAGTTATTTTCTTCTTAAATTTATTTTCTGTCTGACCACAGTGCTCTGCTGACACTTCTGTCCATCTCAGGAACTCTCAAGAGCAGGAGCAAATCCCCATAGCAAACCTATCCTGCTCTTGACAGTTCATGAGACAGGCAGACAGGTGTCTGCAGCAGAAAAGAAATTTAAAAAGAAAAGAACTTCAAGTGAAGCATACAGCAGCTGATAAGTACTGGAATAATTAAGATTTTTTAATAGAAGTAATTTACAAATCTGTTTAACTTTCTGGCACCAGCTGAATAAAAAAAATAGTTTTTTACCGGAGTACCCCATTTAAGTTCAATGTATAAACAGTATATACAGTCATGGTCGTAAATGTTGGCACCCGTGAAATTAGTCTAGAAAATGAAGTATTTCTCACAGAAAAGGATTGCAGTTACACGTTTTGCTATACACATTTTTATACCCTTTGTGTGTATTGGAACTAAACCAAAAAAGGGAGGAAAAAAAGCAAATTGGACATAATGTCACACCAAACTCCAAAAATGGGCTGGACAAAATTATTGGCACCCTTTCAAAATTGCAATCCTTTTCATTTTCTAGAAAAATTTCAGGGGTGCCAACATTTACGGCCATAACTGTAGTTAGCTCCTAAGTACCAAATAGTGAAAAGCAAAAATAGATCAGCTCACCCACTCTTCATAGATAGCACACCTCCGAAATATAAGTCCTGGAGCACGAATGCAGGGAGCCACCACTCCCTGTAGACAATGAAGAAAAAATCAAGGGGAAAAAAATCCAGCTCCTGGTGAATAGCAGAAATCCAAAAACGTAACTTTTAATCATGCACATTTAAAAAGGGGAATGCCACGGCAGGTGGCAAGTGACATGTCACTCTAAAATCAAGATTAAACGCCGATGCGTTTCGAGCTGTTGCTCTTAGTCATGGCCTTGACTAAGAGCAACAGCTCGAAACGCTTCGGCGTTTACTCCTGATTTTAGAGTGTCATGTCACTTGCCACCTGCCGTGGCATTCCCCTTTTTTAATGTACATGATTAAAAGTTACGTTTTTTGAATTTCTTCTATTCACCATGAGCTGGATTTTTTTTCCCCTTGATTTTTTTCTTCACAGCTCCTAAGTACCCTTCAGTGGTGACAGCAGACACCTAAAATGTTATTTAGCAACATTTTTGGAAGGGGTTGTAGCTTTAAAAATGCTCACAATAAGGCTGCAAGTAACAAAGTTCCATTAAGAATATAATTCAAATATAAACTGACAAGTGTCAACCAAACTGCTACTAGTGCTGTATTCCTATTTAATGAGTAGTTAAGAGTCCAACAAAGTAATCGTGTGAAAAGTGTTAATCACTTTTGTAAACTTCTACTGCTAAACCTGTATAATATTAACCTGTTAAGGACCCAGGGCGTACCTGTACGTCCTGAGTCCGCTCCCGTTCTATAACGCGGGGCCACGGCCTCTAACAACGCCCGAGACCCGTGGCTAATAGCGATCAGCACTGATCGCGGTGCCGCGCGCTATTAACCCTTTAGACGTGGCGTTCAAAGTTGAACGCCGCATCTAAAGTGAAAGTAAAACCATGCCAGTTAGCTCAGAAAGCTGTTCCAGATGGCCAAAGCGAAATCCCGGCATCCCAAACAGCTTACATGACAGCCGGAGGATCCCTACCTGCCTCCATGATGTCCGATTGCCGAATGACTGCTCAGTGCCTGAGATCCAGGCATGAGCAGTCAAGCGGCAGAATCATCAATCAGTGGTTTCCTATGAGAAACCACTGATCAATGTAATAGATCAGTGTGTGCAGTGTTATAGCCTCCTATGGGAGCTATAACATTGCAAAAAAAAAGTGAACATTTTTTTTTTTTAATAAAGATCATTTAACCCCTACCTGATAAGTTCGAATCACCCCCCTTTTCCCATAAAAAAAAAAATGTAAATAAAAATAAACATATGTGGTATCGCCACGTGCGGAAATGTCCGAATTATAAAAAATATATCGTTAATCAAACCGGACGGTCAATGGCGTACGCGCAAAAAAATTCAAAAGTCCAAAATAGTGCATTTTTGGTCACTTTTTATATTAAAAATGAATAAAAAGCGATCAATAAGTCCTATCAATGCAAATAAACTGCTATAAACTTCAGTTCACGGTGCAAAAAATTAGCCCTCATACCACCCCATACGCGTAAAAATAAAAAAGTTATAGGGGTCAGGAGATGACAATTTTAAACGTATACATTTTCCTGCATGTAGTTATGATTTTTTCCAGAAGTACGACAAAATCAAACCTACATAAGTAGGGTATCATTTTAATCGTATGGACCTAAAGAATAAAGGGAATGTGTCATTTTTACAGAAAATTGTACTGTGTAGAAACGGAAGCCCCCAAAATTTACAAAATGGCGTTTAAAAAAAAAAATTGTCTCACAATGAATTTTTTTTCTGTTTCGCCATAGATTTTTGGGTAAAATGACTGACGTCATTACAAAGTAGAATTGGTGGTGCAAAAAATAAGCCATCATATGGATTTTTAGGTGCAAAATTGAAAGAGTTATGATTTTTTAAAGGTAAGGAGGAAAAAACGAAAATGCAAAAACGGAAAAACCCCGGGTCCTTAAGGGGTTAAGTTATCCCAAACTACAGTTTTTAACTTTTACCTTAAAATGCAAGACTAATGGCAAATACCCATGAAGCTAATCCATCAAATGGCACTGGGAACCCTGGGTGACACTTCACTTCATGTCCTCATATGAGGTGGAGGGGATCATGAAGTTTTTTTAGGAAATTGATTTGCAACATCATTAAATCAAAACAGTTACTGTCATTAGAAACAACTTTTGTAATTTAACATTTCCTTAAAAACATTTTCCTAAAATTCTTCATAAAAAATGTGTTTGCTAAAGAAAAAAATGTTTAAAAAATGGCCACTAGGGGGTCTCTATTGTCGGGGAAGTCTTCAAGGGGACTTCACTGCGATGTCATAGAGTTTCTAATTAATAGACACAAGCTCGGTTGAGAAATGACTTTGACACAGACACAAGCAGTGTTGAGAATCAGTTTATATTGAGGAGGGAGAAAGACTCCTCCTTATATATGTTACAAGCAGAAAAAAAACAAGTAGGGTGATGTCATACATATGGTACAATACTTAATCTATACAGTCTGAAGGGGGCCAGTTTGTGAGAATATCCTGTCAGAATTCTTCTCAAACCCTGTGAGGCCTTTTGCATTCCTTCCAGACAAATCTTATCTCAGGTTGCTAACAAATGTATTACAGATTTTCAATTATAACTGAAAATTTACATCAAATTTGACCAACTTTATCCTCTCACACTATCTTTTTAACTTTGCAAACCTAACCTGGTGTCGAAGTCTCTTTGGTCCTAACAATAAGACATTTGGGACTGTTTGATGAGAGGGGGTGTGGTTATCTCCCTGCTGTGCTCCCTCCCATACCTCAGTAAAGTGTATTAGACAGCTTTTTCCATTGTGAGATGAACCCCTGTAAAATCCAAACAGGGCCAAGCCAACTTTCAGCATTTTTAGAAGAGGATCATTTCCATGTACACTGACAAACAATACAAGGCGCTAAATTATTATTTATACACAAAATGATTTCTCTATGGTCATTTTATGAACTTATTTCTTGTGTATTTGTGTTATTTAGGTTCCGCATGGCTGTTTTAGGGTTATATTGAGCATGCTCTTTGGGTACAAATCTTTGAAAATGTAATATTGTTTATTTTTTGGCACAAACCGGAGGTTTTCTTCTGTATTTGCAACATATAGGTTCCATATGACTGCATCACAGTTATATATAGCATGCACTTTAGGCATAAAGCTTTGCAAATGTAAACATGTTTATGCAGGCATCATGACATGAAAGAGGGAGAGGGGAAAAAAGTAGTAAGTTTGTCAATCTCCTGAAGAAACGCCCACAGCCTTGTGGAGAACTGCGAGAACAGTGAGCACAGTACAACATAGATCAAAAGGTTATTATACACACAGGTCTTAGGGCACATTACTACACTGATCCGAACATTTTCCTTTTAATTGTCTTAGTAATGACAGTAACGCTTAAAGTTTATGGAAAATTGATTGTCAAAAAATGTTTTCAAAGCTTGCAGCCTGTGAAAATGAGTAGGTACCATATTGATTGTCTAAAAAATTTTCATGAAGCAGTGGCAGAGCATAGCACTGATAGGCTGGTGGAGGTAGGTGTGGTGGTGATATTGAAAGGCATTATGGTGGGTATGCTGAGGGGAGCAAGGAACCCATGATCCAGCATTAGAAGTTCATACTAAGAGGAGTGGTGGGGACGATGAGGAGGAATTTGATAATGTATGATGGTAATGTAGTATTGGACACGACATGGGAACCAGCTGAGGAGGAGGTGACTGTAAGCAACTGGGTAGTGGATTCGCTGACCTGTGAGAACTATGTCTGAACCATACCAGGGAGCGGAGTCTAAGGTGCCACTGGTTTTCACCAGAGCCCACCGCAAAGTAGGATGGACTTGCTGTGGCAGGCAGCACCCAGGTCGCTTCCCCTAGCACGATCTGTCCACAAAGGTCATTCATAAAATCAGACTACTCCAGTACTGGGCAGCCGGAACCTAAACCCGCCTGCTAGCCAGTGCTTGGAGATTCTGAGGCTATCATATTTTCCTTTTTTCTTGATTTTATAACTTTCTGTGTCTCTGTATCCACTAGAGAC
Organism: Hyla sarda; assembly: GCF_029499605.1. Taxonomy (NCBI): domain Eukaryota; kingdom Metazoa; phylum Chordata; class Amphibia; order Anura; family Hylidae; genus Hyla; species Hyla sarda. The sequence goes on from NC_079189.1 coordinate 398,488,142, forward strand.
TATAATACCTCTATCTGTGATAAGTTTGTTTAGACATTTAGACATTTGTACAGAGACAGTAGTGGGAGCAACTACCTTTTGAGAAAACCGATTAATGACCAGAGGCTTGAGCAGAGAAACATGGAAAGAATTTGGAATGTGAAGGGAGGGGGGAAGACTTAATTTGTAGGAGACAGGATTGATCTTTTGAAGAACTACAAATGGACCCAGGTAACGAGAACCTAACTTGTAACTAGGAATTTTGACGCGTATATACTTAGAGGAGAGCCAGACCCTGTCACCAGGAGAAAAAGATGGCGGAGGCCTTCTCTTCTTGTCCACTTGAGACTTAATTTGGGAGGAAGCAGAAAGCAATGAGCGCCGAGTAACCTGTCAGATTAATTTCTGATAAGAGCATCTACGGGCGGCACTCCAGAGGAATCAGGTAGGGGAAGAGGTGGACGAGGATGAAGTACATAGAGAACAAAAAAAGGGAGAAGTATTTGTGGACTCAGAGTCTCTGTGATTATAAGAAAACTCTGCCCAAGGCAGAAGATCGACCCAATTGTCTTGCTGAGTCGAAACAAAATGTTGCAGGTAGCCTTCTAGAATTTGGTTAGCTCTCTCCACTTGCCGTTGGATTGTGGGTGGTAGACGGAAGAAAAGTCCAGATTAATCTTTAAACGAGAACAAAGGGCATGCCAGAATTTGGAAACAAATTGTACCCCACGATCCGAGACAATGTGGGAAGGGAGACCATGTAGGCGAAAGAATTGTTGAAGAAAATGTTTGGCCAACTGATTTGCAGAAGGAAGTCGGGGCAAAGGAATAAAATGTGCCATTTTGGAAAACCGATAAAGGACCACCCAGATAACGGTATTGTTATAGGAAGGAGGCAGATCGGTGATGAAATCCATGGCAAAATGAGTCCACGGGGTATCCGGAATTGGCAAGGGCTGGAATAGTCCAGCAGGTTTCAACCGCAGAGTCTTATCACGACCACAGGTAGTACAAGAGCTGACATAGACAGTGACATCTTGTTCGAGATGCAGCCACCAATGGTGTTGAGAGATTACCTGCAAAGACTTCTTGATCCCAGAGTGACCAGGCAGCAGCGAGGAGTGTCCCCAACTGAGGACACGACGTCTGAGACGAGGGGCACAAATGTCTTCCCTGGTGGGACTTGAAGAATAGAAGCTGGAGCTGCAGTAATCAGGCACTCAGGAGGGATAATATGACGAGGAGTGAAATCCTGACCAACAATATCGAATGAACGACAAACATTTTTTCGGCAGGACGAAAATGAATGATGAAGTTGAATCGGGAGTAGAAGAGCCACCATCTTGCTTGGCGGGGATTCAGGCGTTGAACAGATTGTAGATATAAAAGGTTTTTGTGATCTGTAAAAATGCTGACATGATGTGTAGATCCCTCTAAAAGATGGTGCCATTCTTCTAAGGCAAGTTTAATGGCAAGGAGTTCTCGATCACCAATAGAATAGTTTCTCTCCGAAGGAGAAAAGATCGTGGAGAAAAACACACAAGCAATGTTTTTGCCCTTGGGGGACTTTTGAGACAAAACTGCGCCAGCTCCAACAGATGATGTGTCTACCTCCAAAAAGAACGTTTTTCAGGATCAGATGTTGAGAGGTGCTGAAGCGAAGGCAGTTTTTAACCGAGAAAAAGCCTCTTCAGCCTCAGGAGACCAATTTTTGATGTTGTTCTTTTTGGTAAGGGCTACAATGGGGGCAACTAAGGAAGAAAAATGGGGAATGAATTGACGGTAGCAGTTGGCAAACCCCAAAAATTGTTGAATAGCCCGTAAACCAGAAGGACGAGGCCAGTCCAAAACAGCAGAAAGCTTGGCTTGATCCAGCTGTAGTCCTTGATGGGGGACAATGTAACCCAGAAAAGGAAGACTGGTTCTCTCAAAGAGGCATTTCTCCAACTGGGCAAACAAATGATTCGCGGGACTTGGCGGACATAAAGACGATGAAGTTTTAAATTGGGAGAGAAAATCAAAATATAGTCCAGATAAACTACTATGCAGGTATACAATAGATTACAAAAGATGTAATTTACAAATTCTTGGAAAACTGCGGGGGCATTACAGAGACCGAAGGGCATTAAAAGGTACTCAAAATGGTCGTCTCGGGTGTTAAATGCCGTTTTCCATTCATCGCCTTCTCGAATGCAGATCTAATTCAGTGAAGATTCTGGCTCCACGTAGATGATCAAAGCGTTCTGAAATTAAGGGCAAAGGGAAGCGGTTTTGGATTGAAATTTTATTAAGTCCCCGATAGTCAATGTAAGGACTGAGAGAAACATCCTTCTATCCAACAAAGAAGAATCCAGCCCCAACAGGAGAGGAGGATTTTCAGATAAAACCTTTTTGAAGGTTTTCTTGAATATATTTTTCCATAGCTTGTGTCTCAGGTACAAATAGCGAGTATATTCTTCACCAAGGAGGTGTAGTGCCAGGTTGAAGATCAATGGGACAATCATAAGGGCGATATGGAGGAAGAGTCTCTGCTTGTTTCTCGCAGAATACCTCAGCAAAGTATCGATAAGGAAAGGAATTCTCGACTTATTGAGAAGCGATGGATCAGTCTTAGGCAGAATGGACTCCAGACAGTGACCTTGCCAAAAAGTTCCCAGAGTTCCAATCAAATTGCGGAGAATGACACAGAAGCCAAGGAAGTCCAAGCTGTGCATGAAGAGAAAGGCACGGGACTCGTATGCAGGTGCGTCCCACAGAGCGAATCCCGGTGCCTCCGCAACAATAATAAGGGATGCTCTCACGGCCGGACTGAATGGCCGGAGCGTTGCCCATAGCAACTGCCGGGACACGCATGCAGGTACATCCCGCACCGCGAGTCCCGGGGTTGCAGATGCCGGGAGAGAGGGGGCGCTCACGGCCGGAGCGCTGCCCATAACAGTGACGTGTTGCATAGTTACATAGTTAGTATGGTTGAAAAAAGTCATACGTCCATCAAGTCCAACCAGGGAATTGAAGGGAAGGGTGTAAGGGGATAAGGGGAAGGGATGTAGTTTTATAATTCTGCATAAGCATTAATGTTATTTTGTTCCAGGAATGTATCTAACCCTGTTTTAAAGCTGTTAATTGTTCCTGCTGTGACCAGTTCCTGAGGTAGACCGTTCCATAAATTCACAGTCCTCACGGTAAAGAAGGCGTGTCGCCCCTTTAGACTAAACCTTTTCTTCTCCAGACAGAGGGAGTGCCTCCTCGTCCTTTGGGGGGGGTTTAACCTGGAACCGTTTTTCTCCATATTTTTTGTATGGGCCATTTATATACTTATATACATTTATCATATCCCCCCTTAAACGTCTCTTCTCAAGACTAAACAATTGTAACTCCTTTAATCGCTCCTCATAGCTAAGATGCTCCATGCCCCATATTAGTTTAGTAGCACGTCTCTGCACCCTCTCCAGCTCCACAGTGTCCCTTTTATGAACAGGCGACCAAAACTGAACAGCATATTCCAGGTGAGGCCGTACTAATGCTTTATAAAGGGGGAGTATTATGTCCCTGTCCCTCGAGTCCATGCCTCTTTTGATACATGACAATATCCTGCTGGCTTTGGAAGCAGCAGCCTGACATTGCATGCTATTCTGTAGTCTGTGATCTACAAGTACACCCAGATCCTTCTCTACCAGTGACTCTGCCAGTTTAATCCCCCCTAAAATGCATGCATGTTATTAGTACCCAGATGCATAACTTTACATTTATCCATATTGAACCTCATTTGCCAAGTGGATGCCCAGACACTTAGTCTATCCAAGTCATCTTGTAACTTATGCACATCCTCTATAGACTGTACTGTGCTACAAAGCTTGGTGTCATCTGCAAAGATAGAAACAGAGCTGTTAATACCATCCTCTATATCATTGATAAATAAATTAAACAACAGCGGGCCCAGTACTGAACCTTGGGGTACACCACTAATAACCGGGGACCAATCAGAGTACGAATCATTGACCACCACTCTCTGGGTACAATCCATGAGCCAGTGTTCAATCCAGTTACAAACTAAAGTTTCCAAGCCCAAAGACCTTAATTTACCTGTCAGACGTATATGAGGGACAGTATCAAACACTTTAGCAAAATCCAGAGACACTATATCCACAGCCATTCCTCTGTCAAGGCTTCTACTCACCTCTTCATAAAAGCAAATTAGATTGGTTTGACAACTTCTATCCTTAGTAAACCCATGCTGGCTATCACTTATAATACAATTATCCCCTATGTATTCCTGTATGTAATCCCGTATAAGTCCTTCAAACAATTTGCCCACAATGCACGTTAGACTTACCGGTCTATACTTGCCTGGCGAAGACCTAGAGCCCTTCTTGAAGAATGGTACCACATTCGCCTTGCGCCAGTCCCTTGGCACAATACCAGACACCAGAGAATCTCTAAATATCATGAACAAGGGTACAGATATTACTGAACTTACCTCTCTAAGAACTCTTGGGTGTAGTCTATCCGGTCTTGGAGATTTACTTACATTTACTTTACTTAACTTACCTTGTACCATCTCTACATTAAGCCAGTTCAGTAAATTACATGATGTGTTACCAGCACTGACCTGTCCAATGTCAGCTCCTTCTTCCATAGTATATACAGAACTAAAGAACCCATTCAGTAGCTCTGCCTTCTCTTGATCGCCCGTGAAAACCTCCCCATTATCATTATTAAGGGGTCCTACATGCTCTGTCCTTGGTTTTTTTGTATTTATATATCTAAAAAATATTTAGGATTAGTTTTGCTTTCTTTGGCCACCTGTCTCTCATTTTGAATTTTTGCTGTTTTTATTACATTTTTACAGATTTTATTAAGCTCTTTGTACTGTTTAAATGTTACAGCTGACCCATCAGATTTGTATTTTTTGAAGGCTATTTTTTTGTTGTTTATTGCTCTTTTAACATCATTTGTCAGCCATGTAGGATTTAGTTTTAATTGTTTATATTTGTTCCCCTTTGGTATATATATTTAGCTGTATAGTTATTTAGAGTTGATTTAAAGATGTCCTATTTACCTTCTGTATCAGTATTTGAGAACACCTCCCCCCAGTCTATGTCCTGTAGTGCAGCTCTCAGCCCAGGGAAATTTGCATTTTTAAAGTTATGTGTTTTTGCCTTCCCCGTCTGACTTTGTTTTCTACATTTTAAGTCAAAAGTAACTCTATTGTGGTTGCTATTACCAAGGTTTTCCCGCACAGTTACATTACCAACCAGCTCTGCGCTGTTGGAAATGATCAGATCCAACAAGGCATCACTTCTTGTTGGGTCCTCCACAAACTGGCCCATAAAATTATCCTGCAATAAATTTAGGAATTTTCTCCCCTTTGTAGTTTTAGCCAGCCCCCGGCCCCAATCTATATCTGGATAGTTAAAATCTCCCATTATTACCACTGTACCTGCCCGCGCGGCCCTCTCTATTTGTTTATACAGCCGACCTTCTATCTCTTCAGTGATATAAGGGGGTCTGTAGATTACACCAAATACTGTTTTTTCAATATTTCCCTCCTTTTGTAATTCTACCCACAGTGATTCCACATCCTCAGAATTATCACACACTATGGCATCGTTCACACTGACTTTCATACCACTTCTTACATACAGACAGACTCCACCACCTTTTCTGTTCATTCTATCCTTGCGAAACAATGTAAACCCCTGCAGATTAACAGCCCAGTCATGCGAGGAGTCCAGCCATGTCTCAGTGACCCCAACTATATCAATATGTTCCTCCAGTATCAAGGCCTCAAGCTCCCCCATTTTATTTGCTAGGCTTCTGGCATTTGTGAACATACACTTTACATTTCCATTAAGTTTTACACATATAGTCTCACTAATGTGATTTTCTGAGTTATTGGGGTCAATGTTATTTTTTGAGTTATAAGGGCTAATTGTACTATTTAAGATATTGGGGCTAATGGGTTTTTTGAGTTATTGGGTCTAATTTTATTATTTAAGTTATTGGGGCTAATGGTATTTTTTGAGTTAATGGGGCTTATTGTAGTTATTGAGTTATTGGGGCTAATGGAATTTTTTTAATTATTGGGATTACAATTTTTCTGGCTACATTTATTTTTACGGCTGGTTTGTAACCCATGGATCTCCTTATCCACTGCTCTTAACCTCCCCCCACAGGACTCCTCTCCACCCACCATTATGTCCTGACCCCTCTCTAACCTATCCATCCCACTGTCTGCTTTCTTTGCTTTATTATCCTCCCCCCACTCACCTAGTTTAAATACTCTGCCACCTCTTCCAGGATTCTCTCCCTCAGCACAGCGGACCCCCTTCCATTCAGGTGCAAATTATCCGTAGAATAGAGTTTGTACCCCAATGAAAAGTCAGCCCAGTGCTCTAAAAACCCAAACCCTTCCCCCTTACACCACGACTTAAGCCATGCATTTAACTCCCTAAGCTCCCGCTGTCTTTCCTGCGATGCGCATGGCACAGGAAGTATTCCAGAGAACACAACCTTAGAGGTCCTTCCCTTCAGCTTGGCACCTAGTTCCTTGTAATTATTCTTCAAGGACCTCCACCTACCATGTATTCTGTCGTTGGTTCCCACATGGACCACGACAGCTGGGTCATCTCCAGCCCCCCTTAGTAATTTGTCCACCCTTTCCACCACATGCAGAACCCTGGCACCAGGGAGACAGCAAACCTTTCGGTTGAGGTGGTCTTGGCCACAAATTATTCTATCCGTCTTCCTGATTATAGAATCCCCTACCACAACTAACTGTCTTGGCCTACCTGCATTACCATCCCCCACACTACTAGTTGAGCTGTTCCCCCGGCTGTTAGGGAGACCAGTATTCACTAGGTTTGCCATCTCTGATACTGAGGCCCTCGCCTCATCACCCAACTTGGCAATTTTACTTGGGAGATCAGAAGCAGAAGTGACCTTCTTTTTCCTTGCCCCCTTTCCAGTCCCTCTAACCCAGCTCCCTACTTGGGCTTCCTGGCTAGTTTCTCCAACCTCCATTTCTACCCCACTAACTGCTTGCTCTGTAAGATTGTCAATCGCCCTCAATGTTGCATTTTGCTCCTCTAGATCTCTAATACGAGCTTCCAGGTGGGCAACATGCTCACATTTGTCACAGTGGTATTCACCCTGAAGCTGCTGCTCCAGAGATGTATACATGTGGCACAATGTGCACTGAAGAAAACCTCCAATCCTGCTGTCCATATCCTTGGTGACAAACAGCTGTTATTAACAATTAAGAAAAACTACTTTTCTCAAGGGAGTGTAATACTTACAGTTACAGTGGGTCCTGCTTACACTTCCTGCTTTTTAACCCCTTAAGGACCCAGCCCAAATATACCTTAAGGACCCGGCCATTTTTTTAACATCTGACCACTGTCACTTCAAGCATTAATAACTCTGGGATGCTTTTACCTTTCATTCTGATTATGAGAAGGTTTTTTCGTGACATATTCTACTTTATGTTAGTGGTAAAATTTTGTCGATACTTGCATAATTTCTTGGTGAAAAATTCCAAAATTTGATGAAAAAATTTAAAATTTAGAATTTTTTTAACTTTTAAGCTCACTGCTTGTAAGGAAAATGGATATTCCAAATAAATTATACATTGATTCATATATACAATATGTCTACTTTATGTTTGCATCATAAAATTGACAAGTTTTTACTTTTGGAAGACATCAGAGGGCTTCAAAGTTCAGCAGCAATTTTCCAATTTTTCGCAAAATTTTCAAAATCGGAATTTTTCAGGGACCAGTTCAGTTTTGAAGTGGATTTGAAGGGCCTTCATATTAGAAATACCCCACAAATGACCCCATTATAAAAACTGCACCCCTCAAAGTATTCAAAATGACATTCAGTAAGTGTGTTAACCCTTTAGGTGTTTCCCAGAAATAGCAGCAAAGTGAAGGAGAAAATTCAAAATCTTCATTTTTTACACTCGCATGTTCTTGTAGACCCAGTTTTTGAATTTTTACAAAGGGTAATAGATGAAAAATCCCCCCAAAATTTGTAACCCAATTTCTCTTGAGTAAGGAAATACCTCATATCTGTATGTCAAGTGTTCGGCGGGTGCACTAGAGGGCTCAGAAGGGAAGGAGTGACAATGGGATTTTGGAGAGGGAATTTTGCTGAAATGGTTTTTGGGGGGCATGTCACATTTAGGAAGCCCCTATGGTGCCAGAACAGCAGAAAACCTCAACATGGCATACCATTTTGGAAACTAGACCCCTCAAGGCACGTAACAAGGGGTCCAATGAGCCTTAACACCCCACAGGTGTTTGACGACTTTTCGTTAAAGTCGGATGTGTAAATGAAAACATTTTTTTTTTTTACTAAAATGCAGTTTTTCCCCTAAATTTTACATTTTTACACGGGGTAATAGGAGAAAATGACTTCCAAAATTTGTAACCCCATTTCTTATGAGTATGGAAATACCCCATGTTAGGACGTAAAATGCTCTGCTGGCGAACTACAATGCTCAGAAGAGGAGGAGCGCCATTGAGCTTTTGGAAAGAGAATTAGTTTGGAATGGTAGTCAGGGGTCATGTGCGTTTACAAAGCCCCCCGTGGTGCCAGAACAGTGGATCCCCCCCCACATGTGACCCCATTTTGGAAACTACACCCCTCACAGAATTTAATAAGGGGTGCAGTGAGTATTTACACCCCACAGATCTTTGGAACAGTGTGCTGTGCAAATGAAAAATTTAATTTTTCATTTTTACGGACCACTGTTCCAAAAATCTGTCAGAGACCTGTGGGGCGTAAATTCTCAATGTACCCCTTATTACATTACGTGAGGGGTGTAGTTTCCAAAATGGGGTCACATGTGTCGGGGGTCCATTGTTCTGGCACTATGGGGGCTTTGTAAACACATGTGGCCTTCAATTCCGGACAAATTTTCTCTACAAAATCCCAATGGTGCTCCTTCTCTTCTGAGCATTGTAGTTCACCCGCAGAGCACTTTAAATTCACATATGGGGTATGTTCTTACTCAGAAGAGATGGGGTTACAAATTTGGGGGGCTTTTTTCCTATTTTCCCTTGTGAAAATGAAAAATTTAGGGTAACACCAGCATTTTAGTGAAAAAATATAATTTTTTTCATTTTCCCATCCAACTTTAATGAAAATTCGTCAAACACCTGTGGGGTGTTCAGGCTCACTATACCCCTTGTCACGTTCGGTGAGGGGTGTAGTTTCCAAAATGGGGTCACATGTGGGTATTTTTTTTTTTTTTTGCGTTTGTTAGAACCGCTGTAAAATCAGCCACCCCTGTGCAAATCACCAATTTAGGCCTCAAATGTACATGGTGCGCTCTCACTCCTGAGCCTTGTTGTGTGCCCGCAGAGCATTTTACGCCCACATCTGGGGTATTTCCGTACTCAGGAGAAATTGCGTTACAAATTTTGGGGGTCTTTTTTTCCTTTTACCGCTTGTGGAAATAAAAAGTATGGGGCAACACCAGCAGGTTAGAGTCAAATTTTTTATTTTTTTTTCACAAGCGGTAAAAGGAAAAAAAGCCCCCCAAAATTTGTAGTGCAATTTCTCCCGAGTACGGCGATACCCCTATATGGCCCTAAACTGTTTCCTTGAAATACGACAGGGCTCCGAAGTAAGAGAGCACCATGTGAATTTGAGGACTAAATTAGGGATTGCATAGGGGTGGACATAGGGGTATTCTATGCCAGTGATTCCCAAACAGGGTGCCTCCAGCTGTTGCTAAACTCCCAGCATGCCTGGACAGTCAGTGGCTGTCCAGAAATGCTGGGAGTTGTTGTTTTGCAACCGCTGGAGGCTTCGTTTTGGAAACCCTGCCGTACAAGATGTTTAAATTGTTTATTGGGGGGGGGGGGCAGTGTAAGGGGTGTATATGTAGTGTTTTACCCTTTATTAGGTGTTAGTTTAGTGTAGTGTTTTTAGGGTACATTCACACTGGCGGGTTACGGTGAATTTCCCGCTAGGAGTTTGCGCTGCGGCGAAAAATTTGCCGCAGTCCAAACTTGAAGCAGGAAATTTACTGTAAACCCGCCTATGTGAATGTACCCTGTACGTTCACATGGGGGGGCAAACCTCCAGCTGTTTCAAAACTACAACTCTCAGCATGTACTGACTTTTGCAACAGCTGAAGGCACACTGGTTGGAAAACCTTCAGTTAGGTTCTGTTACCTAACTCAATATTTTCCAACCAGTGTGCCTCCAGCTGTTGCAAAACTACAACTCCCAGCATGTACTAATCACCGAAGGGCATGCTGGGAAGTTATGCAACAGCTGGAGGGCATGCTGGGAAGTTATGCAACAGCTGGAGGTACCCAACTACAACTCCCAGCATGCCGAGACAGCTGTTTGCTTTCTGGGCATGCTGGGAATTGCAGTTTTGCAACATCTGGAGAGCTACAGTTTTTAGACCACTGCACAGTGATCTCCAAACTGTGGACCTCCAGATGTTGCAAAACTACTACTCCCAGCATGCCCAGACAACAAACAGCTATGTGGGCATGCTAGGAGTTGTAGTTTTGCAACATCTGGAGGGATATAGTTTAGAGACCACTGTAGTTGCAGTTTTGCAACATCTGGAGAGCTACAGTTTTTAGACCACTGCACAGTGATCTCCAAACTGCAGCCCTCCAGCTGTTGCAAAACGACATATTCCAGCATGCCCAAACAGCTGTCTGGGCATGCTGGGAGTTGTAGTTTTGCAACATCTGGAGGGCTACAGTTAGAGACCATGGTCTCAGACTGTAGCCCTCCAGATCTACTTACCGGCTTCCGTAGGATCCCGGCAGCCGTCCTCTTCAGACGCAGGTCACGCCGCCCGCCGATCAACGTCGCCGCAGCCCCGGACGGGTAAGTGGACGTCGGCGCCCGGTCCCCTTCGGTTCCCCGTTCTGCCCCGCCTATTGTGGGTGGGCAGGATGGGGAAAACAAAAGTTAACCCCCCCGCCCCCGGTCTGCTATTGGTCGTCGCCTCTGACGATCAATAGCAGACCAATAGCAGGGATAGGAGGGGCGGCAACCCTGCCACCTCACTCCTATGCCTACAGGGGGATCGTGGGTGTCTTAGACAACCGCGATCCCCCTTCTATTCCGAGTCACCGGGTCACAATAGACCCGTATGACCCGGAATCGGCGCAAATCGCAAGTGTGAATTCACTTGCGATTTGCACCGATCGCCGACGGGGGGGATCGCCGACGGGTTGCGTCTGATGACCCCCCTGGGCATTTGCACGGGGTGCCTGCTGATTGATATCAGCAGTCACCCCGGCCCGGTCCCCGCCCGGCGCGCGGCGGGGACCGAAATTCCCACGGGCGTATGGATACGCCCTGGGTCCTTAAGTACCAGGACGTCAAGGCGTATCCATACGCCCTAGGTCCTTAAGTGGTTAAACTTCTGCGTATAAAACTTCTCAGATGTTAACACTTTAGAATACAAACCAAAGCTTCAGTGAGACTCAGCCAGAGCAAGGCTCACAGAGTATCCCAGTTAGTTTTAAACACCTGAGAGTAGTTAATCAATCAACCCCTCCCCCAGGTGTGCTACAGACCAGAGGGGGAAAAAAATGCAAGGGTTATGCAACTGCTGGAGACACCCTGGTTGGAAAACCAGCCCAAACTTGTTTTAGACTAAATTCAAACACTCCAAGCTTACAGACTTACACTAAGCACATGTACTTCTGCGTATAAAACTTCTCAGATGTTAACACTTAAGAATACAACACTTTAGAATACAAACCAAAGCTTTAGTGAGACTCAGCCAGAGTTCAGTGCAGGAGGGTAGTGGTACTGTCAGAAAAGAAGAGCAGAGGTAGGGCAAGGACATCTGTCAAATGTAACACAATGGTGTACATGATGACAACGTTTTTTTATCCAGTATTTCAACTTGACATGAATTGTCAACAAAGGGATGTACTACTACTACCAGCTAGGCCTACACATACACAACTCGCCATGATACCAAAAAAGGGATCTTTTTTTTCAACTTTATTCAGCTTTTGTTTACAAAAGCTATTTCTTTTTCTCGTTTTTTGAGATGCTTACAACTTGATTTTTTTATCATTTTATCAACTTTGAACTGTTTCCAAAAGCTATTTCTGTTTTTACTATTTTGAAACTTCCAAGTGAAAATTTTTGGAATACTGGGTATAAACCATCTTTTCTTCACTTGCCAGACTCCAAACCTGTTGCTACTCTCAAAAAGGGAGAATTTTTGGAACTCTTGGAAACAACCATTTTTTCTTTTGATACCTCTGTGTGCATTTTAACACCGACATGCATCTACCAACAACTAGGGATACTTTATGCACATTCATTTTAGTGTTAAGCATAAAAAAACCTGCTAGTGCAGTATGTTTTTACTGCATGTAGTTGTAACTTTCAGATTCATTTATATAAATCCTCTTTAAAACTAATTGAATACACCCCTAGGTGACCCTAGCAGTGCTATACAGGCCTTTAGAGCTCTTAGGCAATGTTATACATGTGTTTTGAAGCATATTGCATAGACGTTTTGCAGAGAACCTGTTCGCGAAAAAAGTTTTCCCAACTCTAATTGTAATAGTGAACTTGCAGCACATAAAGTCTCCACAACTACTTTTGTGTACTCTGTAAATTGCCTTATTAGGAGATGATGATAATCTAAAAGCAATGTTTCTAGGCAAGAATCGCTCCATAATACAATATCCAATGGAGCATGCCAGACCTTTTTTTCTGTTAGATTTTGATGTAAGTGCAGTATGGCTTAATATAAGTCTTTGAGCACCATAATACAGATGTATACAGCACTGAAGTTGTACAATGAGCACTGGCACTTTATTGTTGCTATAGTTTACGCTATTGGGACAAGTACCATACTGCTATGTTTTGGTTATATATTCTGGCACACATTTATGTGCCAATATTCAGGTCCAGGAAGGAGAAATATACTTGTTAAAGGGGTATTCCAGGCAAAAACTTTTTTTTATATATCAACTGGCTCTGGAAAGTTAAACAGATTTGTAAATTATTTCTATTAAAAAGTCTTATTCCTTCCAATAGTTATTAGCTTCTGAAGTTTTCTGTCTAACTGCTCAATGATGATGTCACGTCCCGGGAGCTGTGCATGATGGGAGAATATCCCCATAGGAACTGCACAGCTCCCGGGACGTGACATCATCATTGAGCAGTTAGACAGAAAACAACTCAACTTCAGAAGCTAATAACTATTGGAAGGATTAAGATTTTTTAATAGAAGTAATTTACAAATCTGTTTAACTTTCCGGAGCCATTTGATATATAAAAAAAAGTTTTGGCTTGGAATACCCCTTTAAGGATTATGTGGGCGGGGCGTGGCCGGAAGCGGAGGAGAGCAGACGCGGATGTAGAGGGCTCTCCCCTCAGCTCTGATATAGCGGCACAAATCGGCAGTTAACCCTCACAAATTCCTCTTTGACTAACCTCATCTGACAGGGCTTGCGGTGCGGAACGGAAAGAGACTACCCCGGCCTTTCTACGCTCGCTGAGACCGGAGTTATTGTGGCCGGAGATCCGGAAGGCGCGAACATAGCGGCGCTGCCGGCGCCATTTTGCCACCCAGGCTGTGAGCTACTCACCGGAGGTACGGAGGAGATTCATGTGAGCTGGGGGAGCAGATGAAGTAACTGCTGCTCTTGGACGTCCGGCTGCTGGTATCCCGACCCCCTAATCGCTGCCCGCACTCGGCTGCGCTGCTTGGAGTAGAGAGGGGGAGACGGGTAGTGGAGACGCTGACGCCATCTTGCCTGCCTGCTGCTGCGCTCACACATCCTCATTAACAGCACCCCTCCACCGAGACAGTGAGGAGGGAGAGGAAAGGGGAGAAGTGGGGGACGCAGTGACATCGTTTTGAAAGTGCTCCCCTGGCTTTTGATGAAAACAACCTAAAAGACTGTGAGTACTCTGATGACAAACCACCTGTGGCAGAGTTGGGATATAGCCTTGTGGAGGAAACTGTACTACCTGTCAGCCATATTGTTCTTACCCTGGTACCCAAACTACTAAGTGGGACAGCAGTCTCTGCAAAAGTTACTTACAAGGCTCCAGCGCTGGATGAGCTGTACCCTTAGATCTGTGGCTTATGGTTTACAGTAACATTTCATCTCCCTTCTCCATACTAGTCAACATACTGTATACTGCATATTGTGATACTGAAGTGATGATAACTTAAAGAATCTAATACAAGAAAAGTGCTACCTTTTACAGTATATTATTATCAGCTTACCCACGGCTTCCCCTAAAGGGTCCAGTGTCATTAAACAAATTGCCACTGGGGGGTGCTGTTTCCTCGCTTATTCTCAGTCACTGCAGATGGACTTTGATGTTTCCTCCTCTTCCTTTTACCTGCCTTAATGGCCTGTGAGGCTTCTTTTACTGAGGGACTGTTGTAACATGTCTAGGAGGCGCTCGAAAAAAAAAGATACCAATAAACTCACCGAATACTACTCATTGAGAAACAAATCTGTTCCTATTTGCAACTTCGCTGACGAAGAAAGTGATTTCTCAGACTTACCTTGTAATTATACCACAGGTGACCAAACATCTCTATCTACTCCTTTGGGAGCTGAATCTGTAATTCCAAAAACCAACTCACAACTAAGCTCTATATCGGCAGCTGTTACCCATATGTCCAACCCCTCCATTAAACCGCCTGATATGGCATCCAAACTGGAGGATAAAATGCCTGCTAGCATGGAATCTACAATGAGAAACTTATTCCAAGAATTCAGAGACTCTTTACAGAAAGATGTACTGTCATCCATAAGCGTACTCTCTAAAGAAGTGGCACAAATAGGTGAACGTACAGCAAACTTGGAGGACAAACTGGAAAAATTCACAGATGCTCACAATGCACTAGTGGACTCTCAAAATGAGACGACAGACGACATTGTTTCCATTCAATTAAAATTAGCGGACCTGGAAGACAGATCCAGGAGGAATAATATCCGCTTCAGAGGAATACCTGAGTCAGTGCAAAACTCAGAACTGCGTGATTTTCTCACAGACTACTTTAGCGTGCTTACTCCACAAGCTGACCAAAGAGACATGATAGTGGACCGAGTACACCGTCTGCCTAAACCAACACATCTCTCTCGAGACGTACCTAGAGATGTCCTTGCCAGAATCCATTTCTTTCACTATAAAGAAGATGTATTGAGAGCAGCCAAGAAGCCTCCTAATTTACCGGACCGATTCCTGAACATCACCCTGTTTGCCGACCTATCTGCTGCAACATTGAAAAGGAGGAAAGCTTTCTCCACTTCCACCGCTGTCTTGAGAGAGGAGGGAGTTCCCTACAGATGGGGTTTTCCAGTGAAACTATTGGTTCCCAGAAATGGAGCTACACTCTCCTTCTCCACACCTAGAGAGGCCCTACACATGGTGGGCAAATGGTTCCCTGACAGGATTAAACCCTCCATGCTGACGGATCCATCTAAACCCAGGCCAGCACCTATCCATCAGGAATGGTCAAGAGTACAACGGAAGTCTCCTGAGTCTTCTCACGGACGGGACAGACACTCCCACTCAAGATCTCGCTCCCCTACCTGAGGAGTGACAGACAAGCTCATGGAGACTTTATAGAACTGTTTACCGTCAAGCCCCCATGACGTACTCCACTACAAAACTATGTCAAAGACTATTCTTTGGTTGAGGTATCTTGTTGTTTATAGGGTTAACGTTACCAGTTATTGACATCAGGGCGGAATGTCTGATAGATAAAATTGATGCGTATTCTAACGTTGAAATTGTATTTCCATGCAATACATTTTTTCTCCCACGCCATCCTCTTGGCCGTGTTATACCATGAGGTATTGGCTGGTTCTTACAGAACCAAAAGTTTAAAGTTTACGTTCGCGCAAGTTCTTATTCATTATTCTACTAAGGGTCTAGGTTTATTATGGAGCTCCATTTACAGACACAGGTATAAGGGATGTATCTGGTTTGCTTATATGTTTCATTTCAAAAGGGGTATAACTGAGAGTCTTACAACAAGTCTTAATTATGGTGTTTAATATCACTACATTCAATGTGAGGGGGCTTAATAGTCCCTTTAAAAGGAGCTTATTCTGGAGGGAGTGTAAAAGAGTGGGATGCGATATTATTTGTGCCCAAGAAACCCACCTGCTAACAACTGACACCTTTAGACTTAAGCATAGAAACTTTCCCAATATATTCTTCACCCCTAACGTTAATAAGAAAAAAGGTGTATTGATAGCGGTGAAAAATTCAGTAGCCTTCAAGATGGTGGATGTTGTATATGATGCCTATAGCAGATATATTATATTAAATTGCGATATTAATAACCGTAAATACACTATAGCCTCTATATATGCTCCGAATAAAAAACAAGGCACTTTCTTGAATCACGTCCTTAACAGAATTGCCCAAAATAAATATGGAGCGCTAATACTGACGGGTGATTTTAATAAAGTGCTATCCCCACGAATAGATAAAAATCCCCCTAACATTTCGGATAGAAATACGGACGTCTCCAATATTTTATTTAAAGCTGACCTCTTTGACTCTTGGAGAACTCTCAATGCTGAGGAGAGAGACTACACATTCTTCTCCCATACTCATCGTGTATATTCACGTATAGATATGATAGTAGTGGATAAATGGCTTCTCCAGCAGTCAAAAACTTCCTCAATAGGAATTATCAGCTGGTCAGACCATGCACCAGTTACAACTAGCCTACTTGAAGAATATAATACCCCCCCAGTTTTTCAGTGGAGAATTAACAATTCCCTACTTTCCGATGCCCACACCAGCGCCACCATAGATCAAAAAATACAAGACTACTTCCAATTAAATTCCGTGACAGATACTAATGTTTTTACCCATTGGTGTGCTCATAAGGCGGTTGTTACGCCGAGCGCTCCGGGTCCCCGCTCCTCCCCGGAGCGCTCGCTTCACTCTCCCCGCGGCAGCGCTCCGGTCACGTCCTCTGACCCGGGGCGCTGCGATTCCGCTGCCAGCCGGGATGCGATTCGCGATGCGGGTAGCGCCCGCTCGCGATGCGCACCCCGGCTCCCCTACCTGACTCGCTCTCCGTCTGTTCTGTCCCGGCGCGCGCGGCCCCGCTCCCTAGGGCGCGCGCGCGCCGGGTCTCTGCGATTTAAAGGGCCACTGCGCCGCTGATTGGCGCAGTGGTTCCAATTAGTGTGTTCACCTGTGCACTTCCCTATATCACCTCACTTCCCCTGCACTCCCTTGCCGGATCTTGTTGCCTTAGTGCCAGTGAAAGCGTTCCTTGTGTGTTCCTTGCCTGTGTTTCCAGACCTTCTGCCGTTGCCCCTGACTACGATCCTTGCTGCCTGCCCCGACCTTCTGCTACGTCCGACCTTGCTTTTGCCTACTCCCTTGTACCGCGCCTATCTTCAGCAGCCAGAGAGGTGAGCCGTTGCTAGTGGATACGACCTGGTCACTACCGCCGCAGCAAGACCATCCCGCTTTGCGGCGGGCTCTGGTGAAAACCAGTAGTGGCTTAGAACCGGTCCACTAGCACGGTCCACGCCAATCCCTCTCTGGCACAGAGGATCCACTACCTGCCAGCCGGCATCGTGACAGTAGATCCGGCCATGGATCCCGCTGAAGTTCCTCTGCCAGTTGTCGCTGACCTCACCACGGTGGTCGCCCAGCAGTCACAACAGATAGCGCAACAAGGCCAACAGCTGTCTCAACTGACCGTTATGCTACAACAGTTACTACCACAGCTTCAGCAGTCATCTCCTCCGCCAGCTCCTGCACCTCCTCCGCAGCGAGTGGCCGCTCCTGGGATACGCTTATCCTTGCCGGATAAATTTGATGGGGACTCTAAGTTTTGCCGTGGCTTTCTTTCCCAATGTTCCCTGCATCTGGAGATGATGTCGGACCTGTTTCCCACTGAAAGGTCTAAGGTGGCTTTCGTAGTCAGCCTTCTGTCCGGAAAAGCCCTGTCATGGGCCACACCGCTCTGGGACCGCAATGACCCCGTCACTGCCTCTGTACACTCCTTCTTCTCGGAAATCCGAAGTGTCTTTGAGGAACCTGCCCGAGCCTCTTCTGCTGAGACTGCCCTGTTGAACCTGGTCTAGGGTAATTCTTCCGTTGGCGAGTATGCCGTACAATTCCGTACTCTTGCTTCAGAATTGTCCTGGAATAATGAGGCCCTCTGCGCGACCTTCAAAAAAGGCCTATCCAGCAACATTAAAGATGTTCTGGCCGCACGAGAAATTCCTGCTAATCTACATGAACTTATTCACCTAGCCACTCGCATTGACATGCGTTTTTCCGAAAGGCGTCAGGAACTCCGCCAAGATATGGACTCTGTTCGCACGAGGCGTTTCTTCTCCTCGGCTCCTCTCTCCTCTGGTCCCCTGCAATCTGTTCCTGTGCCTCCCGCCGTGGAGGCTATGCAGGTCGACCGGTCTCGCCTGACACCTCAAGAGAGGACACGACGCCGTATGGAGAACCTCTGCCTGTACTGTGCTAGTACCGAACACTTCCTGAGAGATTGTCCTATCCGTCCTCCCCGCCTGGAAAGACGTACGCTGACTCCGCACAAAGGTGAGACAGTCCTTGATGTCTACTCTGCTTCTCCACGTCTTACTGTGCCTGTGCGGATGTCTGCCTCTGCCTTCTCCTTCTCTACAGTGGCCTTCTTGGACTCTGGATCTGCAGGAAATTTTATTTTGGCCTCTCTCGTCAACAGGTTCAACATCCCGGTGACCAGTCTCGCCAGACCCCTCTACATCAATTGTGTAAATAATGAAAGATTGGACTGTTCCATACGTTTCCGCACGGAGCCCCTTCTTATGAGCATCGGATCTCATCATGAGAGGATTGAACTTTTGGTCCTCCCCAATTGCACCTCGGAAATTCTCCTTGGACTTCCCTGGCTTCAACTTCATTCCCCTACCCTGGATTGGTCCACTGGGGAGATCAAGAGTTGGGGGTCCTCTTGTTCCAAGAACTGTCTAAAACCGGTTCCCAGTAACCCTTGCCGTAACTCTGTGGTTCCTCCAGTAACCGGTCTCCCTAAGGCCTATATGGACTTCGCGGATGTTTTCTGCAAAAAACAAGCTGAGACTCTACCTCCTCACAGGCCTTATGATTGCCCTATCGACCTCCTCCCGGGCACTACTCCACCCCGGGGCAGAATTTATCCTCTCTCTGCCCCAGAGACTCTTGCCATGTCCGAATACGTCCAGGAGAATCTAAAAAAGGGCTTTATCCGTAAATCCTCCTCTCCTGCCGGAGCCGGATTTTTCTTTGTGTCCAAAAAAGATGGCTCCCTACGTCCTTGCATTGACTACCGCGGTCTTAATAAAATCACGGTTAAGAACCGCTACCCCTTACCCCTCATCTCTGAACTCTTTGATCGCCTCCAAGGTGCCCACATCTTCACTAAATTGGACTTAAGAGGCGCCTATAACCTCATCCGCATCAGAGAGGGGGACGAGTGGAAAACGGCATTTAACACCAGAGATGGACACTTTGAGTATCTGGTCATGCCCTTTGGACTGTGCAACGCCCCTGCCGTCTTCCAAGACTTTGTCAATGAAATTTTTTGTGATCTGTTATACTCCTGTGTTGTTGTATATCTGGACGATATCCTAATTTTTTCTGCCAATCTAGAAGAACACCGCCAGCATGTCCGTATGGTTCTTCAGAGACTTCGTGACAACCAACTCTATGCCAAAATTGAGAAATGTCTGTTTGAATGCCAATCTCTTCCTTTTCTAGGATATTTGGTCTCTGGCCAGGGACTACAGATGGATCCAGACAAACTCTCTGCCGTCTTAGATTGGCCACGCCCCTCCGGACTCCGTGCTATCCAACGCTTTTTGGGGTTCGCCAATTATTACAGGCAATTTATTCCACATTTTTCTACCATTGTGGCTCCTATCGTGGCTTTAACCAAAAAAAATGCTGATCCCAAGTCCTGGCCTCCTCAAGCAGAAGACGCCTTTAAACGACTCAAGTCTGCCTTTTCTTCGGCTCCCGTCCTCTCCAGACCTGACCCTTCCAAACCCTTCCTATTGGAGGTTGATGCCTCCTCAGTGGGAGCTGGAGCTGTTCTTCTACAAAAAAATTCTTCCGGGCATGCTGTCACTTGTGGTTTTTTCTCTAGGACCTTCTCTCCAGCGGAGAGGAACTACTCCATCGGGGATCGAGAGCTTCTAGCCATTAAATTAGCACTTGAGGAATGGAGGCATCTGCTGGAGGGATCAAGTTCTCCTGTTATTATCTACACCGACCACAAGAACCTCTCCTACCTCCAGTCTGCCCAACGGCTGAATCCTCGCCAGGCCCGGTGGTCTCTGTTCTTTGCCCGATTTAATTTTGAGATTCACTTTCGTCCTGCCGATAAGAACATTAGGGCCGATGCTCTCTCTCGTTCCTCGGATGCCTCAGAAGTTGAACTCTCTCCGCAACACATCATTCCACCTGACTGCCTGATCTCCACTTCTCCTGCCTCCATCAGGCAGACTCCTCCAGGAAAGACCTTTGTTTCTCCTCGCCAACGCCTCGGAATCCTCAAATGGGGTCACTCCTCCCATCTCGCAGGTCATGCGGGTATCAAGAAATCTGTGCAACTCATCTCCCGCTTCTATTGGTGGCCGACTCTGGAGACGGATGTTGTGGACTTTGTGCGAGCCTGCACTATCTGTGCCCGGGATAAGACTCCTCGCCAGAAGCCCGCTGGTTTTCTTCATCCTCTGCCTGTCCCCGAACAGCCTTGGTCTCTGATTGGTATGGATTTTATTACTGATTTACCCCCTTCCCGTGGCAACACTGTTATTTGGGTGGTCGTTGATCGATTCTCCAAAATGGCACATTTCATCCCTCTTCCTGGTCTTCCTTCTGCGCCTCAGTTGGCTAAACAATTTTTTGTACACATTTTTCGTCTTCACGGGTTGCCTACGCAGATTGTCTCGGATAGAGGTGTCCAATTCGTGTCTAAATTCTGGAGGGCTCTCTGTAAACAACTCAAGATTAAATTAAATTTTTCTTCTGCATATCATCCCCAGTCCAATGGACAAGTAGAAAGGATTAACCAGATCTTGGGTGATTATTTGCGACATTTTGTTTCCTCCCGCCAGGATGACTGGGCAGATCTCCTCCCATGGGCCGAATTCTCGTATAACTTCAGGGTCTCTGAGTCTTCCTCCAAATCCCCATTTTTCGTGGTGTACGGCCGTCACCCTCTTCCCCCCCTCCCTACTCCCTTGCCCTCTGGTCTGCCCGCTGTGGATGAAATTTCTCGTGACCTTTCCATCATATGGAGAGAGACCCAAAATTCTCTCTTACAGGCTTCATCACGCATGAAGAAGTTCGCGGATAAGAAAAGAAGAGCTCCCCCCGTTTTTTCCCCTGGAGACAAGGTATGGCTCTCCGCTAAATATGTCCGCTTCCGTGTCCCTAGCTACAAGTTGGGACCACGCTATCTTGGTCCTTTCAAAATTTTGTGTCAAATTAATCCTGTCTCTTATAAACTTCTTCTTCCTCCCTCTCTTCGTATCCCTAATGCCTTTCACGTCTCTCTTCTCAAACCACTCATCCTCAACCGTTTTTCTCCCAAATCTGTTCCTCCCTCTCCTGTTTCCGGCTCCTCGGACATCTTCTCGGTCAAAGAAATTTTAGCTGCCAAAAAGGTCAGAGGGAAAAATTTTTTTTTAGTGGACTGGGAGGGTTGTGGTCCTGAAGAGAGATCCTGGGAACCTGAGGACAACATCCTAGACAAAAGTCTGCTCCTCAGGTTCTCAGGCTCTAAGAAGAGGGGGAGACCCAAGGGGGGGGGTACTGTTACGCCGAGCGCTCCGGGTCCCCGCTCCTCCCCGGAGCGCTCGCTTCACTCTCCCCGCGGCAGCGCTCCGGTCACGTCCTCTGACCCGGGGCGCTGCGATTCCGCTGCCAGCCGGGATGCGATTCGCGATGCGGGTAGCGCCCGCTCGCGATGCGCACCCCGGCTCCCCTACCTGACTCGCTCTCCGTCTGTTCTGTCCCGGCGCGCGCGGCCCCGCTCCCTAGGGCGCGCGCGCGCCGGGTCTCTGCGATTTAAAGGGCCACTGCGCCGCTGATTGGCGCAGTGGTTCCAATTAGTGTGTTCACCTGTGCACTTCCCTATATCACCTCACTTCCCCTGCACTCCCTTGCCGGATCTTGTTGCCTTAGTGCCAGTGAAAGCGTTCCTTGTGTGTTCCTTGCCTGTGTTTCCAGACCTTCTGCCGTTGCCCCTGACTACGATCCTTGCTGCCTGCCCCGACCTTCTGCTACGTCCGACCTTGCTTTTGCCTACTCCCTTGTACCGCGCCTATCTTCAGCAGCCAGAGAGGTGAGCCGTTGCTAGTGGATACGACCTGGTTACTACCGCCGCAGCAAGACCATCCCGCTTTGCGGCGGGCTCTGGTGAAAACCAGTAGTGGCTTAGAACCGGTCCACTAGCACGGTCCACGCCAATCCCTCTCTGGCACAGAGGATCCACTACCTGCCAGCCGGCATCGTGACAGCGGTGCTAAGAGGGGAATGTATCAAATTGGCGTCCCACCAAAAAAAGTTACGATCCCAAAAAATACAATCCCTTATATCTCAAATTAAAATTTTGGAAAATAATCATAAAAGAACTCCTACAAATAATTTGTTAACAGAATTAAAAAAATTACGATTCCAATTGTATCAAGCCCTACATTACAAGTTTGACTTTTTTCTTAAAAAGACAAATACTCAATTTTACGGACACGGAAATAAAGCAGGCAAGATGCTGGCCAATAAATTTAGGTCTATAACGAACAAATCAAAAATTTCACATATCCTTAATAGTAAAGGAGAAAAAATATTAAATCCAAAATTAATTGCAAATGTTATGGCAGAGTACTATGAAAAATTGTACAATCTAAAATCGGACCCTGACATTATTCAACCCCAAATCTCATTGATTGATCGCTTTTTATCGAATCTAAACCTCCCCTATATAAATTCAGATGATTCTGAGGCCCTCAATAGCCCCATCACTGAGATTGAGCTGAACTCGGTCATATCCTCTCTAAAGTTGAATAAATCCCCAGGACCTGACGGGTTCACAGGGGAATACTATAAGAAATATCAAAGTACTCTTGGTAAATATCTCCTCCCTTTATTCAATTCTATGTTTCAGTCTGGTTATATCCCACCCGAAATGCTACGAGCGACAATTATCACGATTCCCAAACCAGGTAAAACCCCTGATAGACCAGAGAATTTTCGGCCGATTTCACTTCTCAACATTGATTTAAAAATATATTCAAAAATCCTTGCGAACAGAATTAATAATATTCTCCCTTCCCTGATCAAAAATGACCAGGTGGGTTTTGTCCAACAAAGACAAACAGTAGACGGAACTAGACGGTTCATTAATTTAATTCACCATGTAGAATCCTGTCGAATACCTTCATTACTACTGACTTTAGATGCTGAGAAGGCCTTTGACAGAATTCATTGGGGTTACCTGGGGCGCACACTGTCAAAATTTGGGTTCTCCGACAAAATTAGGACCGCGATCATGGCGCTATATAGTTCCCCTTCAGCTTCTGTTTTTACCTCAGGTTTCATGTCTAATAATTTTGATATCACTAACGGGACCAGACAGGGTTGCCCCCTTTCTCCCCTTATTTTTGCCCTGGCGATGGAACCCTTAGCGGAAAGTATTAGACTTAACCCGACAATAGCAGGCATAAAAATTGGTGATAGAGAACACCGTATTGGCCTATTCGCGGATGACATTCTGATAATTTGTAGAGACCCTGAGGTTTCCATCCCTAGAATTATTGAAGAATTAGACAATTTTGGTAAGCTTTCTTATTATAAAATTAACCCCTCCAAATCCCATATTTTGAATATGGGCTTGACCAACAAAGTTGTTTCCAGACTGAAGGGCCTATATCCTTTTTCCTGGGCGGAGAATTGTATTCCCTATCTGGGTATTAAATTAACCTTTCCTACTAAAAAATTGTATGACCTTAATTATATTCCACTTTATACGGATCTAAAAAGAATTACTTCCCAGATGCCCAATTTGAAGGTGTCCTGGCTGGGTAAGGTTTCGGCCATCAAAATGATGGTTTTGCCTAAAATTCTCTATACCTTCAGAAATGTACCGATTACTTTGCCCTACCGATACATTCAATCTCTGCAGGCACTACTTATGAAATACATTTGGAAAGGAAGGAAGTCCAGAATTAAGACATCTTACCTGTACCCATCCCTTAAAAATGGAGGAATTAGCTGTCCATCTATTGCGTCTTACTATAAAGCGGTTATTATGGA
The DNA here is from genome assembly GCF_029499605.1 of Hyla sarda. Lineage (NCBI taxonomy): Eukaryota > Metazoa > Chordata > Amphibia > Anura > Hylidae > Hyla > Hyla sarda. The sequence goes on from NC_079189.1 coordinate 398,512,439, forward strand.
CCAATTAAAGTCTCTGTGGCTTCTAGACACATCAAAGTTGTGGGTGGAGATTGAACATTTTGTATTGAATCGTACCCCTATTGCCCACACATTAATTGCTACTCATTTATTTCATTCTAAACCCTTCTCTGAGCATCCCATGATTGCTGCCATTCATTCTGTTTGGTCTGCCTATGTCATACCACGTCGTCTTTATCATACCGCACACCTGGAAGCCCCAATAGGAGTATTAGAAGCCCTTATACCCCACCTCACGTTAGAAACATGGATACATAAGGGAATACACAAAATAGGAGATGTATGGGATGGAGAGAAATGTGTATCCTTTGACGATTTACACCACTCATTCGATATCTCTCACAAAGATTTCTATAAATTTCTCCAAGTTAGACACGCCATGGAAACTGTACAGGTACCTCTCTCCACTGTTAACTCAGAATTACATAACTGGTTTTCTCAAGGGGGTTACCATAGAGGAGGCATATCTTGGTGTTATAATTTCTTAGTCAATAAACATGGTGTAATAGAAGATATGAACAAAACTAGATGGGAACAAGATTTAAATGTGTCATTCTCGGATGACCAATGGAGTAGAGCCCACTCAGTTGTACCCAAACTTTCTAGGTGCGTGGCCCACTTGGAGACATCCAAAAAACTGCTATATAGATGGTATTTAGTCCCTGACAGACTAGCCAAATTTACTTCTTCTTCGGAGAAGTGTTGGAGGTGCAAGGAGAGAGGTACCTTCTATCACGTATGGTGGCAATGTCCCAAAATAAGTGTGATGTGGAAACGTATAGGTAGATTAATGTCTAGCATTTGCGGCTTCCCTGTCATACTGAATCCAGCTCTAGCTCTGCTTAATGTAGATATAGACCAATATTCTTCTTTCCATAAGTCTATAATTATTCATATATTAATTGTCACTAGATTTCTCATAGTTAAGTATTGGACTTCATCCCATATTCCATCCATTAAAGAGATCGTTTCTAAAGTTAATCTTAACGGGTGGCACGAATATAAGGTGGCTTCGGCTTGTGACAGGGAGGCTGAATTTCTTACTAGATGGGATGTTTGGTTACAGGGCCCACATAATACAATACAGATATAACGGATAATTGAGGTACTCGTGAGACCCTGGTATACTTGGGTTTGTACTCATACAGTAAACTAAGACCCGGAAAAATAAAAAGAGGAAAGGTATATTTTACCTATTTGATGGATGGAACTTGTACAATGTGTTAGTTATCTTATGTTGTTATTTATTTACACTTTCAGAGAGGTGTTTCACCTCCTTATATGTTCTAAGTGTATTATGTTCTACTTTTTGTATATGAAAATCTTTTCAATAAAAAAGTATTGTTATAAAAAAAAAAAAAGGATTATGTGGCGAGCTCCCTGGGAGTGTATCACTACAATAATATATAACTATGCTATGAGTACAGATAAACTCTATTATGGGGGAGATTTATCAAAACCTATCCAGAGGAAAAGTTGCTGAGCCCATAGCAACCAATCAGATCGCTTCTTTCATTTTTAACAAGGCCTCTGCAAAATGAAAGCAGCGATCTGATTGGTTGCTATAGAATACTGGGCAACTTTTCCTTTGCACAGGTTTTGATAAATCTCCCTATAACCACATATGTGCACATGCATTACTTAAAGGGATATTCCAGGATTTTTATTTTATTTTGACTATGCTACAGGGGCTGTAAAGTTAGTGTAGTTCATAATATAGTGTCTGTACCTGTGTATGACAGTTTTCTCACAATTCTTCTGTGATTTTCACCCCAATACAAAATGACTGTTGTCTCAGATTTTTCCCAGCTTGCAATGCGGCCGAGACCTGACTCACTAGTCAGCTGATGACAGGGAGCCTGTCTGCTTCAATGGGTGGAGGGATCGCTTGCTTGAAGAGGGATCAATCTGCAACTAATGCAACAGCTGTGGGTCTTTGGATACAGCTCATCTATGTTTCAGTGGGTGGGGTGGCTGATGTGTGGGAGGGAGGAAAATGGAATTATGGGATTTGTAGTATAAAAAAAAAGTCAAACAGGAAATACAAGTTCACAAAAAGCTAGCCGCAGTGTTATGGTAATCTCATGACATGGGCATTTAGCCCCAAGACAAGCGCAGATCTTTCCTAAGCTTGTTCATTACTGTCTGCCAGGTATGTACTAAAATCACCTTATGTTGGATAACCCCTTTAAGCTATATGCCCTGGGGTGAACAGATGGGTGTTTACTGCTAATCCTAGCACTAGCAAATAGCCCTAGGATGATGTAGGGGGTTAAACAATAACAAATCTCCAAACCCCACATCTAGGAGTAACTCCAGGTGGGGGTACAATACCCCATATGAAACACCCTCCCTTAAAACATAACTTTTATTTCAGTGTATATTAGCAAATGAAACTTATGAAAACTTTATAGTTTAAAACACCAGCAAACTGTCGCCACAGTAGTATTTTGTGATATGCTCTCATATCATGCTGGTGTTTTAAACTATAAAGTTTTCATAAGTTTCATTTGCTAATATACACTGAAAGAAAAGTTAAGTTTTAAGGGAGGGTGTTTCATATGGGGTATTGTACCCCCACCTGGAGTTACTCCTAGGTGTGGGGTTTGGAGATTTGCTACTGCTAATCCTAAACACCATCCAAAAATATTAGGAATTCAGAACCATTGGGACTCACATAGTGTTGCCTTCCTATATACGTTACAATCATTTGACATATCAGTTCTTTGTCTGCTGTCCACAAGTGCATTTGATATATCTTACTGGTTTAACAAATGCTTATGGTATATTCTATTATGTTTTTTCTTATCCCATTGGATATACTGTATACCCTGATAAACCTGACAATATCATTCAGCAGAAACACATTGGAATCAATGGAATCTATGATAGTTGTATTGTTATGGTTACTTTATATATCGATTTTACACTTTTTGTGGCTATTGCAATATGGAATTATACTTGGCTATTGCCAAATGGTGTAAGGTATTTAGCACCCCTCTCTGCATCTATTGCCTCCACCGTCAATGCCGCTGCATCTTAGGACCCTTTTTGTTTTTTTCCCCTCGTTTTATTGTAGGAAGGAAGGAACTGTCTGTTAGGGAAGTGGGCACCCCAAAAGGCATGGATAGATGAACTAGAGGAAAGCATTAAGCTAGGGTAGGGCAAAATTGGTTATCCTGCAACACCCCTTTGATTCATGGCTTCATGATTTTTTGTTATCTTCATGAATTCATGATTCATAGATGGGGACTAGTTATCGCTTTTTGTATCTGGAAATTTAAAATTTTTAGAAAAGAAGTGCTTAAGGGGAACCTGTCATCATATTATACTATAGATAACGTGTGGGACGTGGGACAGGGGAACCTGTCATCATATTATACTATAGATAACGTGTAGGTTTTATTTTATTTTACTACTTTAAAAAAAATTATAACTACAGGCACCAAAATTTGTACAGTGGTCCCTCAACATACGATGGTAATTCGTTCCAAACGACCCATCGTTTGTCGAATCTATCGTATGTTGAGGGATCCGTGCAATGTAAAGTATAGGAAGCTGTACTTACCTGTCCCCGCCACTCCGCACCAGGTCCTCACCGCTCCCGATGCTGTCCAAGGGGCTCCCGATGCTGTCCCGCTGCTCCGGTGTCTTCTTCGCGATCCTCCGGTGTCTTGCGCATCTTCTACAGGGTCCGGGCCTCGCTTTCAGGTGACGTTATTACGCTTCTGCGCCGGTGCGGCGTGCGTAGTGACGTAGTAACGACGCCGGAAAGCAAGGCCCGGACCCTGGAGAAGATGCGCAACACACCGGAGGATCGCGAAGTGGACCCGGAGCAGCGGGAATAGGTAAGTGAACCTGCTGGGGCACATTACACTGCTATCCGACAGCAGCTTAAACATTTTGCGCTGTCGGATAGCAGTTAATGCGATGGCCCCGACATATAAAAGCATCGTATGTCGATGCTGACATTGACATGCGATGGCCTCTGAGAGGCCATCGTATGTCGATTTTATCATATGTCAGGGCCATCGTAGGTCGGGGGGTTACTGTATGTTTAAAATTGTCATCTTTTGATCCCTGTAATATGATGACAGGGGAACCTGTCATCATATTATACTATAGATAACGTGTGGGAATAAAAAAAAAAAAAAAAAAAACTTCTATTTAATTTCTATGCAGTGCACTTTATTTAGAATGGACAAAGTGTAGTTATTCTGTGGGTCAATAGATATCCTAGCATACCCATATTTACATAGCTTTTCTGTTACTACTTTTTCTTGTACTACTTTTTGAGAAGTCAAACCTTTTTTGTAACATAATGGCCCTTATTTACCAATGTGAAGTGTAGTTTTCTTTGTGGTTCTTTTTCCGACAGATATTTTTCCATGGTATATACTATTATTTCTTGTATTTGGCGATTTTACCTATATTTTGCACTTTTCCCTACCTTTTGCTTTTTTCACACATCCTCTGAGCTGTCGGGTTTTCCAGGGTTCAAATCCACCACATTTTATGTGGGAATGTTAGTAAATTTGTAGGTTTTTTTTCTGAAAATTTAGTTCTCTTTTAGACACACCTCCTTTTCCCCAATGGCCACACTTTTTTTTCTGGTGAGTAAAGTGGTGAGTAAAATGTTTTTGGATTTTCGGTGCAAGTTTTGGCGCACAACATATGCAACATAAAAAACCCTATAAAATCTACTTAGAAAAACCTTAGTAAATGAGGATAGATAAGTATGCTTAAAATCAGCTTATTCTGACCCCTATAACTTTTTTTAACTTTTCTGTCTATGGGACTGTTTGCACTGTAATCTATAGTTTCTATCTGTACCACTTTTTGCTTATGTGTGACTGTTTGATTACTTTTTTATTCAATATTTTCTGCTATGTGGAAAACGATGAGCAATATTTTTTTTAAAATAGTTTTTCCTATAAAGGAGGTTTAAATAATAGCTTATTTTCTGATGATACATTCCCTTTAACCCTTTAAGCACGAAGCTCCTTTAGACCTTAAGGTCCGGGACAGTTATTGTTTTTTTCCTCCTCCCCTTCTAAAAATCATAACGCTATCAATTTTGCACCTACATTTCCATATAAAGGCTTGAAAACAAAATACAAAAAACGTAATTTTGTTACTTTTGGGCGCTTTTTTCTGGAGGTCCATACGGTCACATGGATACCCAACTTTTGTAGGTTTTATTTTATTTTACTACTTTTAAAAAAATTATAACTACAGGCACCAAAATTTGTATGTTTAAAATTGTCATCTTTTTATTCCTATAATATGACAGGGGAACCTGTCATCATATTATCCTATAGATAACGTGTGGGAATAAAAAATAAAAAAAACTTCTATTTCATTTCTATGCAGTGCACTTAGAATGGACAAAGTGTAGTTATTCTGTGGGTCAATAGATATCCTAGCATACCCATATTTACATAGCTTTTCTGTTACTACTTTTTCTTGTACTACTTTTTGAGAAGTCAAACATTTTTTGTAACATAATGGCTGTTACGCCGAGCGCTCCGGGTCCCCGCTCCTCCCCGGAGCGCTCGCTTCACTCTCCCCGCGGCAGCGCTCCGGTCACGTCCTCTGACCCGGGGCGCTGCGATTCCGCTGCCAGCCGGGATGCGATTCGCGATGCGGGTAGCGCCCGCTCGCGATGCGCACCCCGGCTCCCCTACCTGACTCGCTCTCCGTCTGTTCTGTCCCGGCGCGCGCGGCCCCGCTCCCTAGGGCGCGCGCGCGCCGGGTCTCTGCGATTTAAAGGGCCACTGCGCCGCTGATTGGCGCAGTGGTTCCAATTAGTGTGTTCACCTGTGCACTTCCCTATATCACCTCACTTCCCCTGCACTCCCTTGCCGGATCTTGTTGCCTTAGTGCCAGTGAAAGCGTTCCTTGTGTGTTCCTTGCCTGTGTTTCCAGACCTTCTGCCGTTGCCCCTGACTACGATCCTTGCTGCCTGCCCCGACCTTCTGCTACGTCCGACCTTGCTTTTGCCTACTCCCTTGTACCGCGCCTATCTTCAGCAGCCAGAGAGGTGAGCCGTTGCTAGTGGATACGACCTGGTCACTACCGCCGCAGCAAGACCATCCCGCTTTGCGGCGGGCTCTGGTGAAAACCAGTAGTGGCTTAGAACCTGTCCACTAGCACGGTCCACGCCAATCCCTCTCTGGCACAGAGGATCCACTACCTGCCAGCCGGCATCGTGACAATGGCCCTTATTTACCAAAGTGAAGTGTAGTTTTCTTTGTGGTTTTTTTTCCGAGAGATATTTTTCCATGGTATATACTATTATATCTTGTATTTGGCGATTTTACCTATATTTTGCACTTTTCCCTACCTTTTGCTTTTTCACACATGCTCTGAGCTGTCGGGTTTTCCAGGGTTCAAATCCACCACATTTTATGTGGGAATGTTAGTAAATTTGTAGTTTTTTTTCTTTTCTGAAAATTAAGTTCTCTTTTAGACACACCTCCTTTTCCCCAATGGCCACACTTTTTTTCTGGTGAGTAAAGTGGTGAGTAAAATGTTTTTGGATTTTCGGTGCAAGTTCTGGCGCACAACATATGCAACATAAAAAAAAACATAAAATCTACTCAGAAAAACCTTAGTAAATGAGGACCGATAAGTATGCTTAAAAACAGGCACCAAAATTTGTATCTTTAAAATTATCATCTTTTGATCCCTATAACTTTTTTATTTTTCTGCATACAGGGATATATGAGGGTTCATTTTTTGTGCCGTGATCTGTAGTTTGTATTGGTACCATTTTTATTTTGATGGGACTTTTTGATCGCTTTTTATTAGTTTTTTTTATGGTATATGAAGTGATTAAAAATTCACAGTTTTGGACTGTTTAACTAACCTTATATTTTAATAGTTTGGACATTTACGCATGCAGCGATACCACATATAATTTTATTATTTTATGTAAAAAAATGGGAAATTTTAACTTATATTAGGGAAGGGGTTAATTCACTTTTATTAAGTTTTTTATTTCTTTTTTTACTGTTTTTTTTCTTTAGTCCCAGTAGGGGGCTTCACCATGCAATCTGAAGATTGCATACACTGTTCAATGCAATGCCATAGCATAGCATTGATCAGTGTTATCGGTGCTCTGCTACATGGCTAGCTGGACAAATCGGACGTCGAGAAGGCAGGTAAGGGCCCTCCTGCCGTCCACTCAGCTGATCGGGACCCATGATTTTGCTGCAGATGTCTGATCAGCATCCCTGAGCTACTGTCACCATTAACCCCGCTCTTTAGACACGGCAATCAACTTTAGTCACGGCGTCTAAAGGTTTAATGCCGGGCATCGGCCTGATAAGTGATGCCCAGTATTAACCGTGGGTACTGGCTGTTCATAGCAACCAGGACCCACCAATCTTGAAGTGTTCTCCACTCATTAGAATGGTTTAAACCCCGGTAACAGGACCAGGGTGTACAGGTATGCCCTCGGTCCTTAAGTACCAGGAGGCAAGGGCATATCTTTGTCCTGGACGGGTTAAAGTGTTCCCTTTGCAAACATGTCAAAAGTTTAGCTCAGTTAGGGTCTCGGTGCTAAGACCCCCACTGAACATTAGATAGACCAGGAAGAAGGGCATGGCTAAGCACAAGGGCTTTCTGCCTTTTCTGTATTGTTGCAGTAGATGGACTCCATAGACTTACAATGGAGCCTGCTACAAGACAGAGATAAGAAAGGTGCTCAGCAGCATGCTTCTCCCAGCTCTATCTAAAGATCGGTGGGGGTCTCAGCATTGGGAAACCAACCAATCAATATTTTTCATATATCTGTGCAACATGTCAAAAGTTTTGGTAAATGAATAGGAGGCTGTTACGCCGAGCGCTCCGGGTCCCTGTTCCTCCCCGGAGCGCTCGCCTCATCTTCGTTGTTGCAGCGCCCCGGTCAGATCCACTGACCGGGTGCGCTGCGGTCCCGCCTTCAGCCGGGATGCGATTCGCGATGCGGATAGCGCCCGCTCGCGATGCGCACCCCGGCCCCCGTACCTGACTCGCTCTCCCTCGGTCCTGTCCCGGCGCGCGCGGCCCCGCTCCCTAGGGCGCGCGCGCGCCGGGTCTCTGCGATTTAAAGGGCCAGTGCACCAATGATGGTGCCTGGTCCAATCTTCCCAATTAGCTTATTTGGCTCCCACCTGTGCACTTCCCTATATCACCTCACTTCCCCTGCACTCCCTGGCCGGATCTTGTTGCACTTGTGCCTAGTGAAAGCGTTCCCTTGTCTGTTCCTAGTCCGTGTTCCTGACCTCCTGCCGTTGCCCCTGACTACGATCCTTGCCGCCTGCCCCCGACCTTCTGCTACGTCCGACCTTGCTTCTGCCTACTCCCTTGTACCGCGCCTGTCATCAGCAGTCAGAGAGGTGAGCCGTTGCTAGTGGATACGACCTGGTCACTACCGCCGCAGCAAGACCATCCCGCTTTGCGGCGGGCTCTGGTGAAAACCAGTGGTGACTTAGAACCGGTCCACTAGCGCGGTCCTCGCCAATCCCTCTCTGACACAGAGGATCCACTACCTGCCAGCCGGCATCGTGACAGAGGCTTTGAGTTATTTGCATAGACTTAATTTATGAGATTTATAGCAAAGAGGGTGAACACATCTATGCTGACTACTTAAAAAAAAAAATTAACAGGGTGTTTTGTTTTCTTTTCACTGTGGATTATTTTGTCATGCTCTTTGCATTACAACTATAATAAAATTTATTTTAATTCTAGCTTGTAATGCAACAAAATGGGGAAACATCAACCTTATACATATTTCTGACACTTTATAGACATTCATTCACGATGGCACTGGAACATTTTATTGTACATGATGTGTTCTTTAGTATATTGTGTTGAATCATTTAGCATTAAACTCTGCAGCATAAAATCTGCAGCTTCAAATCCTACATGTAAATACACCCTAAAGTGGTACTCCAAGTTTACATTTTTATATATAATCTATACCCATTATAGATTACCCAATATCTAACATCCCAATATTACCTTTTTTTTTTTTTATCAGTGTTTGTGTATTTTGTAGCTTATCCAGCTGCCCCTGGAAGTTCAGTGTTGCTGTCAAATCAGAAAGTAAGCACAGACATCGAGCGTAGCACAGATTTTTAGGGGTGAGAATTGGCAGCAGAATTTAGTTAAAAACAGCCTTTACAGACTAGTGAGCGTAAACAATATACTGGTAGCTGACCTTTTTTTGAGCAATATGTTGGATAACACCTTTAAACATGTTGAACTCTTAGGAGGTCGTACCCCTCCTACTAACCCTATGCTCTTTTTCATCCAAATGACGCAAAAAGGGAAAGACACACATCTTTTTGCAAAAGAAAGCTTGTGCAATAATGAGCAATTTTTGTAGAACAGATAATGTGGCGCATATTGTTTAATAATTCAGCCATGTTCATATTCCACTCTGTATTTTTATATTTTTTAGGTTATTTGATCTTTGTTTCCTCTTCAGTAAATCAGATAATGTACATGTCCTCAGTTCATCTGTTACACTGTGTTTAGCACAATAATATTTCCCAGATTCTTCAGGTTTCACTCCAGTGAGTTTGAAATAAACTTCTCCTTTATTTGTGTCTCTTGAGAGAGTTATTCGTCCCTGGAGAGACTGAGCATAGTATTTGTCATTTTGATGGATTATTCTCCCCAACCACTCCAGACCTTTTCCTGCAGGTTGTCTGACCCATTCTATAGAATATATTTTACTGCTGTCAGTCAGGGAGGCTCCAGTCACTTTACAGGTCATGGCCAGAGTCTCCGATGGTCTCAAAGTCCTAGGACCAGACTCCACTAAGGAGATTTGTGAAGTGACATCTGTAGACAAATACATATATACACAACAATAGATAAATAACACATCAGATTTAATCTAATTATTACTTCATATAAATTCTGACTCACATTGTAGGGACAATCCAATACAGAGGAACCACAGGAAATTCTTCATGTCTAGTGTGAGCAGTCAGTGATCCTCAGCTCAGGTTCTGTGTGCTCTGATGCTGCTCAGTGGATACGTCCTGGCCTCTCTGCTCTATTTATATCATCTGAATATATTTACATACACATTGTGCTATCAGTTAACCAATAATAGCCTTGCTTTTATATAAATATATATATATATATATATATATATATATATACTATAAATGTGCCACCTTTTTGAATTAGGGGTCACATTATCAGAGTACACTAACTAATGGAATCACAGCTAAAGTAGTATTCATTATTTAACTGCGCTCAGGGCTCACTTAAAAGAAAACACCATACTGATCCCTCTAGCACCCTCACTACTCCTGTTCTCCCACTATCTCTGCATTGATTCCCTACCATGCTGCAATTCCTTGAGTCTGTGTCGCACAAGGACCATCATGCTCAGCCAATCAGTGGCAGCAGCCATAGACCAACATGGAGGTAGTTGGTGTGGCAGTGAAGCAAGGGGGTGAGCATAGTTGTCATGAGCACAGTTAAATACAAAAACATGTCCAGCATATCCCTTAAAAGCAACGTGAATGCCCACCTTTTCCTTTAAACACTATTTTATCCATATGATTACTTCAATAATTGATAAAATTGATAAAATGAACTAGCTCACTCATTATCAGGTAAAGTAAGAGATCATATGATACACTGCTTAAATATTACCAATTTCAATGATGTTACAGCAACAGGATACATTTTTAAAAGTCCTGACAATTCTGTAACCTTCTGCTAAAGAATGTCAGATTTGAAACAAAATGAGGGTATTTCCTGAAGGTTAAAAAAGATCACAAGCTTAAGGGGTACTCCACCACTAGACATCTTATCCAAAGGATAGGGATAAGATGTCTGGTAGAGGGGGTCTGGCCTCTGGGACCCCCACAATCCCTGTGCCATGGTCATGACATCATGTCACATCCCCTGCGATAGACTATGGGCAACTGTGTCACTCTTCCCCCTGCACAGGTTTTGATAAATCTCCCTCCTTGTACTTATTGTGAACAGTGCCACCGGGATATGTTAGGACCAGTCCTAACCAATCCAGCAAGTAGAACTTAGTAAATTCCAATAGATAACTGCAAAAACAAGAATGATACCTCAACAATCCATATAGGAAATATCAGAGCAGAGGGAAAAGTAGCTGAAACGGGTGGATGTGAAAAAGCAGAGAAAATAGAGGGGAAAACATAAATGAAGGTGTGCATTTCCCCATGCTTTTTTTTTTTTAACTTAAATTTACACAGATATCCAATAAAACAAGAAGCACATTAGCTTTATACTGTGGGTCAGTGATACCTAATTGATAAAGTTTTTGTTGTGTTTTTATATTTTTAACCTCTTGGGGATGAAGGGCACACCTGTATGCCCTTGTCCCGCTCCCCTTCTATAACGGGCGCTTAGAAACTGTGAGCGGGTCATAACGGGGTGGTCCCGCCAGGACCCATGCCTAATGCTGGATATCACTATGCGCTGTGATGCCTAGCATTAACCTCTTTGATGCCACAATCAAATTCTCGCTGTCTGAACTGCCCACTCGCGGTCTGAACTGTCCCTCGATGCTCCAGTCAGCAGGCAGGCTGGAGGAGCAGAGCACCGATAACACTGATCAATGCTCTTCTATGGAAGAGCATTGGACAGTGTATGCAATCAAATGATTGCATGTTATAGTGTAAAGAAAAGTTTCCCCCATACCCTAATAAAAGTTTGAATCACCCCCATTTTCCCATAAAAAATGTATGCAACACAGTCATCACAGCATAAAATTATTTTTTATTCCAAATGTACTCCGGCCGAATAAAAGGTACGGACCTATTGTACAGGGTGGACCATTTATATGGATACACCTTAATAAAATGGGAATTGTTGGTGATATTCCTGTTTGTGGCACATTAGTATATGTGAGGGGGGAACTTTTCAAGATGCGTGGTGACCATGGCAGCCATTTTGAATCCAACTTTTGTTTTTCAATAGGAAGAGGGTTATGTGACACATCAAACTTATTGGGAATTTCACAAGAAAAACAATGATGTTCTTGGTTTTAACATAACTTTATTCTTTCATGAGTTATTTACAAGTTTCTGACCACTTATAAAATGTGTTCAATGTGCTGCCCATTGTGTTGGATTGTCAATGCAACCCTCTTCTCCCACTCTTCACACACTGATAGAAACACCGCAGGAGAAATGCTAGCACAGGCTTCCAGTATCCGTAGTTTCAGATCCTGCACATCTCGTATCTTCACAGCATAGACAAGTGCCTTCAGATGACCCCAAAGATAAAAGTCTAAGGGGGTCAGATTGGGAGACCTTGGGGGCCATTCAACTGGCCCACGATGACCAATCCACTTTCCAGGAAACTGTTCATCTAGGAATGCTCTGGCCGGACACCCATAATGTGGTTGTCACGATTCGGCTGGCAGGAGGTGGATCCTCTGTGCCAGAGAGGGATTGGCGTGGACCGTGCTGGTGGACCGGTTCTAAGTTGCTACTGGTATTCACCAGAGCCCACCGCAAAGCGGGATGGTCTTGCAGCGGCGGTAGCAACCAGGTCGTATCCACTAGCAACGGCTCAACCTCTCTGACTGCTGAAGATAGGCGCGGTACAAGGGAGTAGACAAGAGCAAGGTCGGACGTAGCAGAAGGTCGGGGCAGGCAGCAAGGATCGTAGTCAGGGGCAACGGCAGGAGGTCTGGAACACAGGCTAGGAACACACAAGGAAACGCTTTCACTGGCACAATGGCAACAAGATCCGGCGAGGGAGTGCAGGGGAAGTGAGGTATAAATAGGGAGTGCACAGGTGAACACACTAATTAAGCCAACTGCGCCAATCAGTGGCGCAGTGGCCCTTTAAATCGCAGAGACCCGGCGCGCGCGCGCCCTAAGGAGCGGGGCCGCGCGCGCCGGGACAGGACCGACGGAGAGCGAGTCAGGTACGGGAGCCGGGGTGCGCATCGCGAGCGGGCGCCACCCGCATCGCGAATCGCATCCCGGCTGGGAGAGGTATCGCAGCGCACCCGGTCAGCAGGTCTGACTGGGGCGCTGCAATTGCGAGGATGTTGCGAGGATGTTGCAATTGCGAGGATGTTGCAATTGCGAGGATGTTGCGAGCGCTCCGGGGAGGAGCGGGGACCCGGAGCGCTCGGCGTAACAGTACGCCGAGTACGCCTTGGGTCTCCCCCTCTTCTTGGAGCCTGAGAACCTGAGGACCAGACTTTTGTCTAGGATGTTGTCCTCAGGTTCCCAGGATCTCTCTTCAGGACCACAGCCCTCCCAATCTACCAAAAAAAATATTTTTCCTCTGACCGTCTTGGAGGCCAGTATCTCCTTCACGGAGAAGATGTCAGAAGAACCGGAAACAGGAGTGGGAGAAACAAGTTTGGGAGAGAAACGGTTGATGATGAGTGGTTTAAGGAGAGAGACATGGAAGGCATTGGGAATACGAAGAGAAGGAGGAAGAAGGAGTTTGTAAGAGACAGGATTAATCTGGCACAAGACTTTGAAAGGACCAAGATAGCGTGGTCCCAGTTTGTAACTGGGGACACGAAAGCAGACATATTTAGCGGAGAGCCATACCTTGTCTCCGGGAGCAAAAATGGGGGGAGTTCTTCTTTTCTTATCGGCAAACCTTTTCATGCGGGATGAAGCCTGTAAAAGAGAATTTTGGGTCTCTTTCCATATGGTGGAAAGATCACGAGTCACTTCATCCACAGCGGGCAAACCAGAGGGCAAGGGAGTAGGGAGGGGGGGAAGAGGGTGACGGCCGTACACCACGAAAAATGGGGACTTAGCAGAAGATTCAGAGACTCTGAAGTTGTATGAGAATTCGGCCCATGGTAGAAGATCTGCCCAGTCATCCTGGCGGGAGGAAACAAAATGCCGTAAATAGTCACCCAGGACCTGGTTAATTCTTTCTACTTGCCCATTGGATTGGGGATGATAAGAAGAAGAGAAGTTTAATTTAATCTTGAGCTGTTTACAGAGGGCCCTCCAGAATTTAGACACGAATTGGACGCCTCTATCCGAGACGATCTCCGTGGGCAAACCGTGAAGACGAAAAATGTGTACAAAAAATTGTTTTGCCAACTGAGGCGCTGAAGGAAGACCAGGAAGAGGAATAAAATGTGCCATCTTGGAAAATCGATCAATGACCACCCAAACAACAGTGTTGCCACGGGATGGGGGTAAGTCTGTAATAAAGTCCATACCAATCAGTGACCAAGGCTGTTCGGGGACAGGCAGAGGATGAAGGAGACCAGCAGGCTTCTGGCGAGGAGTCTTATCCCGGGCACAGACAGTACTGGCCCGCACAAAATCAACAACATCCGTCTCCAGAGTCGGCCACCAATAGAAACGAGAGATGAGTTGCAAGGACTTTTTGATGCCCGTATGGCCTGCGAGGTGGGAGGAGTGACCCCATCTGAGAATCCCGAGACGTTGGCGTGGAGAAACGAAGGTCTTCCCTGGAGGAGTTTGCCTGATGGAGGCTGGAGAAGTGGAGATCAGACAGTCAGGAGGAATGATGTGTTGCGGAGAGACCTCTACTTCCGAGGCATCCGAGGAACGAGAGAGGGCATCGGCCCTAATGTTCTTGTCGGCAGGGCGAAAATGAATTTCAAAGTTAAAACGGGCAAAGAACAACGACCACCTGGCCTGGCGAGGGTTCAGCCGTTGGGCAGACTGGAGATAGGAGAGATTCTTGTGATCGGTGTAAATGATAACTGGAAATTTTGATCCCTCCAGCAGATGCCTCCATTCCTCAAGTGCCAATTTAATGGCCAGTAGTTCTCGATCCCCGATGGAGTAGTTTCTCTCCGTCGGAGAGAAGGTCCTAGAAAAAAAGCCACAAGTAACAGCATGCCCGGAAGAATTTTTTTGTAGAAGGACCGCTCCAGCTCCCACTGAGGAGGCATCTACCTCCAATAGGAAGGGTTTAGATGGGTCAGGTCTGGAGAGCACGGGAGCAGAAGAAAAGGCAGACTTGAGCCGTTTAAATGCGTCTTCCGCTTGGGGAGACCAGGACTTGGGATTGGCATTTTTCTTGGTTAAAGCCACGATAGGAGCCACAATAGTGGAAAAGTGTGGAATAAATTGTCTGTAATAATTGGCGAACCCCAAAAAACGTTGGATAGCACGGAGTCCGGAGGGGCGTGGCCAATCTAAGACGGCAGAGAGTTTATCCGGGTCCATTTGTAATCCCTGGCCAGAGACCAAGTATCCTAGGAAAGGAAGAGATTGACATTCAAACAGACATTTCTCCATTTTGGCATAAAGTTGATTGTCTCGAAGTCTCTGAAGAACCATGCGGACATGCTGGCGGTGTTCTTCTAAGTTGGCAGAAAAAATCAGAATATCGTCCAGATACACAACAACACAGGAATATAAGAGATCACGAAAAATGTCATTAACAAAGTCTTGGAAGACGGCAGGGGCATTGCACAGGCCAAAGGGCATGACCAGATACTCAAAGTGTCCATCTCTGGTGTTAAATGCAGTCTTCCATTCGTCCCCCTCCCTGATGCGGATGAGATTATAAGCACCTCTTAAGTCCAGTTTAGTAAAGATGTGGGCACCTTGAAGGCGATCAAAGAGTTCTGAGATAAGAGGTAGGGGGTAGCGGTTCTTTACCGTGATTTTATTAAGTCCGCGGTAATCAATGCAAGGACGTAGGGAGCCATCTTTTTTGGACACAAAAAAAAATCCAGCTCCGGCAGGAGAGGAGGATTTGCGGATAAACCCCTTTTTTAAATTTTCCTGGATGTATTCAGACATAGCAAGAGTCTCTGGAGCGGACAGAGGATAAATTCTGCCCCGGGGTGGAGTAGTGCCCGGGAGGAGGTCAATAGGACAGTCATAAGGCCTGTGAGGAGGTAAAGTCTCAGCTTGCTTTTTGCAAAACACGTCAGCATAGTCCATATAAGCCTTAGGGAGACCGGTTACAGGGGGAACCACAGGGTCACGGCAGGGAGTACTGGGAACCGGTTTAAGACAGTCCTTGAAACAAGAAGTACCCCAGCTCTTGATCTCTCCTGTGGACCAATCAAGGGTTGGGGAATGGCGTTGAAGCCACGGTAATCCAAGGAGAATTTCGGAAGTGCAATTGGAGAGGACCAAAAACTCAATTTTTTCGTGATGAGGTCCGATGCACATTAGGAGGGGTTCCGTGCGGTAACGCACGGTACAGTCCAATCTTTCATTGTTAACACAATTGATGTAGAGGGGTCTGGCGAGACTGGTCACCGGGATGTTGAACCTGTTGATGAGAGAGGCCAATATAAAATTTCCTGCAGATCCGGAATCCAAGAAGGCCATAGTAGAGAAGGAGAAGGTAGAGGAAGATATCCGCACAGGCACAGTAAGGCGTGGAGAAGCAGAGTAGACATCAAGAACTGTCTCATCTTTGTGCGGAGTCAGCATACGTCTTTCCAGGTGGGGAGGACGGATAGGACAATCCTTCAGGAAGTGTTCGGTACCGGCACAGTACAGGCACAGATTCTCCATGCGGCGTCGTGTCCTCTCTTGAGGTGTCAAGCGAGACCGGTCAACTTGCATAGCCTCCACGGCGGGAGGCACAGGAACGGATTGCAGAGGACCAGAGGAGAGAGGAGCCGGGGAGAAAAAACGCCTCGTGCGAACAAAGTCCATATCCTGGCGGAGCTCCTGACGCCTTTCGGAAAAAGCATGTCAATGCGGGTGGCTAGATGAATAAGTTCATGCAGGTTAGCAGGAATTTCTCGTGCGGCCAGAACATCTTTAATGTTGCTGGATAGGCCTTTTTTAAAGGTCGCGCAGAGGGCCTCATTATTCCAGGATAATTCGGAGGCAAGAGTACGGAATTGGATGGCGTACTCGCCATGGAAGAATTACCCTGGACCAGGTTCAGCAGGGCAGTCTCAGCAGAAGAGGCTCGGGCAGGTTCCTCAAAGACACTTCGAATCTCTGTGAAGAAGGAGTGTACAGAGGCAGTGACGGGGTCATTGCGGTCCCAGAGCGGTGTGGCCCATGACAGAGCTTTCCCAGACAGAAGGCTGACTACGAAAGCCACCTTAGACCTTTCAGTAGGAAACTGGTCCGACATCATCTCCAAGTGCAGGGAACATTGTGAAAGAAAGCCACGGCAAAACTTAGAGTCCCCATCAAATTTATCCGGCAAGGATAGTCGTAGGCCGGAAGCGGCCACTCGCTGCGGAGGAGGTGCAGGAGCTGGCGGAGGAGATGATTGCTGAAGCTGTGGTAGTAGCTGCTGTAGCATCACGGTCAGTTGAGACAGCTGGTGGCCTTGTTGCGCTATCTGTTGCGACTGCTGGGCGACCACCGTGGTGAGGTCGGCGACAACTGGCAGTGGAACTTCAGCGGGATCCATGGCCGGATCTACTGTCACGATTCGGCTGGCAGGAGGTGGATCCTCTGTGCCAGAGAGGGATTGGCGTGGACCGTGCTGGTGGACCGGTTCTAAGTTGCTACTGGTATTCACCAGAGCCCGCCGCAAAGCGGGATGGTCTTGCAGCGGCGGTAGCAACCAGGTCGTATCCACTAGCAACGGCTCAACCTCTCTGACTGCTGAAGATAGGCGTGGTACAAGGGAGTAGACAAGAGCAAGGTCGGACGTAGCAGAAGGTCGGGGCAGGCAGCAAGGATCGTAGTCAGGGGCAACGGCAGGAGGTCTGGAACACAGGCTAGGAACACACAAGGAAACGCTTTCACTGGCACAATGGCAACAAGATCCGGCGAGGGAGTGCAGGGGAAGTGAGGTATAAATAAGGAGTGCACAGGTGAACACACTAATTAAGCCAACTGCGCCAATCAGTGGCGCAGTGGCCCTTTAAATCGCAGAGACCCGGCGCGCGCGCGCCCTAAGGAGCGGGGCCGCGCGCGCCTGGACAGGACCGACGGAGAGCGAGTCAGGTACGGGAGCCGGGGTGCGCATCGCGAGCGGGCGCCACCCGCATCGCGAATCGCATCCCGGCTGGGAGAGGTATCGCAGCGCACCCGGTCAGCAGGTCTGACCAGGGCGCTGCAATTGCGAGGATGTTGCGAGCGCTCCGGGGAGGAGCGGGGACCCAGAGCGCTCGGCGTAACAGTGGTGGTGCACCATCTTGCTGGAAAAACTCAGGGAACGTGCCAGCTTCAGTGCAAAAAGAGGGAAACACATCATCATCTAGCAATTTCGCATATCCAGTGGCCTAGAGGTTTCCATTGATGAAGAATGGCCCCACTATCTTTGTACCCCATATACCACCCCATACCATCAATTTTTGTGTTCCAACAGTCTTGGAGGGATCTATCCAATGTGGGTTAGTGTCAGACCAATAGCGGTGGTTTTGTTTGTTAACTTCACCATTCACATAAAAGTTTGCCTCGTCACTGAACAAAATCTTCTGCGTAAACTGAGGGTCCTGTTCCAATTTTTGTTTTGCCCATTCTGTAGCACCTGAAACTACGAATACTGGAAGCCTGTGCTAGCATTTCTCCTGCGGTGTTGCTATCAGTGTGTGAAGAGTGGGAGAAGAGGGTTGCATTGACAATCCAACACAATGGGCAGCACATTGAACACATTTTATAAGTGGTCAGAAACTTGTAAATAACTCATGAAGGAATAAAGTTATGTTAAAACCAAGCACATCATTGTTTTTCTTGTGAAATTCCCAATAAGTTTGATGTGTCACATGACCCTCTTCCTATTGAAAAAACAAAAGTTGGATTCAAAATGGCCAACTTCAAAATGGCCACCATGGTCACCACCCATCTTGAATAGTTTCCCCCCTCACATATACTAATGTACCACAAACAGGAAGTTAATATCACCAACCATTCCCATTTTATTAAGCTGTATCCATAAAAATGGCCCACCCTGTACAATAGGTCCCTACCTTTTATTGGGCCGGAGTACATTTGGAATATAAAATAATTTTATGCTGTGATGACTGTGGTGCAGTTTTACTATTAAAAAATAATGTGTTGCAAATCCTGGGGTATATAGTGACCTCTCCGACCTACGATGGCCCCGACATACGATAATTTCAACAAATGATGGCATCTCAGAGGCCATCGCATGTTGAAGGCAGCATCAACATACGATGCTTTTGTATGTCGGGGCCATCGCATAAACGGCTATCCGGCAGCGCAGACTACTTCAGCTGCTGCCGGATAGCCGTTTAAGGTGCCCCGTGTGGTCCGGTGACGATCATTCCGGACCGTCCTCTTCAGGATCCCCTGCATCGTCGTCGCTCTCCTTCATCGCCATCACGTCGCCACGCACGTCGTCCCGTCATCCAATAGGAGCGGCGTGCGGAGCGGCGTGTGGAGCGGCGTGCGCAGCGACGTGATGACGGCGATGAAGGGCGAGGATCCCAGGTCTCAGAGACGGTCCAGAGCGACGGGGACACCTCAGGGATAATAAAAATACTGTTGAATCGGAACTACAAATGTAAAAATGGTTCAGTTTGTAATAACTTGGCTCAAATATTTGAAGTTAGGAGCTAAAGATATAATGTGTGTATGTGTGTTTATGTTCCAGTGGCTAAAGATATTACCAAACAGCTAAAGATATTACCATGAAATTTGGCACACATGTTACTAATATGTCAACAACAAACATAGTATAGGTAATTTAACCCTTAGTCACCCCCATTTGCCAAGCTCTGGGTTTTCGTTTAAAGTCCCATACAAGTCTATGGCAAATATATGTTGCTGCATAACTTCCAAACGGCTGGGGATATTTTGATAATACTTGGTCACATGTTACTTATATGTCCACTAAAAATATAGGATAGTTAATTTAACCCTTAACTACCCACATTTGTGAGGGTCAGGGTTTTTGTTTAAAGTCCCATTCAAATCTATGGGAAATGTATGTTCCCACATAACTTCCGTATGGCTGGAGATATTTCAATAATACCTGGAACACATATTACTTATATGTCCATTAAAAAGTTATGATAGTTAAATTAACCCTCATCTACACCCTTATATAAAATATGGGTTTTTGTTTCAAGTCCCATGCAAGTATATAGGACTTCCAGTACCTTACACCACAAGCTCCACTCTGCATCTCCTGGTGAATGTGTCAGTCCGGCTTGCAAGCCACACCCCATCTCACAAAGACACGTCCACTGTTTAAGCCCCACCCCTTTTATTCCCTACCCTTTTTGTGCATTGGTCTGGCTTGCAAATCGCGCCCTTTTCCTCAAAGCCACGTCCTCTTCTATTTTCAGCTTACAATATCTTCATTACAAATCAGTCTCACCTGAGGTCAGGATATGAGGATGGGACACAAGGACAGGATATGAGGCCAGGATATGAGGTCAGAATATGGGGTCGGGATATGAGGTCGGCATATGAGGTCGGGATATGAGGTCGGGACATGAGGTCCGGATATGAGGATGGGACATGAGGTCGGGATATGAGGACGGGATATGAGGATAGGATATGAGGACGGGATATGAGGTAGAGATAGGAGGACGGGATATGAGAGCAGGATATGAGGTCGGGATATGAGGTCGAGATATGAGGACGGGGTATAAGGACGAGACATAAGGTCGGGATATGAGGATGGGATATGAGATTGAGATATGAGGATGGGATATAAAGACGGGATATGGGCTTGGGATATGACAACAATATATGAGGATGGGATATGAAGTCAAAAGCTTCCTCCTTTGTTAATTTTCCTCCTCAACAAGGATTAGGAAGGAAAAACTGGGCAATGCCAGGTACTCAGCTAGTAGTTAATAAATGTGATTTAACCCTTTCCCTAATAATAGTTAGAATCACCCCCCTTTTCTCAAAAATGTAAACAAAAATAAACATTAATATATGTGGGATCGCTGCGTGCGTAAATGTCTGAACTATAAAAATATATAAAGTTAATTAAACCGTATGGTCAATGGCGTATATGAAAAAACATACCAGAATTGTGTATTTTTGGTCCCTTTGTATACACTAAAAAAAATTATAAAAAGCGATCAAAAAGTCCCATCAAAACAAAAATGGTACCAATGACAAATACAGATCACAGCACAAAAAGTGAGCCCTCACATATCCCTGTATAATGAAAAATTAAAAAGTTATAGGGATCAGAAAAGGAAAATTTCAAACATACAAATTTTTGTATAAATAGTTATAATTTTTTAAAAGAAGTAAAAGAAAATAAAACCCTTTATAATTTTGGTATCGTTGTAACCATATTGACATATAGAAAAAAGATAATGAGGGCCATTTATTGTTGCTTTGGTAAGCGGGTTCTCTAGTCATGTTTCTTTTTGCTTTGTTTTTTTTTATCATACTGTCACAGAGGGTTGATACATCTGGCTCACATAGGCAAAAAACCCTAAATCACTTTGGAATACCATTATTTTTAGCACACATAAACAAAAAAATATTTTTTTATGTGTTTATAAAATTTGTAATACTTTTTTTCCCCCTAAATGCACTAACCCATTTTTGTGTGTTTTTTTTCTTCTCATTTCATATCCGTGTATGCAGAAGACTACTTTGGATTTGGTGGACTACGTAGACCAGCATTTTTTGGGTTAAATATTAATAAAATGGTTAGCGAGGGCTTGTGGGGGAGTGTTTTTTTAAATTTTTATTAAATGTGTTGTGTTTGTTTTTTTAAATTTACTTTACAGGCTTAGCAGTGGAAGCAGTCTTATAGACAGAGTCCATTACTAAGCCGGGGCTTAGTGTCAGTCCAAATTACAGCTAGCGCTAACCCTAAAAAAATACCTTGGTACCCACCACCACAGGGGTTCTGGGAAAAGTCGGTACCAACAGGCCTGGAGCGTCAAAAATGGTGCTCCTGTTCCTAGGCGGTAACAGGCTGGCATTATTTAGGCTGGGGAGGGCCAGTAACAATGATCCTCACCCACCCTGGTAACGTCAGGCTGTTGCTGTTTGGTTGTTATTTGGCTGAGAATAAAAATAGGGGGAACCACGCAATTTTTTTTAAATTATTTCATTATTTATGGGGAAAAAATGCATAGGGTTCCCTGTATTTTCATTCTCAGCCAGATACTAGCCAAGCAGCAACAGCCTGACGTTACCAGGTGGGCGAGGACTATTGTTACTGGCGGTGGGTACCGGGATAATACTTGGTGGTTAGCGCTAGCTTTAAATCGGGCTAACGCTAAGCCCTGGCTTAGTAATGGCCCTGGCTTAGTAATTATAAGATGGCTTCCACTACTAAGCCTAAGTACATTTTAAAAAAATACAATACGTTTTAAAAAATGTTTATTCCAAAAACACTCCCCCACAGCCCTTGTTTATTTTATTAACAGTTAACAAAAAAAAGGGGGGTCATCATAGTTACATAGTTACATAGTTAGTACGGTCGAAAAAAGACATATGTCCATCAAGTTCAACCAGGGAATTAAGGGGTAGGGGTGTGGTGCGATATTGGGGAAGGGATGGGATTTTATATTTCTTCATAAGCATTAATGTTATTTTGTTCCATAAATGTATCTAATCCTGTTTTAAAGCTGTTAATTGTTCCTGCTGTGACCAGTTCCTGAGGTAGACCGTTCCATAAATTCACAGTCCTCACGGTAAAGAAGGCGTGTCGCCCCTTGAGACTAAACTTTTTCTTCTCCAGACGGAGGGAGTGCCCCCTCGTCCTTTGGGGGGGTTTAACCTGGAACAGTTTTTCTCCATATTTTTTGTATGGGCCATTAATATACTTATATACGTTTATCATATCCCCCCTTAAACGTCTCTTCTCAAGACTAAACAATTGTAACTCCTTTAATCGCTCCTCATAGCTAAGATGTTCCATGCCCCATATTAGTTTAGTCGCGCGTCTCTGCACCCTTTCCAACTCCGCAGTGTTCCTTTTATGGACAGGTGCCCAAAACTGAACAGCATATTCCAGGTGAGGCCGTACCAATGCTTTATAAAGGGGGAGTATTATGTCCCTGTCCCTTGAGTCCATGCCTCTTTTGATACATGACAATATCCTGCCGGCTTTGGAAGCAGCAGCCTGACATTGCATGCTATTCTGTAGTCTGTGATCTACAAGTACACCCAGATCCTTCTCTACCAGTGACTCTGCCAGTTTAATCCCCCCTAAGACATACGATGCATGCATGTTCTTAGTACCCAGATGCATAACTTTACATTTATCCACATTGAACCTCATTTGCCAAATGGATGCCCAGATACTTAGTCTATCCAAGTCATCTTGTAACTTATACACATCCTCTATAGACTGTACCGTGCTACAAAGCTTGGTGTCATCTGCAAAGATAGAAACAGAGCTGTTAATACCATCTTCTATATCATTGATAAATAAATTAAACAACAGCGGGCCCAGTACTGAACCTTGGGGTACACCACTAATTACCGGGGACCAATCAGAGTACGAATCATTGACCACCACTCTCTGGGTACGATCCATGAGCCAGTGTTCAATCCAGTTGCAAACTAAAGTTTCCAAGCCCAAAGACCTTAATTTACCTGTCAGACGTATATGAGGGACAGTATCAAACGCTTTAGCAAAATCCAGAAACACTATATCCACAGCCATTCCTCTGTCAAGGCTTCTACTCACCTCTTCATAAAAGCAAATTAGATTGGTTTGGCAACTTCTATTCTTAGTAAACCCATGCTGGCTATCACTTATAACACAATTATCCCCTATGTATTCCTGTATGTAATCCCTTATAAGTCCTTCAAACAATTTACCCACAATGCACGTTAAACTTACCGGTCTATAGTTTCCTGGTGAAGACCTATAGCCCTTTTTGAAGATTGGCACCACATTCGCCTTGCGCCAGTCCCTTGGCACAATACCAGACACCAGAGAATCTCTAAATATCATGAACAGGGGTACAGATATTACTGAACTTACCTCTCTAAGAACTCTTGGGTGTAGTCCATCCGGCCCTGGGGATTTGCTTACATTTATATCACTTAACTTACCTTGTACCATCTCTACATTAATCCAGTTCAATACATTATATGATGTGTTACCAGCACTGACCTGGCCAATGTCAGCTCCTTTTTCCCTAGTATATACAGAACTAAAGAACCCATTCAGTAGCGCCGCCTTCTCTTGATCGCCTGTGACAACCTCCCCATTATCATTATTAAGGGGTCCTACATGCTCTGTCCTTGTTTTTTTTGCATTTATATATCTAAAAAAATATTTAGGATTAATTTTGCTTTCTTTGGCCACCTGTCTCTCATTTTGAATTTTTGCTGTTTTTATTACATTTTTACAGATTTTATTAAGCTCTTTGTACTGTTTAAATGTTATCGCTGACCCATCAGATTTGAATTTTTTGAAGGCAATTTTTTTGTTGTTTATTGCTCTTTTAACCTCATTTGTCAGCCATGTAGGATTTAGTTTTAATCGTTTATATTTGTTCCCCTTTGGTATATATTTAGCTGTATAGTTATTTAGAGTTGATTTAAAGATGTCCCATTTACCTTCTGTATCAGTATTTGAGAACACCTCCCCCCAGTCTATGTCCTGTAGTGCAGCCCTCAGCCCAGGGAAGTTTGCCTTTTTAAAGTTATATGTTTTTGCTTTCCCCGCCTGTCTTTGTTTTCTACATTTTAAGTCAAAAATAACTATATTGTGGTCGCTATTACCAAGGTTTTCCCGCACAGTTACATTGCCAACCAGCTCTGCGTTGTTGGAAATGATCAGATCCAACAAGGCATCACTTCTTGTTGGGTCCTCCACAAACTGGCCCATAAAATTATCCTGCAATAAATTTAGGAATTGTCGCCCCTTTGTAGTTTTAGCCAACCCCGGACCCCAATCTATATCTGGATAGTTAAAATCTCCCATTATTACCACTGTACCTGCCCGGGCGGCCCTCTCTATTTGTTTATGAAGCCGAACATCTATCTCTTCAGTGATATTAGGGGGTCTGTAGATTACCCCAAATATTATTTTTTCAGTATTTCCCTCCTTTTGTAATTCTACCCACAGTGATTCCACCTCCTCAAAATCATCACACACTATGGCATCGTTCACACTGACTTTCATACCACTGCTTACATACAGACAGACTCCACCACCTTTTCTGTTCATTCTATCCTTGCGAAACAATGTAAACCCCTGCAGATTAACGGCCCAGTCATGCGAGGAGTCCAGCCATGTCTCAGTGACCCCAACTATATCAATATGTTCCTCCAGTATAAAGGCCTCAAGCTCCCCCATTTTATTTGCTAGGCTTCTGGCATTTGTGAACATACACTTTACATTTCCATCCTTTATGTTATTGGGGTTAATGGGATTCAAGGGTGTAAGTTTTATTTTCCTATGAAGCCTATTCCTATTAACTATTCTAACCCCACCCTCCGCTCCACCCCCAGGTACATTTATAATTCCCACCTCTCTATCTACACTATCTTCCCCCTCTTTGCTGTAGGTTCCCTCCCCCCAAGTCCCTAGTTTAAACACTCCTCCACCCTTCTAGCCATCTTCTCCCCAAGCAAAGCTGCACCCTCCCCATTGAGGTGCAGCCCGTCCCTACGGTAGAGCCGGTAACCGACAGCGAAGTCAGCCCAGTTCTCCATGAACCCAAACCCTTCCTTCCTACACCAGCTTCTGAGCCACTTGTTTACCTCCCTGATCTCCTGCTGCCTCTCTGGTGTGGCTCGTGGTACTGGTAGTATTTCAGAAAATACTACCTTGGAGGTCCTTGCCTTAAGCTTGCGGCCTAAGTCCCTGAAATCATTTTTAAGGACACTCCACCTACCTCTTACTTTGTCATTGGTGCCAATATGTACCATGACTGCTGGGTCCTCTCCAGCCCCGCCCAGCAACCTGTCAACCCGATCCGCGATGTGCCGAACTCGTGCGCCAGGCAGACAACACACTGTTCGGCGATCCCGGTCTTTGTGACAGATTGCCCTGTTTGTCCCCCTAATAATTGAGTCCCCCACCACTAGTACCTGTCTGGCCTGCCCTGTACTCCTCCCTCCCTCCTTACTGGAGCAGACACCCCCCTGGCGGTCAGAGGCGGTATCCTGCTGCAGTTCTGCTAGCTCTGTAATGGCATCCCCCTCATCTGCCAAGCGGGCAAACTTGTTGGGGTGTGCCAGTTCAGGACTAGCCTCCCTGACACTTTTTCCCCTACCCCTCTTTCTAACTGTAACCCAGCTAACTGCCTGACTGTCCTGCAACTCCGTCCCACTGTCCTCCCCCACCTCTATTCCCGAGAGTGCCTGCTCAGTGAGCACGAGACTCCTCTCCATGTTGTTAATGCTTCTCATTGTTGCCAGTCGCCCCTCTAGATCCAGGATCTGGGCTTCCAAACGGACAACTAGCACACATCTCGCACAACAATATGCACCCTCAAACTGTTGTTCAAGGATTGCATACATTGAACAGGATGTACATTGGACTGCATTTTCCAACATGGAGGCCATCTAGTTTCCAACATGGAGGCCATCTAGTCATCGTCGTAGTCCACCAAATTTGAAGTAGTCCTCGGCATACACAGATTGGAAATGAAAAAAAAAAAAAGAATAAATCGTTACTACATTTATGGCGCTCTCCCCTGGGCAGAACGCCCATAAAGCAGGGGTTCACAAACAGGGAGCCTCCAGGCTGTCTGGGAATGATGGGAGTTGTAATTTAACAACAGCTGGAGTCTTACTACTTCTAAACTACAACTCCTGTGATGGTAGTTGTAGTTTAGCAACAGCTGGAGGCACCCTGGTGTTAAAATGTCTCCCCGGCGACCTGTCCACATCTGCCACCTGCCTGCTAGCGGTTTCAACTACAACTCCCAGCATGTCCTCACTGTAAGGGCACTCTGGGAGTTGTAGTCTTGCAACAGCTAGTGGCCGGCGCCGGCTAGCTATTGCAAGTCTACAACTCCCAGCATGCCCTTACAGTGAGGACATGCTGAGAGTTGTAGTTGAACCAGCTAGTGGGCAGGAGGTATATGCGGGCAGATGGCCCCGGAGTGGAACTGCGCAAAAATTTGCATAAAAATCACAGTTGCAGAGTGCCACATCTTTGTGAAACTCGCAGGCAATATGTTCTCTGATCAGTCTCGTCCTCTTTTATTTTATTTTCCATCTGGCTTTGACTGCTGTGACGATGGCCATAAATGTTGGCACCCCTGAAATTTTTCAAGAAAATGAAGCATTTCCCAGAGAAAAGGATTGCAGTATCACATGTTTTGCTATACACATGTTTATTCCCTTTGTGTGTATTGGAACTAAACCAAAAAAAGGCAAATTGGACAGGAAAAAAGGCAAATTGAGAGGAAAAAAGGCAAATTAGACATAATGTCACACCAAACTCCAAAAATGGTCTGGGCAAAATTATTGGCACCCGTAACTTAATATTTGGTTGCACACCCTTTGGAAAAAATTACTGAAATCAGTCGCTTCCTATAACCATCAATAAGCTTCTTACACCTTTCAGCCGGAATGTTGGACTACTCTTCCTTTGCAAACTGCTCCAGGTCTGTCTTATTGGAAGCGCGCCTTTTCCCAGCAGCAATTTTAAGATCTCTCCACAGGTGTTCAATGGGATTTAGATCTGGACTCATTCCTGGCCACTTCAGAACTCTCCAGCGCTTTGTTGCCATCCATTTCTGGGTGCTTCTTGATGTATGTTTGGGGTCATTGTCCTGCTGGAAGACCCAAGATCTCAGATGCAAACCCAGCTTTCTGACACTGGGCTGTATAGTGTGACCCAAAATCTGTTGGTAATCCTCAGATTTCATGATGCCTTGCACACATTCAAGGCACCCAGTGTCAGAGGCAGCAAAACAACCCCAAAACATCATTGAACCTTCACCATATTTCACTGTAGGTACTGTGTTCTTTTCTTTGTAGGCCTCATTCCGTTTTCAGCAAACAGTAGAATGATGTGCTTTACCAAAAAGCTCTATCTTGGTCTCATCTGTCCACAAGAGGTTTTCTCAGAAGGATTTTGGCTTACTCAAGTTCATTTTGGCAAAATAGCTTTTTTTTGTCTCCGTGTCAGCAGTGGGGTCCTCCTGGGTCTCCTGCCATAGCATTTAATTTCATTTAAATGTCAACCTGATAGTTTGCGCTGACACTGATGCTCCCTGAGCCTAGAAGACAGCTTGAATATCTTTGGAACTTGTCTGGGGCTGCTTATCCACCATCCGGACTATCCTGCGTTTACACCTTTCATCAATTTTTCTCTTCTGTCCATGCCCAGGGAGATTAGCTACAGTGCCATGGGTTGCAAACTTCATGATAATGTTGTGCACTGTGGACAAAGGCAAATCTAGATATCTGGAGATGGACTTGTAACCTTGAGATTGTTGTATGTCCAATTTATTTTTTTCCCTCCCTTTTTTGATTTAGTTCCAATACACACAAAGGGAGTAAACTGGTGTATAGCAAAACATGTGTTACTGCAATCATTTTCTGTGAGAAATACCAAATTTTCTTGAAAAATTTCAGGAGTGCCAAGATTTACAGCCATGACTGTAGGTACATCACCATCCAACACTGCTTCTGTTCTAGAATGTTTTTTTTCTCAAGCCTTCAGATCCAGCACCACCACTTGCTCCTGAGCTGCTCAGACCAAAAGGCCAGCTGACATCCTCTTCTTTAAGCTCCTCTTCATCATCCCTACCACTCCTCTCAGTAAGAACTTCTGCTGTGTCCTTCTTGTGGCCTTCTTGTTCATCCTCAGTACATTCATCACAAAATAACGTCCGTTATTAAGAACAGACTATAATGGATTAAAACGGATAATGTAAAAATCCCATAGACTATAATGAGATTTTCGAACGGACGTATGGGATTTTCTAACGGACATTTAATGGCCGATTTTCAGGGTTTTCATAACGGAACATCAAACGGATCTTTAAAACGGATGGATTTTATAGTGTGAAAGCAGCCTAAGATGTAATAGGTCTTTGATAAATCCAATCATATTCACGAAAAATGTGTTCACAGGTTAAATCTGTGTCAAATGTACACCCTGTTTACTTTACTGTTATGGCACAACTAGTAAGATGTAATCTGTGTTTGATGAACCCAATAATATTCACGAAAAATGTGTTCACAGGGCAGTTGCATGTGACATGCACATCCTTTTCACTTCAAAGCTGTTTAACAGCTAGAAAGATATAATGCAAGTTTCACTGAACCAGTAAAACTGATGCGTATTTATTGAACCCCCTTTTTAGTCCGCTGCTATGTTACAACCTATAGGTATACTGGTTTAGCGATTAATCTCTGTAAATGTGAGTAAAAGCACTATACAGTGTTTATGGCGCTTTGCATATGTATTGCTATCATGCAGGTCTGCCACAGCACAGCATTGCTCAGTTCAGTGCTTGTTCTGTTTTTTCTTTTGTATGAGTCTTCAAAAAGGCTTGCTGGGCTTTGTGGTACAAGATGAGGCTTGTGTAGGAATATATAGATCAGGATTATCCTGTTCATGCATACAAACACACACTGGCCCTGATTTACTAAAGACCGAGTGTTTAATGTGAGTTTTTTTCTTTTTACTCAGATTTACTAATCTTTAACCCGCCTCTGTTTTTGTGTCGCATGGGTTTAAATCTGTTGCTCGAAATTTATTCTGCCCTGACAGGCAGTATTGCCAACATCCACTTAAGAGAAGGAAACCACGGCACCGGGTATTCTTTGCAAGTAAAACCTTCTTTATTGCAGAATTGCGGGACAATGAGAAATGTAACAAGGCGTCGCCGAGCGCTGGTTTCGTGTCTAGTGACTAGGCATTCTGGGAGTAGATGGAGTCCCATCTATATCCTCCCTCTGACCAATCAGTGAAACACATCTAAAATCATACAAATTAGCAAATACAAAACAGTAATAGAAAATATTTCAATTGCTGAAAAAAGAACAAAATTACAACATAAATTACATCAGAGAAATGGGGACACATTGTTCCAGTCATTCAGACCGAGAGCACCTGTTGCTCCGGTCCGAATGATCCACTTCGCATCAGCCTGCAGTAACCTGGTGTGGCGATCCAGGCCTCCCCCTGTATACATAATTCTCTGTAGACCAAAAAATCTTAATACATTGCTATTTCCATCATGCATTTCTTTGATATGAGTGATCAAAATTTGCCAATCCTGATTGAATTAATATGTTCACAGAACCTATGAAACAAAGGACGGATCGTTTTACCAATATAAAATAAACGGCAAGGACAAAATACTACATATACAACAAAATCTAAAAAACAACAAGATCTGGTGTGCAAGAGGGGAAGCAACAAAAAAGGTAAAATCACCCGAAATGTTTTCTCATTTGAACACAGCCCTATGTCTAATATTGTTAGGCAGACTATTTGCAAGAATTAGATGAATAGACTCGGCACTCGTAGATTTGACTAATGTGAATTTTATTCCGCATATGTAGCAATCCAGACAGATTATATGACATTTCGACACATATGAGGGTCTTCATCAGATATCTTAGATTGCTGCAGAGGCTAGTGCAGTGAAGAACAGCCTTGCACCGGGAAAAGTGGAGAGCTGAGTTGCAGTCTGTGTCATATTAACTTTTTGTTCACAAGAATTGGCATATTATTCAGGCTGACACTGCCCTACAAAATTTTACAACTGAACCCCCGTGGTGTCTTTTTGTAGAACCCGTAATTTAACCCTCTTAAGGACCAAGGACATATGAGTACGTCCTTGGTCCCGCTCCCGTGATATAACACGGGGTCCCACGGTGACCCCGCATCATATCACAGCGGGCGCAGCTTCATAGTGAAGCCGGGACCCACCCCTAATAGCGCGCGGCACTGATCGCAGTGCCGCACGCTATTAACCCTCTAGCCACTAGTCCTTTCTGAGGAAGCTTGGGAACAAGTGAAACATTAAAGGCACTGGCTAACTAACATTTTTGTAATAATAATAATTTTTGTAATAATAATTTTGTAATAATATACACTTTTAGCTCACAATTTTTCATTTTGCAGGAAATGCAGGGGGATATTTTTTCCTGAGTACAGCAGTACTCCATAAGTGATCATAAACTGCTGTTTGGGCACATAACAGAAGGGAAGGATTGCTGTTTTTCGTGCATATTTTTCTGTAATAGTTTGAGGACACCATGTGCATTTGCAGTGTCCAATACACTGGCAACCATCCAGAAGTGGGACCTACTCCCCTCAGAAAAGTAATCAGACAGTTTTAGTCTTCAACTGATTAATATATCTGGGCCTTGGTTTTTATCAATTTATGTCTCACACTATTATCTATTCTGCTAAGAAAAGTAGTTTATTTGCATTTTTTCAATCTATGTTATATCACTGTGTTTCTGTCTAGCACAATAATATTTCCCAGATTCTTCAGGTTTCACTCCAGTGAGTTTGAAATAAACTTCTCCTTTATTTGTGTCTCTTGAGAGAGTTATTCGTCCCTGAAGAGGCTGAGCATAATATATGTCATTATTATAACATATCATTCCTAACCACTCCAGGCCTTTTCCTGCAGGTTGTCTGATCCATACTACACAATGCATGTTATTGCTGTCAGTCAGGGAGGCTCCAGTCACTTTACAGGTCATGTCCAGAGTCTCTGATGGTCTCACAATCCCAGGACCAGACTCCACCATAGAGATCTGTGAAGTGACACCTGCAAACAAATAAGTAAATAAATATACAATGATATATAGATCACATATTATATCTCATGATCATAATCTTTGATATCATTGATGCTCACCTTGTAGGGACAATCCAATACAGAGGAACCACAGGAAATTCTTCATGTCTGGTGTGAGCAGTCAGTGATCCTCAGTTCAGGTTCTGTGTGCTCTGATGCTGCTCAGTGGATACGTCCTGGCCTCTCTGCTCTATTATACTACAAGTCATCTCAATATATTTACATATTTCCTGTGCTATCAAAGAAAAACCTATAATAGCTCGTGCTTTTTATGACACACTAAGAATACTATAAATGTGCCATCGTTTAGACTTATGGGTCATGTTGTCACACTGCATTAACTAATGGAATCCCATTTAAAGGGGTTTTCTAGAGATTTTTTCATTATTCCACTGTGCTCAGGACGCACTTAAATTAAAAAAACTACAACTATTCTGGAGGGATTAACAGTGTTTAACCTGCTTGCTCTTGACTGGTGAACCTGGTTGTTTAAAGAGTACCTGCCATAATCTTGTTATATTTTATAATCCTCCCAGTTCACTGCCCCCATTAGGATAAACCACCCCCTGCTTTTATTTTTTTAACTATTTTTTAGTTTTCTTGATATTGTATTTTCCGCTCAGTCTCAGTCAGATTTACAGACTAGGAAGGAGCGATACCCAACAGGCGTGACATCATCTGAAGCCATACATGGGAGAACTTCCTCCCTCACTCTGCTACACACAGCCCAGAGCAGTTGAATGTGAGATGAGCTATGATTGGCTAAAGCTGTACACACACCCTCAGCACTCCAGACTGTATTTCCTGATTTTGGACTTCTGCAAGGCCAGCAAGAGTCCAAAGATATGGGGGAAATGAGCTCTGGACAAGTAGGGCGACACCTAGTGGCAGCTTTCTAAACACCACTAAAACATAGAAAACTTATTTTTTTTTAAACAAAGTCCATTAGAAAGATTTTTTATTTACCATAAGGAGTAGAGATGAGCAAATGTTTGAAAAATTTGATTCAGCCAATTTGTAGAATTTTCCAAAAAAATTCAGTTGGATCCAAATTTTTTTGTGGAGAATCGCTATAAAAAATGCCTATTTCTGGGCTACAGAGAGCCTCAATAGGGGTGTAGAACACTTTGCCTTGTTGTATCATGCATAGGTTTTTTTTATTTACCATAAGGAGTAGAGATGAGCGAATGTTTGAAGAATTCGATTTGGACAATTTGCCGACTTTTCTGAAAAAATTCAGTTTGTTCCAAATTTATTTGCGGCGAATCGCTATTAAAAATGCCTATTTCCGGGCTACAGAGAGCCTCAATAGAGGTGTAGAACACTTTGCCTTGTCGTAACATGCATAGGGACTGTGCTGTGTTAGTGAAATAATGCTGTTATTGTAACACTCACGTTTCAGAAGACAGGAACACCGGTGGATGTGGATCTGCTGGACCTCTATGGCAGATGACTCGGACCGTACCAGGGAGTGTAGTCTAAGGTGCCGCTGGTTTTCACCAGAGCCCGCTGCAAAGTGGGATGTACTTGCTGCATCAGGCGACACCCAGGTCACTACCCCTGGCACGACTCGACCACACAGGTGGCTGAGGAGATGCGAGGCACAGGAGAGATAAGGCAGCTAGTAGTCTGGATAGCAGAAGGTCAGGGCAAGCGGCACAGTAGCTTAGTCAAGATGTAGCAGGAGTTCAATGAGCAGGCGGCAGAGGAGCAAGGTCAAGTCACAAAGCAAAGTATCAAATACACAGCAAGGCAATGCTGAGGAACGCTTTCGCTAAGGCACAAGGCAACAAAGATTCATCAGGGGAAGTGAAGAGGGTGGAAGAATTTATAAATGAGCCACAGGTGAATTATACAAATGAGCGTACTGGCCCTTTAAAGCTCCGGCGCGCGCACACCCTAGGGTACAGGGACACGCGCGCCCAAGCATAGACCCAGAGGCGGAGGACGGAGAAACACCCGGAGAGTGGCGGACTGGGGCTCGCATGTGGGCACGTCCTGCGATGCGAGTCCCAGCCCCGTCGGCAGCAGCAGGTAAGGGGACCATACACTCACGGCCAGCGTGTGTGGCCGGAGCGCACAAAGTAACAGTTATTCAGTATGACATGCAGATTCTTTTGAAAAATTCCTTCATGCCATGAGAATGTAGTGACAAGAGTTAACTTCCATTCTGTGCTTCTATTCTGGCTTTAATGTATCAACATTTTTTATTTAAATTTTATTACATTTTATAAACAAATTTACAAGTCACTTTTCATTAATTATAAAACATCTTTAACCCCTTAAGGACTTAGCCCATTTTGGCCTTAAGGACTGAAGCAAATTGTATTTTTACATTTTCATTTTTTCCTCCTCACCTTCTAAAAATCATAACTCTTTTATATTTTCATCCACAGACGAGTATGAGCTCTTGTTTTTTGAGCGTCCAGTTGTTCTTTGTAATGACATGTCTCATTTTACCATAAAATGTATGGCGCAACAAAAAAGCTAATATTTGTGTTGGGAACTTGAGAAGAAAACCGCAATCAGAATAGTAGCAGGTAGGCAGGTAGGCAGAAGAAAACGGTCTCTTTTGTCAAAGTTTTGATGTGTGCACAAGTAAGTTTTGAGGATATGCATGAAGTAAAACTAAACTTTTATTTTTATTCTTAGGATAAAATATATGGACCCAACATTTTTATTTAATTGAATAAAAGGAAAGGTGTGCAAAAAACACCATGTGCCACCTACACCACCAAGTATTGATGTGATGCAAAGACCTCTAAAAGGTTGAAGGGAACAACGTATGGTAGATTGTAACCGGTGGGGATAAAAACTTCCCCTGTAAGGCCCTACTCTAGCATTATTAATTCCCTTCTCGGCAAGTGTTACTCGCCCTAAAATGGGCAGCCTCACACAGGAACCTCTCCCTATTTCCACCTAAAAATCCTGGGAAATGGCAGAGTTTTTAGGTGGAAATAGGGAGAGGTTCCTGTGTGGGGCCGCCCTTTTTAGGTTGAGTAACACTTGCCAAAAAAGGAATTAATAGTGGGAGTGTAGGGCCTTACAGGGAAAGTTCCCCCCCGCCCACCTGTTACAATGGACCATACATTGTTTCCTTCTACCTTTTAGAGGTCTTTGCATCACATCAATACTTGGTGGTGTAGGTGGAACATAGTGTTTTTTGCACACCTTTCCTTTTGTTAGCTTTAAAAAATTATTTGGGGTCCATATATTTTATCCTAAGAAAAGTTAAGTTTCAGCTAATGCATATGGTATGATGCGGAGGAATTTCTGTAACTGGGGAGTAGCACCTTAAATATGTTTTGCACTATCCATATTTGTGAAGTGTTGGTATGGCACCATGGTCAATCTACTCTGATGCATCAGGCATTGGTTGGTGGAAATCCTGGTTGATCCATGCCTGATTCATCTTGACAGAGGTCAGTCTATCCACATTTTTGGTGGACAGACGTGACCCCCGCCACACTAAACACTGCACTAAACACAAAGGTACTCATCAGTGACTGTAGACTCATGCTGCGGCTGGTGGAGCTGGTACTGCTCCTGTCACCCCACCCCTCCCCAACAGCCATGGCAGTGGAAGGTGAGCGCAAAGGGCCCCCCCACATCAGACCTGCAAGAGGATGGACGATGGTGCAGATAGGCATCAGCCAACTGACTACATAGGATGTGTATGTAGTAGGTCAGTTTGTCCTCCCTCTCAGTGGGTGAAAAAAGGCCTGAATTTTGTGCCGGTAGCGAGGGTCCAATAAGGTTGAGAGCCAGAATCATCCTGCTTCTGAATGGTGAAAATTCGGCGGTCACTACGCAAGCAAGTGAGCATGCATCGTGCCATTTTTGCAAGTGACTTGAAGGGACTCCCTGCCTCCATCTCCACTGCATACTGCCACAGTGTGTCTAGGTCCTCTCTCTCACCTTCCTCATAACCCTCTAGCTCCTCTAGCTGAACCTGCTCCTCCTCTCCTGTCAGATGACTAGAAAAACCGCCCATCTCACGAAACCTAAACTGTGCTCCACTGTGCCCCACCCCCTCCTCCTCCTCCAGTTCAGTCCCCACAGGGCTCATGTGGCCGTGAGATGTAGGCACCACGTCTCCAGTGCCCTGACCAGCTATCGTTTCCAACAGGTGTTGTAGTAGATGAAGCAGTGGAATGACGTCGTTAATCCCGTAATGCTGGCAACTGACTAATAATGTGGCTTCCTCAAAGGCCCTGAGCAAACGGCAGGTGTCAAATATGAGCTGCCACTGGTTGACATTGAAGTTACACAGGGGAGTCCCCCTATCCACTTGTATTATCAAGAAATCGGTGATGGCTTTTCTTGGTTCGTATAGTCGGTCCAACATATGGAGGGTGGAATTCCAACGTGTGGAAACTTCGCAAATCATACTATGTTGGGGGATGCTGTTCTGACGCTGCAGCTCAAGAAGGGTGTGCTTTGCTGTCTACGAGTGGCTGAAGTGCATGCAAAGTTTCCTTCCCATTTTTAGGATGTCTTGCAGATAGGGGGAATACTTCAGGAACAGCTTGAAAACCAGATTGAACACATGTGCCATGCAGGGGCATGTCTCAGTCTTCCTTGTCGCAGCACAGACAAGATGTTGTTCCCGTTGGCGGTCACCATGGTTCCCATTTCCATTTATCGTGGAGTAAGCCATGACTCGATTTCTTGATTAATTACTTTTAGCACTTTCTCTCCAGTGTGACTCCAAGGGGGCCTATGGGGGCTATAACATTGCAAAAAAATTGTAGAAAAAAAAGTTAATGAAGATCATTTAACCCCTTCCTTAATAAAAGTTTGAATCACCCCCCTTTTCCCATTTAAAAAAAAAACTGTGTAAATAAAAAAATTAAAATAAACATATGTGGTATTACCGTGTGCAGAAATGTCCAAATTATAAAAAATATATCGTTAATTAAACAATGGCGGACGTGCAAGAAAGTTCCAAAGTCCAAAATAACGTATTTTTGATTGCTTTTTATATCATGAAAAAATGTATAAAAAATAACAAAAAAGTCTGATCGGTACAAAAATGGGACCGGTAAAAAGCTCAGATCATGGCGCAAAAAATGAGCCCTCAAACCGCCCTGTACGTGGAAAAATAAAAAAGTTAAAGGGGTCAGATAATGACAATTTTAAACATATACATTTTCCGGCATGTAGTTATGATTTTTTCCAAAAGTATGACAAAATCAAACCTGTTAAAGTTGGGACCTACATAATAAAGATAAGGTTTCATTTTTACCGAAAAATGTACTGCGTAGAAACGGAAGCCCCAAAAATTTACTAAATGTCGTTTTTGTTCAATTTTGTTGCACACTGATTTTTTTTTCTGTTTCACCGTAGATTTTTGGTAAAATGACTAATGTCATTGCAAAGTAGAATTGGTGGCGCAAAAAATAAGCCATCATATGGATTTTTAGGTGCAAAATTGAAAGGGTTATGATTTTTCAAAGGTAAGGAGGAAAAGATGAAAGTTCAAAAACGGAAAAACCCTCTGTTCCCAAGGGGTTAAGACTTTAACAGGAACAAAATAGTACACCACTTAGATGTACATATTTGGTGTGCACTTATGAGGGGAGGACAATGCGCTCCACTACGCTTAAAACAGTATTTGTCTACAACACCAGCAATACACACCATTGCTGCAGCACACAGTTGCTGTGTACTACACCCAAAATTGCACTTTCTCTCTAAATCTCGCTCCCTTCCCTATCAGTGCATCTAGGATGGATTTGGGCTTGTGGTGAATTGCTGCTGTAAAAAAGCTTTTCTGTGCAACACACTGCTCTCTGTCCCTCTTTGCAATTGAACGCTGATGTGACTGGGAGGTGAAATGCTGCTCTAAAAATGCTTTTCTGTGCAACACACACTGCTCTCTGTCCCCTTCTCTCTCCAGCAGAATGCTAATATGACTGGGAGGTGAATCGCTGCTGTAAAATAGCTTTTCTGTGCAACACACACTGCTGTCTGTCCCTCTCTCTCTGCAATAAAAGGCTGAAGTGACTGGCTGCAAGATAGCTGCCAATTATATAGGGCTGTTACATCACAGGGGTGGCTAGGTGCTGATAGGCTGCATCCTGCATGTGATTCAGGGTCATCCCGCCTACCCTTGTTCCCACCTTTCCAGGATTCCTTGCCCCATGTGCTCACATGTGGATCCATCATTTTCGATGCCCTGGAGACTCAACCCACCTAAATGGAGTTTAATGAAGCTATTTGCGCGATTGAATCGTGTCTATATTCGCATTCGTTGCAAATCGAATTTCTCTTGAAATTCTTAACAAATTCGGATTCGTCAGATTCGATTCGCTCATCCCTAGCATAGAAAAAGTGAAAAGAAATGTGTCTGGAGGTGATCTTAGGAGTTGCCTTATGAACAGGGAAACATACTGGATGTTCACATTGGGAACCATTCATCCATAAGGATTAAATCAGAGGTTAGATCTCATCACAATGTATTAAAACATATAGGTATGTGTTCACACTACTGATATTGCATATTTTTTAAATATAGGTATGTGTTTACACTACTGATATTGCATTTTTTTTATATAGGTATGTGTTCACACTACTGATATTGCATGTTTTTTTTTTGTTTGTTTATAGGTGTGAAATGTGTCAGAGATTTACTGTTTTGTACCTGTATTGTCCTGGAATTTATATTAATAAAACAAGAAGATTTTACTTCATCCCTGAGTGCTGGACAATTTCCTTGTTTGGATTCTGCTGCTTTGAAGTCGGTGTGGTTCCGGTGGGTCAGTGGCACAGGTGTGGAGCAACTTAGCAAATTTTTCTCTGTAACAACACTCTAGTCTCACTATACAGTAGTGCTCTTGCATTTCTCACCCTTTCTGTCTCTGCCTCAAGTTCAGGATACCCATGGTACAGCTTCCACTGCCATATCTTCATTTAGCTTAGAGCCCACCAGCATACAGTGACCCCCCCAACCTACGATGGCCCCGACATAGGATCATTTCAACATACGATTGCCTCTCATAGGCCATCGCATGTTGAAGGCAGCATCAACATACGATCCTTTTGTATGTCGGGGCCATCGCATAAACGGCTATCTGGCAGCGCAGACTGCTTCAGCTGCCACCGGATAGACGTTTACTGTGCCCTGTATGGTCTGCTGACAATCACTTACCTGTCCTCGGGGCTCCGGAGCTCCTCTTCTGGATCCCCTGCATCGTCCGTGCTCCCCATCGTCGTCATCACGTCACTGCGCACGCCTTCCCGTCATCCAATAGGAGCAGCGTGCTTAGCGACGTGATGGCGGCAACGGAGAGCGAGGATGCCGGGGAAGCAGAGGCCTTGCCGGAGCGTCGTGGACACCCCGGGAACACGGCGACAGCGATGGAGGGCGACATCCAGGGCGGTGGTGACGAGTGGTGACGGTCCGGAGTGGCGGGACACGTGAGTATAACCTCCAATACCAGTGGTCTTCAACCTGTGGACCTCCAGATGCTGGGTGCTGTAGC
Source organism: Hyla sarda (assembly GCF_029499605.1). Classification (NCBI taxonomy): domain Eukaryota; kingdom Metazoa; phylum Chordata; class Amphibia; order Anura; family Hylidae; genus Hyla; species Hyla sarda. The sequence continues at coordinate 398,551,541 of NC_079189.1, forward strand.
TTTGCAACATCTGGAGGTCCGCAGGTTGTAGACCACTATCCTATACTTTACATTGCACGGATCCCTCAACATACGATGGTTTCAACAAACGATGGTCCATTTGGAACGGATTACCATCGTATGTTGAGGGACCACTGTATTTTTTTGGAGTCCAACAAAAGGTTGAGGTCTCACCACAAACATTTTGCATTTAGTTCCAAACATAAGCCTTTAATACACTCCTCACTGCCTTATCCTAACCAACATTGTGTCCACAGCTTCTATGAGCTTCAGTGTGCCTCCATGGTTACACACTAAAAAACAAATGATGTAGGGTAAAATGGTAAAATAATAATTGATAACATTAAATAGTGATGTATTAGGATACAATTAGGATAATTATTTCCACCTATAATCATAATGTGTTTTGGCTTATATTAAGTACAGAGAGATATAAAATTGCAATACATCTCTTCAATGTTTCTAACTCTTATTGTTTTCTCCACTTTGTAAATCCCACACACTTTATGTTCAGCACTTCATGTCCCGATTCCGCCAGTGCATGTCTTTAGATTTATACTTTTGATAAAAAAGTTTATGTAAATGTCCCCCGTCCATCTGTTACACTGTGTTTCTGACTAGCACAATAATATTTCCCAGATTCATCAGGTTTCACTCCAGTGAGTTTGAAATAAACTTCTCCTTTATTTGTGTCTCTTGATAAAGTTAGTCTCCCTTGAAGGGACTCTGCATAGTTAAAGTTATTATTATAATATATACCACAAAGCCACTCCAGGCCTTTCCCATTAGTCTGTCTGATCCAGTGTACACAATACATGTTATCGCTATCAGTCAGGGAGGCTCCGGTCACTTTACAGGTCATGTCCAGAGTCTCCGATGGTCTCACAATCCCAGGACCAGACTCTTCCAAGACGATTTGTGCGCTGACACCTGTGAACAAATACACAAGAATTTAAACAACAAAACACATATTCCTGGAAGCCAATCTAATCATTTGTGTGTAGTGAACCTGTCAATAAATTGAAATCACATTATTCAGAATACATTATAAATAGCAATTGTCTGACATTGGTATGGAAACCAACTTAGGCTGGGTCCACACTACGTTTTGTCCCATACGGGAGCGCATACGGCAGGAGGGAGCTAAAACCTCGCGCTCCCGTATGTGACCGTATGCGCTCCCGTATGCCATTCACTTCAATGAGCCGACCGGAGTGAAACGTTCGGTCCGGTCGGCTCATTTTTGCGCCGTATGCGCTTTTACAACCGGACCTAAAACCGTGGTCAACCACGGTTTTAGGTCCGGTTGTAAAAGCGCATACGGCGCAAAAATGAGCCGACCGGACCGAACGTTTCACTCCGGTCGGCTCATTGAAGTGAATGGCATACGGGAGCGCATACGGTCACATACAGGAGCGCGAGGTTTTAGCTCCCTCCTGCCGTATGCGCTCCCGTATGGGACAAAACGTAGTGTGGACCCAGCCTTACATTGTAGAGTTAATATAAGGCAGAATAACCATAGAAGGTTCTTCATGTTTGGGTTGATGGGAAAGAACAAATCAGTTCTAGGTCTGGGGGCACAGTTCCTCTTCAGAGGACACTTTTGCTTCTTAATTTATACAGAAAATGATTAAAATATATTTGCATATACAACATATAAGAGACCCCAACTTCTTTAAGCTTCATTCAAATACTCAACATAGTGCTACATTACATAAATGACTCATTGACATGTTCCATTGCTCTTCTGGCCACAGAGAAGAATGAATACTAGTAGATTTCCTCTAGTCTAAGCCAGCTTCCAGTTCTGCTCCTGTCACGAAAAAATAAAGTAAAAATAATATAACACCTCAATGACATGTTGTAATGACTATTCCAATCTGACCACTCGTTTAAGAGGAATGAACTGACAATGCTTCTTTGCTGGATATATTTTTTTAACCTTTTGAAGACAGAGCTATTTTTTATTTTTTGCACTTTAGTTTTTTCCTTCTCTCCTTCTAAAAATCATAACGCTTTCAATTTTACTTTGTAATACTGTCAATCATTTCACCACCAAATCTATGGCAAAACAAGGAAAAAAATATTTGTGAGGCAAAAGTGGGAAAAAAAACGACCATTTTGTAACTTTTGGGGGCTTCCGACTCTACGCAGTGCACTTTTCGGTAAAAATGACATCTTATATTTATTCTATAGGACCATAGGATTAAAATGATACCCAACTTATATAAGTTTGATTTTGTTTTACTTGTTCTAAATAATTATAACTTTTTAGTACAAAAATAAGAATGCTTAAAATTGTCTTCTTCTGACCCCTATAACTTTATTTTTATTTTTCAGCATACAGGGATGCATGAGGCCTCTTTTTTATTTTTTTTTTTGCGCCATGGTCTGACCTTTTTATTGGTACCATTTTTTTTTTACTTCTCGATCACTTATTATAAATTTTTTTCAGGGTATGCAAAGTGACCAAAAATACGCAAATATGGAATTTGGATTTTTTTTAACATGTTTTGGATTTTTTTTAACATATTTTTATAGTTTGGACATTTACGCACGCAGTGATACCACATGTATATGTTTATTTTTGTTTACATATGTTTTTATTTTTTTAAATGGGAAAAGGGGGGTTAAATCACATTTATTAACTTTTTTCTACTTTTTACACCATTTTTTAGTCCACATAGGGGAATATTACATGCAATCTTCTGATTGCATACACTGTTCAATACTATGCCATAGCATAGCATTGATCAGTGTTATTGGCACTCCACTGCTCCAGCCTGCAGAGCAAGCATGGAGCAGCAGATCGCCAATCAAACGGAGAGGAGGACAGTAGGGACCCTCCCCCCCCCCTCCTCTCAGCTGTTCAGGACTCCACAATTTCAGCGCAGCGGTCCCGAACAGCCTGACTTAGCTGCCATGATACTTTTACTTTCACTTTAGATGCAGCAATCAACTTTGATCGCCATGTCTAAGGGGTTAATGCCGGGCATCACCGCGATCAGTAATGTCCGGCTTTAGACATGGGTCCCGGCAGCAGATAGCCGCCAGGACCAACTCGCTATGACCCGCGCTCAGCTCCTGAGCGCGCGTCATAGAAAGGGAGTGGGACGAGGGTCTACAGGTACACCCTATGTCCCCAACAGGTGAAATAGTTTAAATGAAAAATTTTCACCAAGATATCTGCTCATTAAATATGTACTAATTACATAATTCTGTTTTAATACATTTATACTTGTACAATTTTATGTTACACTGTATATATTTTCTGTTAGACGTTTTTTTTTTTTTTTTTTTACAGGTGCCGCAATGTTGGATTGTGGTGGTTGGTGATAGTAATGAAGACCTGCTGTACTGCCATGACAATTTCAGTTTTTTTACTGAAATACATTTTAAAAAGGTGCATCTGTGTCTAGATAAAGCTGCTACATGTTTATTATGACACCTCTGCTCCTCATTTCCCTTTCAGAATGTCCACCTGATGTGTGTAAGGCTAAGTTTCAACTTGGTTTTTTTTCTGGCAGTTTTTGGAATACTGCCACTGCAGTTTTTGAGTCAAAGCCAAAAGTGTATTCAAAAGGAATAGGACATATAAAGGAAGGACTTACACTTCTCCCTTATGGATCCACTTCTGAATTTGGCTCAAACACTGCAGTGGCAGATATCCAAAAACTGCCAGAAAAAAAACAAGTGGAAACTCAGCATAATGCTGGTGGTCACTCATGCTTAATAGCTCCATATCTCCTGTACACTGGAATGGTGGAGTAATACTTGCTATTTAGTAGACCAGGCAATAAGAAACAGTTCACTAGAAATAAATTCTTCCTACCAGCATTCAACACACAAAGTAAATGAAAAGAACAGCAGGAACTAAGTATAGATGCCAAAATGTCAAATTTGTATGCAAAGCCTTATGCAAACATTTATAAACGTTGTATGCTGGAAAACTGAGGTCAATAATACATTTCTTCCTATGTTTTGTCTAACCTAACAGTAATTTAACCCCTTCCCACAGCAGAATATTTGGCAATGAGTTGTTTGTTCTAAGAAGCACAACTTTTATTTTTATGACAACATACAAGGCTTGTTTTTTGTGGGAAAAGTTGCTTCACCATATAATGAATTGAGAAACAAAATATGTAGAATAAAAAAAGAAAAAAAAATCTTCAACATGTGATGTCCAGTAGCTGAACAATTTCACAACTTGGCACCTGCCCCCTCGCTTCTTGGAAGGTATACTTCTGAGACATGCCAAATTTAGGTGCAGAGGAGCAGATCAGGTATTACCTTTCCTGCCCCCTTGGCAACTATTTTAAGTTCATATACCAAATGGATATATTTTTGTTATGTCTTACTGTTTTCTTAATAATTAGAAAAAAAAAAAACATAACCCTATAATCTTTTATGTTTCCATATATTGCCTTTGGATGTAATGTGTTGCTGGGGGCATATCACAAATCTGCCTATGTATATACAGGATCCATCTGTTTACAACCTCCATACTTACCTCATGGTTACACAAAGGAAAGCATGTCATCATCCTACTGGGCATGCCATCAGTGATACATTTCCATCTATACACAGTGGAGATGAGTAGATTCATCTGATATACTATGCTCAAGTGTGGTAAAAATACATAGTAAGGGGTCCGTGCCTCCAGGGGGGTCTGGGCAGGCATCTGACGTATCCTGGTGCCAGCCACCAGGATTTTTCCCTGTTATTTTGCCCCAGGACCATGGCCACTTTAAATGCCCAGTGGCTATAAGAGCAGAGCAGCAAGCAGGAGGACACAAAGGCAAACCAGTATAATATATTACTAGAACAGCACCTACAGGGTTCCAACCACTGCTTCTAGGGTCTGGAAACTTACTGCTTTGGCCTATAGGCCATAGCAGTAGGTCCTGACCATGGACCAAAGGAGCAGTGAAGCACTAAAATAAGGCAATGCACAGACATACTGCCTGCAGCCATATACTGTGTGGTGTCGGGGTGTGAGGTGCAGGGTAGATGCAGGGCAGATGTTATAGCCCAAGGGGCAGATGGTATTAACCCCTTCTTGTCGTGACGCCAGGGTGTAGTTCATCCTTAACCATACAAGGGTAAAACCGCTGATCCTGGGTTAGGCAAGGGCAATGAAGACACCAGTGCCAGATTAAGGATAATGGCAGCTTTACTGAGGCAAGACAGGTGATATAGTCTTTGCAATACAGCCAAATATCCCAGGGGGTTACCAGTGACACAGGGGGACATTGCAGGCTTGCTGGGATTTGCAGTAGTTAGACTGAATTTAGTGCAGGCCACGGTGACTCCTCATGGACTTGACTGACAGAGATGGTGACTGACAATAAGATGACTTGACTTAATGATGACCAATTTGTGGCTGCAGGACTTTAGGTTTGAGGCCTCCAATGCTCTGGACACAGACACTGGAACAACTTGACTGGACTTGACCTCAGCAGAAGGAGCAATATGCTAAGAGAGAGATTGCAGCCCCTCCCCTTGTTAATTAGAGGGGCTGCGCAAGAAGCCCATAGGTCACTTGGGGGGGTCACCTGGTAACTGGAGCCCTCTGGTTAACAATCATGTGGTACAAACATTAAAACAACAGTACATTAAATGATGCAAACCTATATAAATAATGGGGGTATGCTGCAGGGGAGCCCTGGGGACATGCAGGACAGTACGGGGCCACATCATCCCGTACTGGGACATCACAACTGTATATGGCTGGAGACAGTATGGCTGTGAACAAAGGGGCCCACAACTATATATGAGGGTCACAGCCACAAACAGAGGAGGCCTACAACTATATATAGGGGCACAGGAGGGGTCTACAACTATTAATGAGGCACAGCCACAAACAAGGGGCCTACAACTATATAGGGGGCACAGATGGAGTCTACAACTATATATATGGGAACAGACAGAGGGAGCCTACAGCTATATGTTGGCCCAAATATAGGGAGCCTACAGAATGGGTAAACCATGACACCAGGGGCCATACAGCATGAGGGCACAGTTACACAGGGGGCCTACAGCATGGGGCACAATGACAGAGGGGGCCTACAACATGGGGGCACAATGACAGAGGGTGCCTAAAACAGAGAAAGAGAGGGCCTACAGCTATATATGGGGGGCCTACAGCTATATGAGGGCACAAAGCAGGCACTATTACTGTGTGGGGCAATCCACTGACAGGTTTTGTGGGCACAAGTCTTGGCCAGGAGAAATCTTCATGATGGCCCAGGCGGATACTAAAAAAAAAGAAAAAGGAATGAACAACCTCCATCAGAGAAGACTTCACTGTCGTTCACTTAGAGAAGACACCGCTGCAAGTCACATGTAACTGTCATCACTAATACTGTCTGCAGAGCACTTGCATACAGCTGGTATCTACCTCCATATGGTCAGCATGTGGGAATATTGGCATATTTTTAGGGCAATTTTTGGGGTAGTTTCACAGTAACCAGAATATGGTATATTAGAGAACAGCAGAGTGCATTGCTGCACAGTGTTTCACTTCACTGCACTCTATAATCTAAACAGAAATATACAATTAGAAAATGATGCTATTTAAGCATTTAAAGGGGTATTCCAGGATTTTTTTTATTTGACTATGCTACAGGGGCTGTAAAGTTAGTGTAGTTGTGTGTACCTGTGTGTGATGATTTTCTCACAATTCTGTGATTTTCACCCCAATATTTATTTTTATCAGCATACAAAGTGACTGTTGTCTCGGATTTTTCCCAGCTTGCAATGCGGCCGAGACCTGACTTACTAGTCAGCTGATGACAGGGAGCCTGTCTGCTTCAATGGGTGGAGGGATCAATCTGCAACTAATGCAACAGCTGTAGGCACCCTGATTGAAAACCACAGGTCTTTTGTTTCAATGGGTGGGGTGGCTGATGTGTGAGAGGGAGGAAAATGGCATTGTGGGATTTGTAGTAAAAAAAAAAAAACATAAGTCAAACAGGAAAGACAAGTTTACAAAAAGCTACCCACAGTGTTATGGTAATCTCACAACATAGCCATTTAGCCCCAAGACAAGCGCAGATCCTTCCTAAGCTTGTCCATTACTGTCTGGCAGGTACGTACTAAAATCACCTTATGGTGGATAACCCCTTTAATCCCCTACAGTTAAGATTTAGTTTATGTGGCTATTTTCATATAGTCTATTACATTGTGTGTTTCTGTCTACCACAATAATATTTCCCAGATTCTTCAGGTTTCACTCCAGTGAGTTTGAAATAAACTTCTCCTTTATTTGTATCTCTTGATATAATATGTCGTCCCTGAAGAGACTCAGCATAATATTTGGTATCTTGATGGAGTATTCTCCCAAACCACTCCAGACCTTTTCCAACAGGTTGTCTTACCCAATGTACAGAATACATATTATCACTGTCAGTGAGGGAGGCTCCGGTCACTTTACAGGTCATATCCAGAGACTTAGATGGTTTCACAGTCCCAGGACCAGACTCTACTAGTGTGATCTGTGCAGTGACACCTGAAAATACATAGATATTATTTCACATTTCAATATTTTAAAAATACAATTATTACTAGAATCTGTGCAGTACTGACTGAAAATCTTACTTACATAGTAGAGCTGATATAACACAAAGTAACCAAAAGAGAAACTTCATGTTTGGGCTAAGGATATAGACCTAGTCAGTTCCAGGTCTGGGTGTACAGTTCTTAGCAATAGAACCTTCTACTTCTCTATTTATACAGGAACTTATTTAAATCTATTTACATACACCCTGCAGCAAGGGCCCGAGACTTTATTATCTGGAGAACTTCACTGATTTACTGTATAACAGGGCGTGCGGATCCACATTGATGATTCAATTATTCATGTTTTTATGTATTTTCAGTTCACTCAATGATTTCCTCTTTCCAAAAAGACTTATATTTGCAGATGTTGTAAAAATGTATCATGGATCAAAAAGCCAGTGCCCGGCTCAATGGCGATGATTTACAGGTGTATAGATAAAAGAGGATTTATTGACCAGAATGCAATGCGTTTCGCTGCGCATGCAGCGAAACGCGTTGCATTCTGGTCAATAAATCCTCAGCCTCCATGACAAGAGAGCTACACGGCAAGTTTATATAGGTAAGAATTAACCATTTCGTTGACAGCATGAACCACAGAGAGAATCAATCACCTGTGTTTTAATCAGTACTCACATTGCGAGTAGCCGTGAGAGTTCCGCAAAATGAAGACCTCACTTCAAATCGCAATGTGCAGTTCACAAAGACCAATAACATATAAAATACTGTAATTTGTAAACATTAATCCAAACACAAGACATTATTTCACAAGTACTACAACATAGAAAAATCTTCGCAGGGTATACAACCCCAAGAGTTATAAAAAATTGATAAATAAAAAATAAAAAATGGAATGTATTATGGACTAATATCAGGAATCTGACAATAGAAATAAACATAGCAGTCATTATAATGAATTGCATATAAGGTATACAGAATATAATGACAATACAAACAGACAATCTACATCAAAAGAAAAATATATATATAGGGAAAAAGATGTTATAAATGAGATAAACATTTTCCATTCTTTCTTAAGCATTTATATATAAATAAAATATAGAATATGTATAGAAAAAGTTATATATATAGTATATTGTAAATAATTATCAAACATTTTACATTAATTCCCGACCATTTTTTTTAAACATATATACATATATATGATTTATCGAAAATTTTCAAACAAACACACACACACATATATATATATATATATATATATATATATATATATATATATATATATTGTTACGCCTAGCGCTCCGGGTCCCCGCTCCTCCCCGGAGCGCGTACGGCGTCTCTCTCTCCGCAGCGCCCCGGTCGGTCCCGCTGACCGGGAGCGCTGCACTGTCATGGCCGTCGGGGATGCGATTCGCACAGCGGGACGCGCCCGCTCGCGAATCGCATCCCAGGTCACTTACCCGTTCCCGTCCCCTGCTGTCATGTGCTGGCGCGCGCGGCTCCGCTCTCTAGGGCGCGCGCGCGCCAGCTCCCTGAGACTTAAAGGGCCAGTGCACCAATGATTGGTGCCTGGCCCAATTAGCTTAATTGGCTTCCACCTGCTCCCTGGCTATATCTGATCTCCTCCCTTGCACTCCCTTGCCGGATCTTGTTGCCTTGTGCCAGTGAAAGCGTTTAGTGTGTCCAAAGCCTGTGTACCTGAACTTCTGCTATCCACCCTGACTACGAACCTTGCCGCCTGCCCCCGACCTTCTGCTACGTCCGACCTTGCTTCTGTCTACTCCCTTGTACCGCGCCTATCTTCAGCAGTCAGAGAGGTTGAGCCGTTGCTAGTGGATACGACCTGGTCACTACCGCCGCAGCAAGACCATCCCGCTTTGCGGCGGGCTCTGGTGAAAACCAGTAGTGACTTAGAACCGGTCCACTAGCACGGTCCTCGCCAATCCCTCTCTGGCACAGAGGATCCACCTCCTGCCAGCCGGCATCGTGACAGTAGATCCGGCCATGGATCCCGCTGAGGTTCCTCTGCCTTATATCTCTGATATCACCACGGTGGTCGCCCAGCAATCCCGACAGATCGCCCATCTAACCCACCAGCTGTCGGAAGTGTCCACCATGGTGCAGCAACTTCAGTCGCAACTTCTGCCTCTGCTACAGCAGCAACCATCTCCTCCGCCAGCTCCTGCACCCCTTCCGCAGCGAGTGGCCACTCCTAGCCTCCGCCTGTCCTTGCCGGACAAATTTAATGGGGACTCTAAGTTTTGCCGTGGCTTTCTTTCGCAATGTTCCCTGCACTTGGAGATGATGTCGGACCAGTTTCCTACTGAAAGGTCTAAGGTGGCTTTCGTAGTCAGCCTTCTGTCAGGAAAAGCCCTGTCATGGGCCACACCGCTCTGGGACCGCAATGACCCCGTCACTGCCTCTGTACACTCTTTCTTCTCGGAAATTCGAAGTGTCTTTGAGGAACCTGCCCGAGCCTCTTCTGCTGAGACTGCCCTGCTGAACCTGGTCCAGGGTAATTCTTCCGTTGGCGAGTACGCCATACAATTCCGTACTCTTGCTTCTGAACTATCCTGGAATATTGAGGCCCTCTGCGCGACCTTTAAAAAAGGCCTATCCAGCAACATTAAAGATGTTCTGGCCGCACGAGAAACTCCTGCTAACCTGCATGAACTCATTCATCTAGCCACTCGCATTGACATGCGTTTTTCTGAGAGGCATCAAGAGCTCCGCCAGGAAAAAGACTTAGATCTCTGGACACCTCTCCCACAGTCTCCATTGCAATCTGCGCCTAGGCCTCCCGCCGAGGAGGCCATGCAAGTGGATCGGTCTCGCCTGACCCTGGAAGAGAGGAATCGCCGTAGGGAAGAGAATCTTTGTCTGTACTGTGCCAGTACCGAACATTTTTTGGTGGATTGCCCTATCCGTCCTCCACGTCTGGGAATTTTATTCGGGAGTCCTTGGTGAATAAATTCCGCATCCCGGTGACCCGTCTCGTCAAGCCACTCCACATTTCCGCGGTCAACGGAGCCAGGTTGGATTGCACCGTGCGTTACCGCACGGAGCCCCTCCTAATGTGCATCGGAACTCATCACGAAAAAATTGAGTTTTTGGTCCTCTCCAATTGCACTTCCGAAATTCTCCTTGGACTACCCTGGCTTCAACACCATTCCCCAACCCTGGATTGGTCCACAGGGGAGATCAAGAGCTGGGGTACCTCTTGCTTCAAGGACTGCCTTAAACCGGTTCCCAGTACTCCCTGCCGTGACCCTGTGGTTCCCCCTGTATCCAGTCTCCCTAAGGTCTTTATGGACTCTGCCTGCCATAAGAAGTGCCTCTCCCCCCCTCCCAGTCCAGTCAGGCAAGCCTCGGTGCCTCCTCATGGCCCTCGTCCTGGTGTCACACTGCCCCGTGCCAGGCCTCGCCCTCTGCCCTCCCTCCCCATTCCCACTCCTGCTGTACTGCCTGCCGTTGAGGAATCCCTCCATCCTTTCCCGGTGTCCTCATCCCAGGGGAGGCAGTTACCGGACAAAGAGAAGGGGAGACCTAAGGGGGGGGGTACTGTTACGCCTAGCACTCCGGGTCCCCGCTCCTCCCCGGAGCGCGTACGGCGTCTCTCTCTCCGCAGCGCCCCGGTCGGTCCCGCTGACCGGGAGCGCTGCACTGTCATGGCCGTCGGGGATGCGATTCGCACAGCGGGACGCGCCCGCTCGCGAATCGCATCCCAGGTCACTTACCCGTTCCCGTCCCCTGCTGTCATGTGCTGGCGCGCGCGGCTCCGCTCTCTAGGGCGCGCGCGCGCCAGCTCCCTGAGACTTAAAGGGCCAGTGCACCAATGATTGGTGCCTGGCCCAATTAGCTTAATTGGCTTCCACCTGCTCCCTGGCTATATCTGATCTCCTCCCTTGCACTCCCTTGCCGGATCTTGTTGCCTTGTGCCAGTGAAAGCGTTTAGTGTGTCCAAAGCCTGTGTACCTGAACTTCTGCTATCCACCCTGACTACGAACCTTGCCGCCTGCCCCCGACCTTCTGCTACGTCCGACCTTGCTTCTGTCTACTCCCTTGTACCGCGCCTATCTTCAGCAGTCAGAGAGGTTGAGCCGTTGCTAGTGGATACGACCTGGTCACTACCGCCGCAGCAAGACCATCCCGCTTTGCGGCGGGCTCTGGTGAAAACCAGTAGTGACTTAGAACCGGTCCACTAGCACGGTCCTCGCCAATCCCTCTCTGGCACAGAGGATCCACCTCCTGCCAGCCGGCATCGTGACATATATATATATATATATATATATATATATATATGATTGATCAAGCCCTTTTGAAACAACTCATAAAGATGATAAAGATGATTATCGAACATTCTCTATTGATTTGTTAAGTCCATTAAAGATCCAATAGGATTCACGATCAATTAATTTTTGATAACGATTCAAAGTTGATTCTGGAATAGTTTCCAGAATAATGAGGTGTAAATCATTAATGTTATTATTACAGAAAAATGACGAGAAATACTATGTAATAAAAAATTATTTTTAATATTGGATCTGTGTTTGCACATACATGATCGCACAGTCTGAATCGTGCGACCTACATACTGCAATCGGTAACTACAGTATAATAGGTAAATTGCATATCACAACTTACCCTCTGTTCAATAGAAAATGTTCGATTAGTTTGAAAAGACTCAAAAGTAAAGTTGGGTGTGCCGATCATAGGGCAACATAAGCATCGGGTCCCATTACAGGGATAACAACCTACTGATGATTTAGAAGAGATTTGAATCTCATTAATATTGTTTTTTAATCTATTCGGTGCTACTAGACTTTGTAAATTTCTAGATCGTTTGAATGTCACTCCCTGGGTAGTGGGCACAATGTACTTCAAGATAGGGGCACTGCAAATGATGTGCTAGTTGCGTTGCAAAATGTTTCTAATATCGGTTGCCCGCCAATTATAGTTGATGATGAAATTATATTTAAATTTACTTTGATCTTGAGTTTTATTTATATTCTTTCTTTCTTTTAACCCTTTCTTTCACTGTGGTCATCTTCTCAATTCTGACATTATCTAGAACTTCATTTACTTTCTGGGAGCAACTAATTCTATCTGTTTAATATTCTTTACCTTTTGATAAGCACTGCTAAGCAGACTTTGGGGATATCCCTTTGCTGGGAAGCAGCCCCTAAGAATGGCCACTTGATGGAAGAAATCAGTATCCAAGGTACAATTTATACGTATCCTCAGATACTGGCTATAGGGGACGCTCCCTCAGCCAAGCAGGATAGTGGGCACTCTCATATTGGAGAAAACTGTTAACATCTACTGACTTAAAGGGGTACTCTGGTGGAAAACTTTTTTTTTTTTATCAACTGGTGCCAGAAAATTAAACAGATTTGTAAATTACTTCTATTATCTTAATCCTTCCAGTACTTATTAGCTGCCGAATACTACAGAGGAAATTCATTTCTTTTTGGAACACAACTCTGTGCTGACATCATGACTACAATGTTCTCTGCTGACACCTGACCATTTTAAGAACTGTCCAGAGTAGGAGAAAATCCCCATAGAAAATATATCCTGCTCTGGACAGTTTCTAAAATGGACAGAGATGTCAGCAGAGAGCACTGTGTTCCAAAAAGAAAAGAATTTCCTCTGTAGGCGACCTGTAATTTTTCATTTGCACAGCCCACTGTTCCAAAGATCTGTCAAATACCAGTGGGGTGTAAATACTCACTGCACCCTTTATTAAATTCTGTGAGGGGTGTAGTTTTCAAACTGGGGTCACATGTGGGGGGTCCACTGTTCTGGCACCACGGGGGGCTTTGTAAACGCACATGGTCCTTGACTTCCATTTTAAACAAATTCTCTTTCCAAAAGCTCAATGGTGCTCCTCCACTTCTGAGCATTTTAGTGCGCCAGTAGAGCACTTGACATCCATACATGGGGTATTTCCATACTCAGAAGAAATGGGGTTACAAATTTTAGGGGTAATTTTCTCCTATTACCCCTTGTAAAAATGTAAAAATTTTTTTTTAGCATTTTAGTAAAAAAATATATATTTTTTCATTTATACATCCAACTTTAACAAAAAGTCGTCAAAAACACCTGTGAGGTGTTAAGGCTCACTGTACCCCTTGTTACGTTCCTTGAAGGGTGTAGTTTGCAAAATAGTATGCCATGTGTTTTTTTTTTATTTATTTTTTTTGCTGTTCTTGCACCATAGGGGCTTCCTAAATGTGACATGCCCCCCAAAAACCATGTCAGCATAATTTGCTTTCCAAAAGCCAAATGTGACTCCTTCTCTTCTGAGCATTGTAATTTTATGCCCTAACATGAGGTATGTCCATACTCAGAAGAGATGGGTTTACAAATTTTGGGGGATTTTCTCCGATTACCCTTTGTAAAAATCGTAAATTTGGGGAAAAAACTGCACTTTAGTGAAAAAAATATTTTTCTCATTTACACATCCGTCTTTAACGAAAATTCGTCAAACACCTGTGGGGTGTTAAAGCTCACTGGACCCCTTTTTATGTGCCTTGAGGGGTGTAGTTTCCAAAATGGTATGCCATGTGGGGTTTTCCTGCTGTTCTGGCACCATAGGGGCTTCCTAAATACGACATGCCCCCCCAAAAACCATTTCAGCAAAATTCAGTCTCCAAAATCCCAATGTCACTACTTCCCTTCTGAGCCCTCTAGTGCACTAGCAGATCACTTTACATCCATATATGATATATTTCCTTACTTGAGAGAAATGGGGTTTAAAATTTTGGGGGACACTTTCACCTATTATCCCTTGTGAAAATGAAAAATTTGGGGTAACATCAAAATTTTTGTAAAAAATAAAAAATTTCATTTTCACGTCCAACTTCAATGCAAAGTCATCAAACACCTGTGGGGTGTTAAGGTGTTAAGGAGTTTAGTTTCCCAAATAGTGTGCCATGCGGGGTGTTTTTTGCTGTTCTGGCACCATGGGGGCTTCCTAAATTTGACATGCCCCCCAAAAACAATTTCAGAAAAATTTGCTTTCCAAAAGCCCAATGTTGCTGCCTCCCTTTTGAGCCCTCTAGTGCACCCACAAATCACTTTACATCCACATATGAGGTATTTCCTTACTCGAGAGAAATGGGGTTTAACATTTTGTGGGACATTTTCACCTATTACCCCTTGTGAAAATGAAAAATTTGGGGTAACATCAGCATTTTAGTAAAAATTTATTTTTCATTTTCACGTCAAACTTCAACGCAAAGTCGTCAAACACCTGTGGGGTGTTAAGGCTCACTGTACCCCTTGTTACGTTCCTTGGGGGGTGTAGTTTCCCAAATATTATGCCATGTGGGGTGTTTTTTGCTGTTCTGGCACCATAGGGGCTTCCTAAATGCGACATGCCCCCCAAAAAACATTTCAGCAAAATTTTCTCTCCAAAATCCCAATGTCTCTCCTTCTCTTCTGAGCCCTCTAGAGCACCCACAGAGCCCTTTACATCAACATATGAGGTATTTCCTAACTCGAGAGAAATTGGGTTACATATTTTGGGGGGGCTTTTTACCCCTTGTAGTGTAAAAAATTAAGATTTAGAATTTTTGCCTCCACTTTGCTGCTATTCTTGTGAAACACCTAAAGGGTTAACAAACTTTCTGAATCTCATCTTGAATACGTTGAGGGGTGCAGTTTTCATAATGGGGTCCATTATGGGGTATTTCTAACATAAAGACCCCAAATTCACTTCAAAACTGAACTGGTCCATCAAAAATTCAGATTTTGAAATTTAAAAGGGTATTCCAGGAAAATACTTTTTTTTTTTATAAATCGACTGGCTCCAGAAAGTTAAACAGATTTGTAAATTACTTCCATTAAAAAATCTTAATGCTTTCAGTACTTATGTGCTTCTGAAGTTAAGGTTGTTCTTTTCTGTCTAAGTGTCTCGGGAACCGCCCAGTTTAGAAACAAATCCCCATAGCAAACCTCTTCTAAACTGGGCGGTTCCCGAGACATGTGTCATCAGAGAGCACTTTGATAGAAAAGAACAACCTTAACTTCAGAAGCTCATAAGTACTGAAAGGATTAAGATTTTTAAATAGAAGTAATTTACAAATCTGTTTAACTTTCCGGAGCCAGTTGATATATATAAAAAAGGTTTTTCCTGGATAACCCCTTTAATTGGAAAATTGCTGCTATACTCTGAAGCCCTCTAATGTCTTCAAAAAGTGAAAACATGTAAACTTTATGATGTAAACATAAGGTAGACATATTGTATATGTGAATCAATATATCATTTATTTGGTACGTCTATTTTCCTTACAAGCAGAGAGCTTCAAAGTTATAAAAATGCAAAATTTTCAAATTTTTCATGACATTTTGGAATTTTTCACCAAGAAATGATGCAAGTATCGATGGAAATTTACCACTAACATAAAGTAGAATATGTCACGAAAAAACTATCTCTGAATCAAATTCATGAGTACAAGCATCCCAGAGTTATTAATGCTTAAAGTGACAGTGGTAAAAATTGCAAAAAATTCTCTGGTCCTTAGGGTCAAAATGGGCTCGGTGCCCAAGGGGTTAAAATAAGTCATAATAGGAATGTGTCCTGCCTGTTTCAAAATCCAAAAATTGGATAGCTTCCACAGAATAATTGAGGGAAAATTGCAACCCCAAGTGTTGGAATTCAAATATTCCACAAATTCGAAAGCTTGTGTATGGATCCCTGTCCAAACAAAACACAAATCATCAATAAAACGCTGGAAAAACGCAATATGGGGAGGGTATACCAGGGACTGTGCTATGTGGGTATAAATAAATTTGCGTAACTGGGTGTAAAGCACGTTTCCATAGCACAGCCCCTGGTCTGCCTATATATAGTGTCAGAAAAGGAAAAAAATATTGTGCTCCAAAATGAATAAAATGGAATGTAATAAAAATGTCAGCTTGATCCAGACTCATAGAAGGGTCCTGCTGAAAATAATCTTGTATAGCTTATAAACCTAAATTACCATCAATATTTGAATAAAGGGAACAGACATCTAGTGTTAAAAATTAAAAAGACAATGGTAAAGTCAAATTATTAAGTTCGTAAATTAATTGTGTGGAGTCTTTAAGATATTTGTGCACAGAGCTGCACATGTATGCCTGATATCACTGAGGTTTTAAACTTTGTAGTTAGGAAGGGAGTATAAAGAGTTAGGGTTAGATAATGAGTGTTATGTGTAGCAATGAATATTAATCTCTTAAGGATGCAGAGCGTACCTGTACCCTGCGCCCGCTCTCCTGCTATGACAAGCTGACCCCGTGTCATAGTCGGGTGGTCCTGGTGGCTTAGATTACAGTTTTTTTCACAAAACCGACAGCTCAATCAGGCTGTTTAGGACAGCTGCTTTAAAATCACGGTGTCCCGAACAGCTGGGAGGATGGCGGAAGGGCCCTTACCTGCCTCCTCGCCGTCCAATCGGTGTTCTGCTACTCCATGCCTGCTCTGCCCTGCTATGACATAGCATTAACAGTGTATGCAATCAGAAGATTGCATGTAATAGTCTGCTATGGGGACTGAAAAGTGGTGTAGAATTTTTTTTTTTTAAATTAATAAATGGGATTTAACCCCTTCCCTAATAAAAGTTTGAATTTTCCGCTTAAAAAAAAAAAAAATATATGTAAACAAAAAGTAAACAAAGATATGTGGTATCACCTTGTGTGTAAATGTCCGAACTATAAAAATATAATGTTAATTAAACCGTAGAGTCAATGGTGTATACGTAAGAATATTACAAAATCTAAAATTGCGTATTTTTGTTCATTTTGTATACCCTAAAAAAATGACAATTTTAAACATACAAAATTTTATGCATGTAGTTACATTTTTTTTTAACCCCTTAAGGACGCAGGACGTAAATGTACGTCCTGGTGAGGTGGTACTTAACGCACCAGGACGTACATTTACGTCCTAAGCATAACCGCGGGCATCGGAGCGATGCCCGTGTCATGCGCGGCTGATCCCGGCTGCTGATCGCAGCCAGGGACCCGCCG
Organism: Hyla sarda; assembly: GCF_029499605.1. Lineage (NCBI taxonomy): Eukaryota > Metazoa > Chordata > Amphibia > Anura > Hylidae > Hyla > Hyla sarda. The sequence goes on from NC_079189.1 coordinate 398,569,079, forward strand.
GCAATGGCCGACGCCCGCGATCTCGCGGGTGTCCGCCATTAACCCCTCAGGTGCCGGGATCAATACAGATCCCGGCATCTGCGGCAGTTCGCGATTTAAATGAACGATTGGATCGCCCGCAGCGCTGCTGCGGGGATCCGATCATTCATAACGCCGCACGGAGGTCCCCTCTCCTTCCTCCGTGCGGCTCCCGGCGTCTCCTGCTCTGGTCTGTGATCGAGCAGACCAGAGCAGGAGATGACCGATAATACTGATCTGTTCTATGTCCTATACATAGAACAGATCAGTATTAGCAATCATGGTATTGCTATGAATAGTCCCCTATGGGGACTATTCAAGTGTAAAAACAAATGTAAAAAAATGTAAAAGTAAAAAAAAAGTGAAAAATCCCCTCCCCCAATAAAAAAGTAAAACGTCCGTTTTTTCCTATTTTACCCCCAAAAAGCGTAAAAAACATTTTTTATAGACCTATTTGGTATCGCCGCGTGCGTAAATGTCCGAACTATTAAAATAAAATGTTAATAATCCCGTACGGTGAACGGCGTGAACGAAAAAAAAAAAGTCCAAAATTCCTACTTTTTTAATACATTTTATTAAAAAAAATTTATAAAAAATGTATTAAAAGTTTTTTATATGCAAATGTGGTATAAAAAAAAAGTACAGATCATGGCGCAAAAAATGAGCCCCCATACCGCCACTTATACGGAAAAATAAAAAAGTTAGAGGTCATCAAAATAAAGGGATTATAAACTTACTAATTTGGTTAAAAAGTTTGTGATTTTTTTTAAGCGCAACAATAATATAAAAATATATAATAATGGGTATCATTTTAATCGTATTGACCCTCAGAATAAAGAACACATGTCATTTTTACCATAAATTGTACGGCGTGAAAACAAAACCTTCCAAAATTAGCAAAATTGCGTTTTTCGTTTTAATTTCCCCACAAAAATAATGTTTTTTGGTTTCGCCATACATTTTATGATATAATGAGTGATGTCATTACAAAGGACAACTGGTCGCGCAAAAAACAAGCCCTCATACTAGTCTGTGGATGAAAATATAAAAGAGTTATGATTTTTAGAAGGCGAGGAGGAAAAAATGAAAACGTAAAAATTTCATTGTCTGAGTCCTTAAGGCCAAAATGGGCTGAGTCCTTAAGGGGTTAAAGTAGTATGATAAAATAAAACCTTTATAATTTGGGTATCCTTGTAATTGTATGGACCTACAGAATAAATATAAGTTCTTAATTTTACCAAAAAGTGTGCTGCATAGAAATGGAGGCTGCTAAAATTTACAAAATAGTGTTTTGTTTTTTCTATTTTGTCCCACAAATATATATTTTTTGTTTTGCCATAGATTTTATGGTAAAATGCCTGGTGTCATTACAAAGTAAAATTGGTAGCGCATAAAACAAGCCCTCATATAGGTCTGTTGGTGGAAAACTGAAGGCGTTATGATTTTTAGAAGGTGAGGAGGAAAAAATGAAGCTTTTTCACAGTCTCTGGAAAAAAGCTACATGGTAGCGAAACAATTGTTGCCGTGCATTTTCCCTGTGCTAAATAAATTTTGCAGATTGAATCAAGTGCCTCTACGCTGCTTTCTTCACTTTCATTGTTTATATACTTAGGGTTTGAAAATGAGTATTAGGGTCTTTTCCTTGCTAAATTTCCTCTATGGATCAGTGACCTTCATGCATGGAGCAGAAATGATCCAGGTTCAGCGCTTATGTCCATAGCAATCTTCCACAGACATAAGCACTGTCCAATCGACAGACAGGAGGAGTGTGCTGGAAGATTGAACAAGCTTCATCTTCTTGCGGAATCCAATTCCTCATCAAAAGTTCTGTCAAGGAACTTCCAACTTGTGAACAGAGCAGTGGAACTTTCACTGAAATCAATGGGAGGCTGCTGCAAGTGAATTCTATGTGGAATGTAATGTGGCCTTAGAGTTACAAAATGAATATTAGGGTACAGGAATGAGTAATAAGTTTTTATAATGAATAAAAGGGTTGTTACGCCGAGCGCTCCGGGTCCCCGCTCCTCCCCGGAGCGCTCGCTACACTCTCGCTACTGCAGCGCTCCGGTCAGATCCACTGACCCGGTGCGCTGCGATACCGCCTCCAGCCGGGATGCGATTCGCGATGCGGGTGGCGCCCGCTCGCGATGCGCACCTCGGCTCCCGTACCTGACTCGCTCTCCGTCGGTCCTGTCCCGGCGCGCGCGGCCCCGCTCCCTAGGGCGCGCGCGCGCCGGGTCTCTGCGATTTAAAGGGCCACTGCGCCGCTGATTGGCGCAGTGGTTCTAATTAGTGTGTTCACCTGTGCACTCCCTATTTATGCCTCGCTTCCCCTGCACTCCCTCGCCGAATCTTGTTGCCATTGTGCCAGTGAAAGCGTTTCCTTGTGTGTTCCTAGCCTGTGTTCCAGACCTCCTGCCGTTGCCCCTGACTACGATCCTTGCTGCCTGCCCCGACCTTCTGCTACGTCCGACCTTGCTTCTGTCTACTCCCTTGTACCGCGCCTATCTTCAGCAGTCAGAGAGGTTGAGCCGTTGCTAGTGGATACGACCTGGTCACTACCGCCGCAGCAAGACCATCCCGCTTTGCGGCGGGCTCTGGTGAAAACCAGTAGCGACTTAGAACCGGTCCACTAGCACGGTCCACGCCAATCCCTCTCTGGCACAGAGGATCCACCTCCTGCCAGCCGGCATCGTGACAGTAGATCCGGCCATGGATCCCGCTGAAGTTCCTCTGCCAGTTGTCGCCGACCTCACCACGGTGGTCGCCCAGCAGTCACAACAGATAGCGCAACAAGGCCACCAGCTGTCTCAACTGACCGTGATGCTACAGCAGCTACTACCACAGCTTCAGCAATCATCTCCTCCGCCAGCTCCTGCACCTCCTCCGCAGCGAGTGGCCGCTTCAGGCCTACGACTATCCTTGCCGGATAAATTTGATGGGGACTCTAAATTTTGCCGTGGCTTTCTTTCCCAATGTTCCCTGCACTTGGAGATGATGTCGGACCAGTTTCCTACTGAAAGGTCTAAGGTGGCTTTCGTAGTCAGCCTTCTGTCTGGAAAAGCTCTGTCATGGGCCACACCGCTCTGGGACCGCAATGACCCCGTCACTGCCTCTGTACACTCCTTCTTCTCGGAAATTCGAAGTGTCTTTGAGGAACCTGCCCGAGCCTCTTCTGCTGAGACTGCCCTGTTGAACCTGGTCCAGGGTAATTCTTCCGTTGGCGAGTACGCCGTACAATTCCGTACTCTTGCTTCAGAACTATCCTGGAATAATGAGGCCCTCTGCGCGACCTTTAAAAAAGGCCTATCCAGCAACATTAAAGATGTTCTGGCCGCACGAGAAATCCCTGCTAACCTACATGAACTCATTCATCTAGCCACTCGCATTGACATGCGTTTTTCCGAAAGGCGTCAGGAGCTCCGCCAGGATATGGACTTTGTTCGCACGAGGCGTTTTTTCTCCCCGGCTCCTCTCTCCTCTGGTCCCCTGCAATCCGTTCCTGTGCCTCCCGCCGTGGAGGCTATGCAGGTCGAACGGTCTCGCCTGACACCTCAAGAGAGGACACGACGCCGCATGGAGAATCTCTGCCTGTACTGTGCCGGTACCGAACACTTCTTGAAGGATTGTCCTATCCGTCCTCCCCGCCTGGAAAGACGTACGCTGACTCCGCACAAAGGTGAGACAGTCCTTGATGTCAACTCTGCTTCTCCACGTCTTACTGTGCCTGTGCGGATATCTGCCTCTACCTTCTCCTTCTCTACTATGGCCTTCTTGGATTCCGGATCGGCAGGAAATTTTATTTTGGCCTCTCTCGTCAACAGGTTCAACATCCCGGTGACCAGTCTCGCCAGACCCCTCTACATCAATTGTGTTAACAATGAAAGATTGGACTGTACCATACGTTTCCGCACGGAGCCCCTCCTAATGTGCATCGGACCTCATCACGAGAAAATTGAGTTTTTGGTCCTCCCCAATTGCACTTCCGAAATTCTCCTTGGACTACCCTGGCTTCAACACCATTCCCCAACCCTGGATTGGTCCACTGGGGAGATCAAGAGTTGGGGCCCCTCTTGTTTCAAGGACTGCCTTAAACCGGTTCCCAGTACTCCTTGCCGTGACTCTGTGGTTCCCCCTGTAACCGGTCTCCCTAAGGCCTATATGGACTTTGCGGATGTTTTTTGCAAAAAACAAGCTGAGACTCTACCTCCTCACAGGCCTTATGACTGTCCTATTGACCTCCTCCCGGGCACTACTCCACCCCGGGGCAGAATTTATCCTCTCTCTGCCCCAGAGACTCTTGCTATGTCTGAGTACATCCAGGAAAATTTAAAAAAGGGCTTTATCCGCAAATCCTCCTCTCCTGCCGGAGCCGGATTTTTCTTTGTGTCCAAAAAAGATGGCTCCCTACGTCCTTGCATTGACTACCGCGGTCTTAATAAAATCACGGTAAAGAACCGCTACCCCCTACCTCACATCTCTGAACTCTTTGATCGCCTCCAAGGTGCCCACATCTTTACCAAACTGGACTTAAGAGGTGCTTATAATCTCATCCGCATCAGAGAGGGGGATGAATGGAAAACGGCATTTAACACTAGAGATGGACACTTTGAGTATCTGGTCATGCCCTTTGGCCTGTGCAACGCCCCTGCCGTCTTCCAAGACTTTGTTAATGAAATTTTTCGTGATCTCTTATACTCCTGTGTTGTTGTATATCTGGACGATATCCTGATTTTTTCTGCCAATCTAGAAGAACACCGCCAGCATGTCCGTATGGTTCTTCAGAGACTTCGTGACAATCAACTTTATGCCAAAATGGAGAAATGTCTGTTTGAATGCCAATCTCTTCCTTTCCTAGGATACTTGGTCTCTGGCCAGGGACTACAAATGGATCCAGACAAACTCTCTGCCGTCTTAGATTGGCCACGCCCCTCCGGACTCCGTGCTATCCAACGTTTTTTGGGGTTCGCCAATTATTACAGACAATTTATTCCACATTTTTCCACCATTGTGGCTCCTATCGTGGCTTTAACCAAAAAGAATGCCAATCCTAAGTCATGGCCTCCTCAAGCGGAAGACGCCTTTAAACAGCTCAAGTCTGCCTTTTCTTCGGCTCCCGTGCTCTCCAGACCTGACCCATCTAAACCCTTCCTATTGGAGGTTGATGCCTCCTCAGTAGGAGCTGGAGCGGTCCTTCTACAAAAAAATTCTTCCGGGCATGCTGTTACTTGTGGTTTTTTTCTAGGACCTTCTCTCCGGCGGAGAGGAACTACTCCATCGGGGATCGAGAGCTTCTAGCCATTAAATTAGCACTTGAGGAATGGAGGCATCTGCTGGAGGGATCAAGATTTCCAGTTATTATTTACACCGATCACAAGAACCTCTCCTATCTCCAGTCTGCCCAACGGCTGAATCCTCGCCAGGCCAGGTGGTCTCTGTTCTTTGCCCGATTTAATTTTGAAATTCACTTTCGGCCTGCCGATAAGAACATTAGGGCCGATGCTCTCTCTCCTTCCTCGGATGCCTCGGAAGTAGAGCTCTCTCCGCAACACATCATTCCTCCTGACTGCCTGATCTCCACTTCTCCAGCCTCCATCAGGCAAACTCCTCCAGGGAAGACCTTCGTCTCTCCACGCCAACGCCTCGGAATCCTCAAATGGGGTCACTCCTCCCATCTCGCAGGTCATGTGGGCATCAAGAAATCCGTGCAACTCATCTCTCGTTTCTATTGGTGGCCGACTCTGGAGACGGATGTCGTGGATTTTGTGCGAGCCTGCACTGTCTGTGCCCGGGATAAGACTCCTCGCCAGAAGCCCGCTGGTCTTCTTCATCCTCTGCCTGTCCCCGAACAGCCTTGGTCTCTGATTGATATGGACTTTATTACACTGTTGTTTGGGTGGTCGTTGATCGATTCTCCAAAATGGCACATTTCATCCCTCTTCCTGGTCTTCCTTCAGCGCCTCAGTTGGCAAAACAATTTTTTGTACACATTTTTCGTCTTCACGGGTTGCCCACGCAGATCGTCTCGGATAGAGGCGTCCAATTCGTGTCAAAATTCTGGAGGGCTCTCTGTAAACAACTCAAGATTAAATTAAACTTTTCTTCTGCATATCATCCTCAATCCAATGGGCAAGTAGAAAGAATTAACCAGGTCTTGGGTGATTATTTACGGCATTTTGTTTCCTCCCGCCAGGATGACTGGGCAGATCTTCTACCATGGGCCGAATTCTCGTATAACTTCAGAGTCTCTGAATCTTCCTCCAAATCCCCATTTTTTGTGGTGTACGGCCGTCACCCTCTTCCCCCCCTCCCTACTCCCTTGCCCTCTGGTTTGCCCGCTGTGGATGAAATATCTCGTGATCTTTCCACCATATGGAAAGAGACCCAAAATTCTCTCTTACAGGCTTCATCACGCATGAAGAAGTTTGCTGATAAAAAAAGAAGAGCTCCCCCCATTTTTTCTCCTGGAGACAAGGTATGGCTCTCCGCTAAATATGTCCGCTTCCGTGTCCCTAGCTACAAATTGGGACCACGCTATCTTGGTCCTTTCAAAATTTTGTGCCAGATTAATCCTGTCTCTTACAAACTTCTTCTTCCTCCTTCTCTTCGTATTCCTAATGCCTTTCACGTTTCTCTTCTTAAACCACTCATCATCAACCGTTTCTCTCCCAAACTTGTTTCTCCCACTCCTGTTTCCGGCTCCTCAGACATCTTCTCCCTAAAGGAGATACTGGCCTCCAAGAAGGTCAGAGGGAAAACTTTTTTTTTAGTCGATTGGGAGGGTTGTGGTCCTGAAGAGAGATCCTGGGAACCTGAGGACAATATCCTAGACAAAAGTCTGCTCCTCAGGTTCTCAGGCTCTAAGAAGAGGGGGAGACCCAAGGGGGGGGTACTGTTACGCCGAGCGCTCCGGGTCCCCGCTCCTCCCCGGAGCGCTCGCTACACTCTCGCTACTGCAGCGCTCCGGTCAGATCCACTGACCCGGTGCGCTGCGATACCGCCTCCAGCCGGGATGCTATTCGCGATGCGGGTGGCGCCCGCTCGCGATGCGCACCCCGGCTCCCGTACCTGACTCGCTCTCCGTCGGTCCTGTCCCGGCGCGCGCGGCCCCGCTCCCTAGGGCGCGCGCGCGCCGGGTCTCTGCAATTTAAAGGGCCACTGCGCCGCTGATTGGCGCAGTGGTTCTAATTAGTGTGTTCACCTGTGCACTCCCTATTTATACCTCACTTCCCCTGCACTCCCTCGCCGGATCTTGTTGCCATTGTGCCAGTGAAAGCGTTTCCTTGTGTGTTCCTAGCCTGTGTTCCAGACCTCCTGCCGTTGCCCCTGACTACGATCCTTGCTGCCTGCCCCGACCTTCTGCTACGTCCGACCTTGCTTCTGTCTACTCCCTTGTACCGCGCCTATCTTCAGCAGTCAGAGAGGTTGAGCCGTTGCTAGTGGATACGACCTGGTCACTACCGCCGCAGCAAGACCATCCCGCTTTGCGGCGGGCTCTGGTGAAAACCAGTAGTGACTTAGAACCGGTCCACTAGCACGGTCCACGCCAATCCCTCTCTGGCACAGAGGATCCACCTCCTGCCAGCCGGCATCGTGACAAGGGTTAGGGATAAGGAGTTACAATTAAAGAGGTATTCCGGGAATTTTTTTTATTTGACTATGCTACAGGGGCTGTACAGTTATTGTAGTTCATAATATAGTGTCTGTACCTGTGTGTGATGGTTTTCTCACAATTCTTCTGTGATTTTCATCCCAATATTTATTTTTAACAGCATACAGAATGACTGTTGTCTCAGATTTTTCCCAGGTTGCAATGCGGCCGAGACCTGACTCACTAGTCAGCTGATGACAGGGAGCCTGTCAGCTTCAATGGGTGGAGCGATCGCTTGGTGGGAGAGAGATCAATCTGCAACTAATGCAACAGCTGTAGGCACCCTGATTGAAAACCACAGGTCTGCAGCTCATTTATGTTTCAATGGGTGGGGTAGCTGATGTGTGAGAAGGAGGAAAATGGTATCATGGGATTTGTAGGCAAACAAGAAAACTGAAAACAGGAAATACAAGTTCACAGAAAGCTAGCCACAGTGTTATGGTAATCTCAAAACATAGCCATTTAGCCCAAGACAAGCGCAGATCCTTCCTAAGCATGTCCATTACTGTCTGCCAAGTACGTACAAAAATCACCTTATGCTGGATAACCCTTTTAAGGAATGAGTTTTGGTTAAATTGTGTAATAAGCTTAGGAATGGAGTATTGGGAAATTAAAATATTAGTAATAAAATAGTATTTTGGTCAATATTTTTTAACCAAAATAAAGAGTAGAACTGAATGAGTAAAACAAATGAAGTAGTGATAAAATATTAAGGTTAAGGTTGAAGAATGAATATTACATTTTGGGTTATGTTTTTCTAATACTAACATACTGTAGCTTAGAATATAACTTTCTGTAATTGTGTAATTACAGACAATGCAAAGAGGCCATACTTAGTATTTTACGCATAGTAGGGGAATGTCAAAAGACTTGTGTTATTAGGGCTCTTTTTTTGAACCTCAAAGAGTGTTAACTGCACCTCATTTTCAGAAGTTTGTTTGGTCTTTTGAAAATTTGGGACAAAATGCAAATCATTTAATATCAGGTGTAACTGCAAGACATTTGTGCACCAGAAAGTTGTGTTAAACCTTTGAAAATATGGTGTTAATAGCACAAAAAGCCTATCCACACCTCTTTAAAAAAATGTCTAACACGGCGCTAAATTAGGCACTAAACATCTGAATATCAAGTTTTTGAATACACCCCCAGTATGGTAGGCTTAGTATGTTACACATAGGCTGCATGTTGGCTGGAATGGCTGTCTCTATCATTTCCACCAATCACTTTGTATAATGCATTTTTATCATTTCAGTAGTTGATGTTTTAAATTGTTTAATGATGTATTTGCTGTGTCCATATTCTTTTCGCTTATATATGATGAAGGCCATTGATAAGAAGAAATGTACTCAATCTAGTGTTGTTTAACTTATTACAATGGACATGCTTAACATGATGTACGGATTGGGATATACATGACTGATTTTAAGCTCATTGTGAACTTTTAGGGGGTATTCCCCATGAATATAAATAGGTATAAGAACAATCATATTCGACAATGTTGTGTTTGAGATATATACTTATATACACACTTCCTAATATACTTAACTCCATGCAAACACTCAGCGTTCTGAACATAGATATAAATAGAGGGGGCATGGCGTGACGGCACTAGGGGGCCTGGCATGATGGCACGAGAAGGCATGGCGTGACATCACGACCACGGTCAACCGAACCCAGTGTTCTGAACATAATGTTCAGATCGCCCGGTGTTTCATCCCATAGGCTGGACCCCCGCGATCAGACATCCTATTCAAGCTGGCAAGCAGCACCTGGACTGCCCAGGAGCTCAGTGATACTCTGATCCACTGGTTTCCATTGATAAATCATTTAATTCTCCGCCAGCCACCGTTGCCTTTGTATGCAGTGGTGTCTTGAGTAAAAAACCTGGACTGCTACAGACATAAACCTATTGTTTTCAGCAAATAATCCAGGCTCTGTTTGGGATTGATGGTTGGGTTTGATTGTGTAGGCCTCATGGTGAGTGCTTTATTGCTTGCTTTGTTGTGGAGTGACACACTGCCCCACTGCTGGTGTGATGATCTGGGGAGCCATTGTATACATCAGTCACCCTTTAGTAGTAATATGAGGGACACAAACAGCTCAGTGATATATGAAGGAAATTCTGCAGCCATACGTGTCGCCTCTTATGGCAGAGCTTCCAAGTGGAATTGTTAAGCAAAATAATGCACACCTGCATATTGTCACGATTCGGCTCGCTGGAGGTGGATCCTCTGTGCCAGAGAGGGATTGGCGTGGACCGTGTTGGTGGACCGGTTCTAAGCTGCTACTGGTATTCACCAGAGCCCGCCGCAAAGCGGGATGGTCTTGCAGCGGCGGTAGCAACCAGGTCGTATCCACTAGCAACGGCTCAACCTCTCTGACTGCTGAAGATAGGCGCGGTACAAGGGAGTAGACAAGAGCAAGGTCGGACGTAGCAGAAGGTCAGGGCAGGCAGCAAGGATCGTAGTCAGGGGCAACGGCAGGAGGTCTGGAACACAGGCTAGGAACACACAAGGAAACGCTTTCACTGGCACAATGGCAACAAGATCCGGCGAGGGAGTGCAGGGGAAGTGAGGTATAAGTAGGGAGTGCACAGGTGAACACACTAATTAAGCCTGCTGCGCCAATCAGTGGCGCAGTGGCCCTTTAAATTGCAGAGACCCGGCGCGCGCGCGCCCTAAGGAGCGGGGCCGCGCGCGCCGGGACAAGACCGACGGGGAACGGGTCAGGTACGGGAGCCGGGATGCGCATCGCGAGCGGGCGCCTCCCGCATCGCGAATCGCATCCCGGCTGAGAGAGATATTGCAGAGCACCCGGTCAGCAGGTCTGACCGGGGCGCTGCAATTGCGAGGATGTTGCGAGCGCTCCGGGGAGGAGCGGGGGCCCGGAGCGCTCGGCGTAACAGTACCCCCCCCCTTGGGTCTCCCCCTCTTCTTGGAGCCTGAGAACCTGAGGATAAGACTTTTGTCTAGGATGTTGTCCTCAGGTTCCCAGGATCTCTCTTCTGGGCCACAGCCTTCCCAATCCACCCAAAAATTTTTTTTTCCTCTGACCGTCTTGGAGGCCAGGATCTCCTTCACGGAGAAGACGTCAGAAGAACCGGAAACAGGAGTGGGAGAAACAAGTTTGGGAGAGAAGCGGTTAATAATGAGTGGTTTAAGGAGAGAGACATGGAAGGCATTGGGAATACGAAGAGAAGGAGGAAGAAGAAGTTTGTAAGAGACAGGGTTAATCTGGCACAAGACTTTGAAAGGACCAAGATAGCGTGGTCCCAGTTTGTAACTGGGGACACGAAAGCGGACATATTTAGCGGAGAGCCATACCTTGTCTCCGGGAGCAAAAATGGGGGGAGTTCTTCTTTTCTTATCGGCAAATTTTTTCATCCGGGATGAAGCCCGTAAAAGAGAATTTTGGGTCTCTTTCCATATGGTGGAAAGATCACGAGTCACTTCATCCACAGCGGGCAAACCAGAGGGCAAGGGAGTAGGGAGGGGGGGAAGAGGGTGACGGCCGTACACCACGAAAAATGGGGACTTAGCAGAAGATTCGGAGATTCTGAAGTTGTATGAGAATTCGGCCCATGGTAGAAGATCTGCCCAGTCATCCTGAAGGGAGGAAACAAAATGCCGTAAATAGTCACCCGGGACCTGATTAATTCTTTCTACTTGCCCATTGGATTGGGGATGATAAGAAGAAGAGAAGTTTAATTTAATCTTGAGCTGTTTACAGAGGGCCCTCCAGAATTTAGACACGAATTGGACGCCTCTATCCGAGACGATCTGCGTGGCAAACCGTGAAGGCGAAAAATGTGTACAAAAAATTGCTTTGCCAACTGAGGCGCTGAAGGAAGACCAGGAAGAGGAATAAAATGTGCCATCTTGGAAAATCGATCAACGACCACCCAAACAACTGTGTTGCCACGGGATGAGGGCAAGTCTGTAATAAAGTCCATACCAATCAGTGACCAAGGCTGTTCTGGGACAGGCAGAGGATGAAGGAGGCCAGCAGGCTTCTGGTGAGGAGTCTTATCCCGGGCACAGACAGTACAGGCCCGCACAAAATCAACAACATCCGTCTCCAGAGTCGGCCACCAATAAAAACGAGAGATGAGTTGCAAGGATTTTTTGATGCCCGCATGGCCTGCGAGGTGGGAGGAATGTCCCCATTTGAGAATCCCGAGACGTTGGTGTGGAGAAACGAAGGTCTTCCCTGGAGGAGTTTGCCTGATGGAGGCTGGAGAAGTGGAGATCAGACAGTCAGGAGGAATGATGTGTTGCGGAGAGAGCTCTACTTCAGAGGCATCCGAGGAACGAGAGAGGGCATCGGCCCTAATGTTCTTGTCGGCAGGGCGAAAATGAATTTCAAAGTTAAAACGGGCAAAGAACAACAACCACCTGGCCTGGCGAGGGTTCAGTCGTTGGGCAGACTGGAGATAGGAGAGATTCTTGTGATCAGTGTATATGATAACTGGAAATTTTGATCCCTCCAGCAGATGCCTCCATTCCTCAAGCGCCAATTTAATGGCCAGTAGTTCTCGATCCCCGATGGAGTAGTTTCTCTCCGCCGGAGAGAAGGTCCTAGGAAAAAAACCACAAGTAACAGAATGCCCGGAAGAATTTTTTTGTAGAAGGACAGCTCCAGCTCCCACTGAGGAGGCATCTACCTCCAATACGAAGGGTTTAGATGGGTCAGGTCTGGAGAGCACGGGAGCAGAAGAAAAGGCAGACTTGAGATGTTTAAATGCGTCTTCCGCTTGGGGAGACCAGGACTTGGGATTGGCATTTTTCTTGGTTAAAGCCACGATAGGAGCCACAATAGTGGAAAAGTGTTGAATAAATTGTCTGTAATAATTGGCGAAGCCCAAAAAACGTTGGATAGCACGGAGTCCGGAGGGGCGTGGCCAATCTAATACAGCAGCTAGCTTCTCTGGGTCCATTTGTAGTCCCTGACCAGAGACCAAGTATCCTAGGAAAGGAAGAGATTGACATTCAAAGAGACAATTCTCCATCTTGGCATAAAGTTGATTGTCTCGAAGTCTCTGAAGAACCATGCGGACATGCTGGCGGTGTTCTTCTAAGTTGGCAGAAAAAATCTGAATATCGTCCAAATAAACCACAACACAGGAATATAAGAGATCACGAAAAATTTCATTAACAAAGTCTTGGAAGACGGCAGGGGCGTTGCACAGGCCAAAGGGCATGACCAGATACTCAAAGTGTCCATCTCTGGTGTTAAATGCAGTCTTCCGTTCGTCCCCCTCCCTGATGCGGATGAGATTATAAGCACCTCTTAAGTCCAGTTTGGTAAAGATGTGGGCACCTTGTAGGCGATCAAAGAGTTCCGAGATAAGAGGTAAGGGGTAGCGGTTTTTTACCGTGATTTTATTAAGTCCGCGGTAATCAATGCAAGGATGTAGGGAGCCATCTTTTTTGGACACAAAAAAAATCCAGCTCCGGCAGGAGAGGAGGATTTGCGGATAAACCCCTTTTTTAAATTTTCCTGGATGTACTCTGACATGGCAAGAGTCTCTGGAGCAGACAGAGGATAGATTCTGCCCCGGGGTGGAGTAGTACCCGGGAGGAGGTCAATAGGACAGTCATAAGGCCTGTGAGGAGGTAAAGTCTCAGCTTGCTTTTTGCAAAACACGTCAGCATAGTCCATATAAGCCTTAGGAAGACCGGGTACAGGGGGAACCACAGGGTCACGGCAGGGAGTACTGGGAACCGGTTTAAGACAGTCCTTGAGACAAGAAGTACCCCAGTTCTTGATCTCTCCTGTGGACCAATCAAGGGTTGGGGAATGGCGTTGAAGCCACGGTAATCCAAGAAGAATTTCGGAAGTGCAGTTGGAGAGGACCAAAAATTAAATTTTTTCGTGATGAGGTCCGATGCACATTAGGAGAGGTTCCGTGCGGTAACGCACGGTACAGTCCAATCTTTCATTGTTAACAGAATTGATGTAGAGGGGTCTGGCGAGACTGGTCACCGGGATGTTGAACCTGTTGATGAGAGAGAGGCCAAAATAAAATTTCCTGCAGATCCGGAATCCAAGAAGGCCATAGCAGAGAAGGAGAAGGTAGAGGAAGATTTCCGCACAGGCACAGTAAGGCGTGGAGAAGCAGAGTTGACATCAAGAACTGTCTCACCTTTGTGCGGAGTCAGCGTACGTCTTTCCAGACGGGGAGGACGGATAGGACAATCCTTCAAGAAGTGTTCGGTACCGGCACAGTACAGGCACAGATTCTCCATGCGGCGTCGTGTCCTCTCTTGAGGTGTCAAGCGAGACCGGTCAACTTGCATAGCCTCCACGGCGGGAGGCACAGGAACGGATTGCAGAGGACCAGAGGAGAGAGGAGCCGGGGAGAAAAAACGCCTCGTGCGAACAAAGTCCATATCCTGGCGGAGCTCCTGACGCCTTTTGGAAAAACGCATGTCAATGCGGGTGGCCAGATGAATAAGTTCATGCAGGTTAGCAGGAATTTCTCGTGCGGCCAGCACATCTTTAATGTTGCTGGATAGGCCTTTTTTAAAGGTCGCGCAGAGGGCCTCATTATTCCAGGATAATTCGGAGGCAAGAGTACGGAATTGGATGGCGTACTCGCCAACAGAAGAATTACCCTGGACCAGGTTCAGTAGGGCAGTCTCAGCAGAAGAGGCTCGGGCAGGTTCCTCAAAGACACTTCGAATCTCCGTGAAGAAGGAGTATACAGAGGCAGTGACAGGGTCATTGCGGTCCCAGAGCGGTGTGGCCCATGACAGAGCTTTCCCAGACAGAAGGCTGACTACGAAAGCCACCTTAGACCTTTCAGTAGGAAACTGGTCCGACATCATCTCCAAGTGCAGGGAACATTACGAAAGAAAGCCACGGCAAAACTTAGTGTCCCCATCAAATTTATCCGGCAAGGATAATCGTAGGCCGGAAGCGGCCACTCGCTGCAGAGGAGGTGCAGGAGCTGGCGGAGGAGATTGTTGCTGGAGTTGTGGTAGTAGCTGCTGTAGCATCACGGTCAGTTGAGACAGCTGGTGGCCTTGTTGCGCTATCTGTTGCGACTGCTGGGCGACCACCGTGGTGAGGTCGGCGACAACTGGCAATGGGACTTCAGCGGGATCCATGGCCGGATCTACTGTCACGATTCGGCTGGCTGGAGGTGGATCCTCTGTGCCAGAGAGGGATTGGCGTGGACCGTGTTGGTGGACCGGTTCTAAGCTGCTACTGGTATTCACCAGAGCCCGCCGCAAAGCGGGATGGTCTTGCAGCAGCGGTAGCAACCAGGTCGTATCCACCAGCAACGGCTCAACCTCTCTGACTGCTGAAGATAGGCGCGGTACAAGGGAGTAGACAAGAGCAAGGTAGGACGTAGCAGAAGGTCAGGGCAGGCAGCAAGGATCGTAGTCAGGGGCAACGGCAGGAGGTCTGGAACACAGGCTAGGAACACACAAGGAAACGCTTTCACTGGCACAATGGCAACTAGATCCGGCGAGGGAGTGCAGGGGAAGTGAGGTATAAGTAGGGAGTGCACAGGTGAACACACTAATTAAGCCTGCTGCGCCAATCAGTGGCGCAGTGGCCCTTTAAATTGCAGAGACCCGGCGCGCGCGCGCCATAAGGAGCGGGGCCGCGCGCGCTGGGACAAGACCGACGGGGAACGGGTCAGGTACGGCAGCCGGGATGCGCATCGCGAGCGGGCGCCTCCCGCATCGCGAATCGCATCCCGGCTGAGAGAGATATTGCAGCGCACCCGGTCAGCAGGTCTGACCGGGGCGCTGCAATTGCGAGGATGTTGCGAGCGCTCCGGGGAGGAGCGGGGGCCCGGAGTGCTCGGCGTAACACATATATTCTTGGCACTGCAATGCTGTGCATTCCCTTGTTCGACACAATTTCCCTTTATATAGCAGCTGGTAAGTAGCAATAGGTGGTGCTCACTGTTATCGTAAGTTCTCTTGTAATCAATAACTGTATAAAGAATAGAAAGCCAGGGCACTCACCATAAATGCTTGATTCTTCTTTATTAATGATATTACATGTACATCAGTGTGCAGATGGGTACATGCGGACAAACAAACACAGCGATCCTTCTAACAGGCTGATGCACCCTGTTAGAAGGATCCCTGTGATATTGTTAATAAAGAAGAATCAAGCATTTATGGTGAGTGCCCTGGCTTTCTATTCTTCATACAGTTATTGTTTCCCAGGACTGTTTTCACCAGATTTACTTTTTTGGCCTTCATAGTTACCAGATATATCATCAATCATGCATTTATGGCAGATTTGGTAACCAACAAGTCTGCAGGAACTACAGGCCAAGCTGCAACATCTGTGGGCAAATTTTCCACAAGATGCTATACAAAACCGCTATGCCTCCATATCCAACAGAATCTTATCCTATATCCAGGCTAGAGGTGGCAGTTTTTTCAAGCAAACGTATCTAATATTGTAACGTCATGTCATCATTACATTCCCAAAAAGTTTCATTTTATATCTACCACTCCTTCTTGATGCATTATTCTTTTTTGTCAATGAGTATATACACTGCTCAAAAAAATAAAGGGAACACTAAGATAACACATCCTAGATCTGAATGAATGAACTAATCGTATTAAATACTTTCATCTTTACATAGTTGAATGTGCTGACAACAAAATCACACAAAAATTATCAATGGAAATCAAATTTATCAACCAATGGAGGTCTGGATTAGTGTTGCTCGTGAATATTCGCAATGCAAATTTTATTCGCGAATATCGCATATTCGCGAATTCGCAAATATTCGCAAATATAGCACTATATATTCGTAATTACGAATAATCGTTTTTTTTTTTTTCACAGTACACATCACAGTGATCATCCCTCTCTGCTTCCAGCTTGTGTGGTGTAAAGAAGGCTCTAATACTACTGTGTGAGACTGGCGTACGAATTTTAGCATATGCTAATTTTCGCATATGCAAATTTCCATTTATGCTAATTTTTGAATATGCACATTTTCGCATATGCGAAAATAAAACGCGAATATTACGAATATGCGAATTTTGCTAAAATATGACGAATATTCGTCCATATATTCGCGAAATATCGCAAATTTAGCGAATATATGACGAATATTCGTCCATATATTCGCGAAATATCCCGAATTCGAATATGGCCTATGCCGCTCAACACTAGTCTGGATATCAAAATCAAAGTGGAAAACCATACTACAGGCTGATCCAACTTTGATGTGATGTCCTTAAAACAAGTCAAAATGAGGCTCAGTAGTGTGTGTGGCCTCCATGTGCCCGTATGGCCTCCCTACAATGCCTGGGTATGCTCCTGATGAGGTGGCGAGATGGATGAGGTGTCCAACTCCTGGATAGTCTGTGGTGCAACGTGGCGTTGGTGGATGGAGCGAGACATGATGTCCCAGATGTGCTCAATCGGATTTAGGTCTGGGGAACGTGCGGGCCAGTCCATAAGATCAATGCCTTCCTCTTTCAGGAACTGCTGGCACATTCTAGCCACATGAGGTCTAGCATTGTCTTGCATTAGGAGGAACCCAGGGCCAACCGTACCAGCATATAGTCTCACAAGGGGTCTGAGGATCTCCTCTCGGTATCTTATAGCAGTCAGGCTATCTCTAGCAAACACATGGAGGGCTGTGCAGCCCTCCAAAGAAATGTCAACCAACACCGTTACTAAGCCACCGCCAAACTGGTCATGCTGGAGGATGTTGCAGGCAGCAGAACGTTCTCCATGGCGTCTCCAGACTCTGTCACGTCTGTCACATGTGCTCAGTGTGAACCCGCTTTCATCTGTGAAGAGCACAGGGCGCCAGTGGCGAATTTGCCAATTTTGGTGTTCTCTGGCAAATGCTAAATGTACTGCACGGTGTTGGGCTGTAAGCTCAACCCTCACCTGTGGATGTCGGGCCCTCATACCACCTTCATGGAGTCTGTTTCTGACCATTTGAGTGGACACATGCACATTTGTGGCCTACTGGAGGTCATTTTGCAGGGCTCTGGCAGTGCTCCTCCTGCTCCTCCTTGCACAAAGGCAGAGGTAGCGGTCCTGCTGCTGGGTTGTTGCCCTCCTACAGCCTCCTTCACGTCTCCTGATGTACTGGCCTGTCTCCTGGTAGCACCTCCATGCTCTGGACACTACACTGACAGACTCAGCAAGCCTTCTTGCCACAGCTCGCATTGATGTGCCATCCTGGATGACCTGCACTACCTGAGCCACTTGTGTGTGTGGTGTAGACTCCGTCTCATGCTACCACTAGAGTGAAAGCACCGCCAGGATTCAAAAGTGACCAAAACATCAGCCAGGAAGCATAGGGTCTGTGGTCACCACCTGCAGAACCACTCCGTTATTGGGGGTGTCTTGCTAATTCCCAATATTTTCCACCTGTTATCTGTTCCATTTGCACAGCAGCATGTGAAATTGATTGTCAATCAGTGTTGCTTCCTGAGTGGACAGTGTGATTTCACAGAAGTGTGATTGACTTGGAGTTACATTGTGTTGTTTAAGTGTTCCCTTTGTGTGTGTATATATATATATATATATATATATATATATATATATATATATATATACACACAGTACAGACCAAAAGTTTGGACACACCTTCTCATTCAGAGCTTTCTTTATTTTCATGTCTATGAAAATTGTAGATTCACACTGAAGGCATCAAAACTATGAATTAACACATGTGGAATTATATACATAACAAAAAAGTGGGAAAATATGTCATATTCTAGGCTCTAGCCACCTTTTGCTTCGATTACTGCTTTGCACACTCTTGGCATTCTCTTGATGAGCTTCAAGAGGTAGTCACCTGAAATGGTCTTCCAACAGTCTTGAAGGAGTTCCCAGAGATGCTTAGCACTTGTTGGCCCTTTTTGCCTTCGCTCTTCGGTCCAGCTCACCCCAAAACATCTCGACTGGGTTCACGTCCGGTGACTGTGGAGGCCAGGTCATCTGGCACAGCACCCCATCACTCTCCTTCTTGGTCAAATAGCCCTTACACAGCCTGGAGGTGTGTTTGGGGACATTGTCCTGTTGAAAAATAAATGATGGTCCAACTAAACGCAAACCGGATGGAATAGCATGCCGCTGCAAGATGCTGTGGTAGCCATGCTGGTTCAGTATGCCTTCAATTTTGAATAAATCCCCAACTGTGTCACAAGCAAAGCACCCCCACACCATCACACCTCCTCCTCCACACCAGCAAACCTGGGAAGTGTAAACCATTTCAGGTGACTACCTCTTGAAGCTCAACAAGAGAATGCCAAGACTGTGCAAAGCAGTAATCAAAGCAAAAAGTGGCTCCTTTGAAGAACCTAGAATATGACATATTTTCAGTTGTTTCACACTTTTCTGTTATGTCTATAATTCCACATGTGTTAATTCATAGTTTTGATGCCTTCAATGTGAATCTACAATTTTCATAGTCATGAAAATAAAGAAAACTTTGAATGAGAAGGTGTATCAAAAGTTTGGTCTGTATATATATATATATATATATATTTATATATATATATATATACACACACTGTATGTATTGTACTATTCACATTATTCTATTTTATGGGTCTTTTGTAGGGTTATTTATAATATTTAGGCTGGTCTGTGTATTTCAAAGGGGTCTGGTTAGAAGGACGATTCATTTTTTAGGGGTCTGGTTTAAGATCTAAATTGATTTAGTCGTTTGATCCAGTGTCTCAGTTAAAATTAAGACTTAAAGGGAAACTGACATTTAGTTCCCCTGACACAGACCCAATACACGAGTGAACCAGATTATAATGATGTATACCTTACACATATAGGTGCCGCTGTTCTGAAGAAACAGGGTGTATTACCCTCTGTTAGCCAGCATCTCTGCCTCAGTCCTCTCTGCTTATATATGCTGTCAACCTTATGTGAGTGGGAGGTGGACAGGCGTATCAGAGCAGAAGGGACAGAGACATGGACTATGCGTATGCCGGGTCATGTTTCCACTGCACAAAGTAAGACATTAAAGGGGTTGTGCGCTGCCCTGCCTTTGGAGCTCCGCTCACAGCGTCCGAAAGTTCATTACTCCGAACGCTGTGTGCGGGCTTACTTGTTTGCGGCAGCCGGGCGTGACGTCACGCCCGGCCCCTTTGTGACGTCTCGCCCGCCCCCTCGTGGCGTCACGCCCGCCCCCTCTACCTAAGTCTATGGGAAGGGGGTGTGACAGTGGTCGCGCACCCTTCCCATAGACTTTCGTTGAGGGGGCGGGCGAGACGTCACGAGGGGGCGGGCGAGACGTCACGAAGGGGCCGGGCGTGACGTCACGCCCGGCTGCCGCGAACATGGAAGCCCGCACACAGCGTTCAGAGTAATAAACTTCCGGACGCTGTGAGCGGAGCTCCAAAAGGCAGGGCAGCGCACAACCCCTTTAACAAATTAGAAACAGAGGCTAATACAACCTGTATCTCCAGAACGGTGGCACTGTTCTGAGTAAGATATATATCATTTTTGTGAACGCCTGCTCATTGTATAGGGGGACCCGTACTATAACGCTGTTGAATTAGGTTTAGTGCTGGTGAATTTGCTCTCAGTTTACCTTTAAACTGGAATTTGATGGATCTGCTGCCACATCCTACATTTTCTACTTATGTGCATGTGTGTAATAGTGTGTATGACATCACTGTTTACATTTTGTTTTTTTTCTTACCCGTAGATTTTTTTCTTAGGAGCAGCATGTGATAGCAAAGGGTCAACCAGTCAAAAGAACCCCAAGTGAAGAGAAGCAGGCAAATTCTGACAAGAAAATATCTGGCTTAGACAATGAGCACCTATGTCTCTTCTTCTCATCCTCCACATCATTTTGAAGGTAAAGAAGAAAGAAGTTAGACCATGGCTACTGGCATTGTCTCCAAATTTAACAGAGAGCGAAAGGGAATTTACCAGAACTTGGAACAGGACTGCAAAGAAAATTCCTGGGCGTGCCAATGGCTAGAATACAGCTATAATTATATGTGAAGCAGCAGAATTCATGATTCATAAAACCCATATTTTTCGTCATATAAGACGCTCCTGCATATAAGACGCACCTCATTTTATAGGATAAATATTTAGGAAATAAAGATTCTGAACCAAATACAATGTAAAGTATAGGACAGTGATCTTCAACCTGCGGAACTTCAGATGTTGCAAAACTACAACTCCCAGCATGCCCGGACAGCCGTTGGCTGTCCGGGCATGCTGGGAGTTGTAGTTTTGCAACATCTGGAGGTCCGCAGGTTGAAGACCACTGGTAGAGATGAGCGAACTTACACTAAATTTGATTTGTCACAAACTTCTCAGCTCGGAGGTTGCTGACTTTTCCTGCATAAATTAGTTCAGCTTTCCGATGCTCCGGTGGGCTGGAAAAGGTGGATACAGTCCTAGGAAAGAGTCTCCTAGGACTGTATCCACCTTTTCCAGCCCACGGGAGCACCGGAAAGCTGAACTAATTTATGCAGGAAAAGTCATCAACTGCCGAGCCAAGAAGTTCGTAACGAATCGAGTTTACTGTAAGTTCGCTCATCTCTAACCACTGGTATAGGAGCTAGTACTCACGTGTCCCCGCCTCTCCGGACCCATCACCGATCCCCTGGATGTTGCCCTACATTGCTGTCGCTGTTTCCCCGGGGTGTCCCCGCCGCTCTGGAACGTTGCGGCGATTTCACCGCGGCGGTCCCGAACATCCCGACTGAACAGCCGGGTTAGTGTTATCTTCGCTTCAGACGCGACAGTCAGCTTTGATCACCACGTCTGAAGGGTTAATACAGGGCATCACCGCGATCGGTGATGTCCTGTATTAGCCGCAGGTCCTGGCCGTTGATGGCCGCAGGGACCGCCGCGATAGGTGTGTATTCGGCGTATAAGATGCACCAACTTTTCCCCCCCCAGTTTTGCGGAAGAAAAAGTGCGTCTTACACGGCGAAAAATACGGTAATACATGCAATGTATGTAATAATATCACAGCTCGTGCTCACCATATGTTGTGTATTACTATATTTTCTGGCAGGTCACAGACAATGGGGGAGATTTATCAAAACCTGTCCAGAGAAAAAGTTGCCCATAGCAACCAATCAGATCGCATCTTTCATTTTTAACAAGGCCTCTGCAAAATGAAAGAAGCAATCTGATTGGTTGCTATGGGCAACTGGGCAACTTTTCCTCTGGACAGGTTTTGATAAATCTCCCCCAATATGATTTCTATACAATTTTAAACTATCCTAGTATGACGTTGTGTTAATCCAAATAGATAAATGGCAGCTGTAGTAAGAAGTGAAAGGAGGCATCATTCTAAAGCTGTCTATAGCTGGTACTCTTCCCACCTCTCTGAATTAATTGAAACTACTTTCTATAAATAAGATTGTGTACATGTCTTTAGTTTACACTGTTATACTGTGTTTCTGTCTAGCACAATAATATTTCCCAGATTCTTCAAGTTTCACTCCAGTGAGTTTGAAATAAACTTCTCCTTTATTTGTGTCTCTTGAGAGAGTTAATCGTCCCTGGACAGACTGACCGTAATATTTGCTATTCTCATAACATATTGCCCCCAACCACTCCAGACCTTTCCCTGCAGGTTGTCGGACCCAGTGTACACAATACATGTTAGTGCTGTCAGTCAGGGAGGCTCCAGTCACTTTACAGGTCATGTCCAGAGTCTCTGATGGTCTCACAATCCCAGGACCAGACTCCACCATAGAGATCTGTGAAGTGACACCTGCATAAGAAAAAGAATTAGGACCTTATGAAGATATTATCATCTACTAACATATTTAGCTAATTCATTAAATGAGACCCACATTGTAGAGACAGGACAGCACTGAGTAACCCCAAGAGAGTCTTCATGTCTGGTGTGTGGAGTGATAGAGAATCTCAGCTCAGGATCTGTGGGCACTGATGCCGCTCAGTGAACATTTCCTGGAATGTGTTCTCTATTTAAATGTAAAGTCAACGTCATATATTTACATACTTATTTTTCTGTCCAATTGAAGGAAACAAAAAAAATATATATTTATTAAAGTTAGTGAACAAATATATTTATACATGATATTGTTATGTATGATCAAAATCATAGCACAACCCTGGAGCATGCCCATTACAGATAGAATGTGTCATCTGGCATATATATTATTGGAATAGACCGGACAGGCATCAGATATTACTGGGCCACATAAAAAAAATGTTTGCAGGGCCCTCTGCAGTGCGGATAAACTGTGCCTTAGACCCGAAGCTGTTCACCAAACTTTCGCACCCAACCATATCTATAGTTGACCGTGTTAAGAGTATTTAAAATAAATAAATAAGTACAAAAGCTACCAGTGATGATCACTGACCTCAGCTGTCATGTGCTGGTCTTTCTGGCATTTCCACAATAATGGTTATAGCTTTTACATACCATTATGCCTCACAACATTTAACCTCTTAACGACAATGGATGTAAATGTACATCATGGTGCCGTGGTACTTAACGCACCATGATGTACATTTACGCTCCACCATGACCGTCATATGCGTCAGGTCCCGGCTCCTATCAGCAGCCAGGGACCCACCGGTAATGGCGGACATCGCGATCACGCGGATATCCGCCATTAACCCCTTAGATGCCATGATCAATACAGATCACGGCATCTGCGGCAGTGCGGTACTTTAGATGGATGATCGGATTGCCCGCTGCGCTGCCGCGGGATCCGATCATCCAGCATGGCAGCCTGAGGTCCCCTCATTTTGCTCTGGCTGCCTCCCGGAGTCTTCTGCTCTGGTCTGAGATCGAGCTGACCAGAGCAGAAGATCACCGATAATACTGATCAGTGCTATGTCCTATACATAGCACTGAACAGTATTAGCAGTCAAATGATTGCTATTAAAGTGTAAAAAAAAAAAAAGTAAAAACATGTCAAATAAAAAAGTAAAAAAATTTGAAAAATACCCTCCTCCAATAAAAAGGTAAAATGTTAGTTTTTCCCATTTTACCCCCCAAAAAGTGTAAAAAAAATAATAATTTATACACATATTTGGCATTGCTGCCATAGTTAATTATCCTGTACGGTGAACGGTGTAAACGTAAAAAAAAAATGTAAAAGGTCCAAAATTGCTGCTTTTTGTCACATTTTATTCCCAAAAAAATTATAAAAAATTTATAAAAAGTAAAACCTAAGCAAAAGAGGTACTGATGAAAACTACAGATCATGGAGCAAAAAATTAGCCCTCATACCACCCCATATATGAAAAAATTAGAAAGTTATAGGTGGGCAAAATAGGGCAATTTCAAACATACAAATTTTGTTAAAATGGTTTGAGATTTTTTTTTAACGGTACAATTATAGAAAAGCATATAACATGGGTATCATTTTAATCATATTTATGGACATTTATCAACGGGTTTAGTCAGGTTTTCTTTACTATAATTGTCGCAAAATTGTCGCAACTGCGACTACACGATTTTTCGTGCGACATTTTGACTGGAAAGCGAGAAAAGCAAGTTTTCCTAAAATTGACTATGTAGTAATAATTTTAAAATGGACTACGGGTAGTTAGGTATTTATTAACTGCGACAGTCGCAACTGCGCAAAAAAAAGTCGCAACAGCGTTAAAAATTGACTAAATTTACTCCAGCTCAAACATGGAGCAGAAAAAGTTACTACCAAAGTAGAAAAGGAAAAATTGCTTACGTGAAAGAAAATTATCAACAGGCTGAAACCAGTTGATAAATACGTCGCACATAAGCAAAAAAAAAGTAAGGAAAAAATTACTAAAAAAAAGAATACATAAGCAAACATTGATAAATGTCCCTCATTGACCCACAGAATAAGGAAAACATGTCATTTTTCCCATACAGTGTACAGCGTGAAAAAAAAAAAACCTTCCAAAATTTGCTATATTGCTGTTTTCTTTTAAATTGTCCCACATAAATAATATTTGTTTGGTTGCGTCATACATTTTATGGTAAAATAAGTGATGTAATTACAAAGCAAAATTGGTGACGCAAAAAACAAGCCCTCATATGGATCTGTGGAAGGAAATATAAAAGAGTTATGATTTTTAGTAGGCGAGGAGGAAAAATGGAAATGCAAAACTAAAATTGGTCTGGTCCTTAAGGCTAAAATGGGCCTGGTCTTTAGCCCCTTAAGGACCGTGGGGTTTTCCGTTTTTCCGTTTTTAGTTTTTTGCTCCTTGCCTTTAAAAAATCATAACTGTTTAAATTTTGCACCTAAAAATCCATATGATGGCTTATTTTTTGCGCCACCAATTCTACTTTGTAATGACGTCAGTCATTTTTCCCAAAAATCTACGGTGAAACGGAAAAAAAATCATTGTGCGACAAAATTGAAAAAAAACCCGCTGTTTTGTAACTTTTGGGGGCTTCCGTTTCTACGTAGTACATTTCTCGGTAACAATGACACCTTATCTTTATTCTGTAGGTCCATACGATTAAAATGATACCCTACTTATATAGGTTTGATTTTGTCAGACTTCTGGAAAAAATCATAACTACATGCAGGAAAATTTATATGTGTCACGATTCGGCTGGCTGGAGGTGGATCCTCTGTGCCAGAGAGGGATTGGCGTGGACCGTGTTGGTGGACCGGTTCTAAGTTGCTACTGGTATTCACCAGAGCCCGCCGCAAAGCGGGATGGTCTTGCAGCGGCGGTAGCAACCAGGTCGTATCCACCAGCAACGGCTCAACCTCTCTGACTGCTGAAGATAGGCGCGGTACAAGGGAGTAGACAAGAGCAAGGTCGGACGTAGCAGAAGGTCAGGGCAGGCAGCAAGGATCGTAGTCAGGGGCAACGGCAGGAGGTCTGGAACACAGGCTAGGAACACACAAGGAAACGCTTTCACTGGCACAATGGCAACAAGATCCGGCGAGGGAGTGCAGGGGAAGTGATGTATAAATAGGGAGTGCACAGGTGAACACACTAATTAAGCCTGCTGCGCCAATCAGTGGCACAGGGGCCCTTTAAATTGCAGAGGCCCGGCGCGCACGCGCCCTAAGGAGCGGGGCCGCGCGCGCCGGGACAAGACCGACGGGGAGCGAGTCAGGTACGGGAGCCGGGATGCGCATCGCGAGCGGGCGCCTCCCGCATCGCGAATCGCATCCCGGCTGAGAGAGACATTGCAGCGCACCCGGTCAGCAGGTCTGACCGGGGCGCTGCAAATGCGAGGAAGTTGCAAGCGCTCCTGGGAGGAGCGGGGACCCGGAGCGCTCGGCGTAACAGTACCCCCCCCCTTGGGTCTCCCCCTCTTCTTGGAGCCTGAGAACCTGAGAATAAGACTTTTGTCTAGGATGTTGTCCTCAGGTTCCCAGGATCTCTCTTCTGGACCACAGCCTTCCCAATCCACCAAAAATTTTTTTTTTCCTCTGACCGTCTTGGAGGCCAGAATCTCCTTCACGGAGAAGACGTCAGAAGAACCGGATACAGGAGTGGGAGAAACAAGTTTGGGAGAGAAGCGGTTAATGATGAGTGGTTTAAGGAGAGAGACATGGAAGGCATTGGGAATACGAAGAGAAGGAGGAAGAAGGAGTTTGTAAGAGACAGGGTTGATCTGGCACAAGACTTTGAAATGACCAAGATAGCGTGGTCCCAGTTTGTAACTGGGGACACGAAAGCGGACATATTTAGCAGAGAGCCATACCTTGTCTCCGGGAGCAAAAATGGGGGGAGTTCTTCTTTTCTTATCGGCAAATCTTTTCATCCGGGATGAAGCCTGTAAAAGAGAATTTTGGGTCTCTTTCCATATGGTGGAAAGATCACGAGTCACTTCATCCACAGCGGGCAAACCAGAGGGCAAGGGAGTAGGGAGGGGGGGAAGAGGGTGACGGTCGTACACCACGAAAAATGGGGACTTAGCAGAAGATTCGGAGACTCTGAAGTTGTATGAGAATTCGGCCCATGGTAGAAGATCTGCCCAGTCATCCTGGCGGGAGGAAACAAAATGCCGTAAATAGTCACCCAGGACCTGATTAATTCTTTCTACTTGCCCATTGGATTGGGGATGATAAGAAGAAGAGAAGTTTAATTTAATCTTGAGCTGTTTACAGAGGGCCCTCCAGAATTTAGACACGAATTGGACGCCTCTATCCGAGACGATATGCGTGGGCAATCCATGAAGGCGAAAAATGTGTACAAAAAATTGCTTTGCCAACTGAGGCGCTGAAGGAAGACCAGGAAGAGGAATAAAATGTGCCATCTTGGAAAATCGATCAACGACCACCCAAACAACTGTGTTGCCACGGGATGAGGACAAGTCTGTAATAAAGTCCATACCAATCTGTGACCAAGGCTGTTCGGGAACGGGCAGAGGATGAAGGAGGCCAGCAGGCTTCTGGCGAGGAGTCTTATCCCGAGCACAGACAGTACAGGCCCGCACAAAATCAACAACATCCGTCTCCAGAGTCAGCCACCAATAAAAACGAGAGATGAGTTGCAAGGATTTTTTGATGCCCGCATGGCCTGCGAGATGGGAGGAGTGTCCCCATTTGAGAATCCCGAGATGCTGGCGTGGAGAAACGAAGGTCTTCCCTGGAGGAGTTTGCCTGATGGAGGCTGGAGAAGTGGAGATCAGACAGTCCGGAGGAATGATGTGTTGCGGAGATACCTCTACTTCAGAGGCATCAGAAGAACGAGAGAGGGCATCGGCCCTAATGTTCTTGTCAGCAGGGCGAAAATGAATTTCAAAGTTAAAACGGGCAAAGAACAACGACCACCTGGCCTGGCGAGGGTTCAGTCGTTGGGCAGACTGGAGATAGGAGAGATTCTTGTGATCAGTGTATATGATAACTGGAAATTTTGATCCCTCCAGCAGATGCCTCCATTCCTCAAGCGCCAATTTAATGGCCAGTAGTTCTCGATCCCCGATGGATTAATTTCTCTCCGCTGGAGAGAAGGTCCTAGAAAAAAACCCACAAGTAACAGCATGCCCGGAAGAATTTTTTTGTAGAAGGACAGCTCCAGCTCCCACTGAGGAGGCATCTACCTCCAATAGGAAGGGTTTAGATGGGTCAGGTCTGGAGAGCACGGGAGCAGAAGAAAAGGCAGACTTGAGATGTTTAAATGCGTCTTCCGCTTGTGGAGACCAGGACTTGGGATTGGCATTTTTCTTGGTTAAAGCCACGATAGGAGCCACAATAGTGGAAAAGTGTGGAATAAATTGTCTGTAATAATTGGCAAACCCCAAAAAACATTGGATAGCACGGAGTCCGGAGGGGCGTGGCCAATCTAAGACGGCAGAAAGTTTATCTGGGTCCATTTGTAGTCCCTGGCCAGAGACCAAGTATCCTAGGAAAGGAAGAGATTGACATTCAAAGAGACATTTCTCCATTTTGGCACAAAGTTGATTGTCCCGAAGTCTCTGAAGAACCATGCGGACATGCTGGCGGTGTTCTTCTAAGTTGGCAGAAAAAATCAGAATATCGTCCAGATAAACCACAACACAGGAATATAAGAGATCACGAAAAATTTCATTAACAAAGTCTTGGAAGACGGCAGGGGCGTTGCACAGGCCAAAGGGCATGACCAGATACTCAAAGTGTCCATCTCTGGTGTTAAATGCGGTCTTCCATTCGTCCCCCTCCCTGATGCGGATGAGATTATAAGCCCCCCTTAAGTCCAGTTTGGTAAAGATGTGGGCACCTTGTAGGCGATCAAAGAGTTCCGAGATAAGAGGTAGGGGGTAGCGTTTTTTTACCGTGATTTTATTAAGTCCGCGGTAGTCAATGCAAGGGCGTAGGGAGCCATCTTTTTTGGACACAAAAAAAAATCCAGCTCCGGCAGGAGAGGAGGATTTGCGGATAAAGCCCTTTTTTAAATTTTCCTGGATGTACTCTGACATGGCAAGAGTCTCTGGAGCAGACAGAGGATAGATTCTGCCCCGGGGTGGAGTAGTACCCGGGAGGAGGTCAATAGGACAGTCATAAGGCCTGTGAGGGGGTAAAATCTCAGCTTGCTTCTTGCAAAAGACGTCAGCATAGTCCATATAAGCCTTAGGAAGACCGGATACAGGGGGAACCACAGGGTCACGGCAGGGAGTACTGGGAACCGGTTTAAGACAGTCCTTGAGACAAGAAGTACCCCAGTTCTTGATTTCTCCTGTGGACCAATCAAGGGTTGGGGAATGGCGTTGAAGCCACGGTAATCCAAGAAGAATTTCAGAAGTGCAGTTGGAGAGGACCAAAAATTCAATTTTTTCGTGATGAGGTCCGATGCACATTAGGAGAGGTTCCGTGCGGTAACGCACGGTACAGTCCAATCTTTCATTGTTAACAGAATTGATGTAGAGGGGTCTGGCGAGACTGGTCACCGGGATGTTGAACCTGTTGATGAGAGAGGCCAAAATAAAATTTCCTGCAGATCCGGAATCCAGGAAGGCCATAGCAGAGAAGGAGAAGGTAGAGGAAGATATCCGCACAGGCACAGTAAGGCGTGGAGAAGCAGAGTTGACATCAAAAACTGTCTCACCTTTGTGCGGAATCAGCGGACGTCTTTCCAGGCGGGGAGGACAGATAGGACAATCCTTCAGGAAGTGTTCGGTACCGGCACAGTACAGGCACAGATTCTCCATGCGGCGTCGTATCCTCTCTTGAGGTGTCAAGCGAGACCGGTCAACTTGCATAGCCTCCACGGCGGGAGGCACAGGAACGGATTGCAGAGGACCAGAGGAGAGAGGAGCCGGGGAGAGAAACCGCCTCGTGCGAACAAAGTCCATATCCTGGCGGAGCTCCTGACGCCTTTCGGAAAAACGCATGTCAATGCGGGTGGCCAGATGAATAAGTTCATGCAGGTTAGCAGGAATTTCTCGTGCGGCCAGCACATCTTTGATGTTGCTGGATAGGCCTTTTTTAAAGGTCGCGCAGAGGGCCTCATTATTCCAGGATAATTCGGAGGCAAGAGTACGGAATTGGATGGCGTACTCGCCAACGGAAGTATTACCCTGGACCAGGTTCAGCAGGGCAGTCTCAGCAGAAGAGGCTCGGGCAGGTTCCTCAAAGACAGTTCGAATCTCCGTGAAGAAGGAGTGTACAGAGGCAGTGACAGGGTCATTGCGGTCCCAGAGCGGTGTGGCCCATGACAGAGCTTTCCCAGACAGAAGGCTGACTACGAAAGCCACCTTAGACCTTTCAATAGAAAAATGGTCCGACATCATCTCCAAGTGCAGGGAACATTGTGAAAGAAAGCCACGGCAAAACCCCATCAAATTTATCCGGCAAGGATAATCGTAGGCCGGAAGTGGCCACTCGCTGCGGAGGAGGTGCAGGAGCTGGCGAAGGAGATTGTTGCTGGAGTTGTGGTAATAGCTGCTGTAGCTGGAGGTGGATCCTCTGTGCCAGAGAGGGATTGGCGTGGACCGTGTTGGTGGACCGGTTCTAAGTTGCTACTGGTATTCACCAGAGCCCGCCGCAAAGCGGGATGGTCTTGCAGCGGCGGTAGCAACCAGGTCGTATCCACCAGCAACGGCTCAACCTCTCTGACTGCTGAAGATAGGCGCGGTACAAGGGAGTAGACAAGAGCAAGGTCGGACGTAGCAGAAGGTCAGGGCAGGCAGCAAGGATCGTAGTCAGGGGCAACGGCAGGAGGTCTGGAACACAGGCTAGGAACACACAAGGAAACGCTTTCACTGGCACAATGGCAACAAGATCCGGCGAGGGAGTGCAGGGGAAGTGATGTATAAATAGGGAGTGCACAGGTGAACACACTAATTAAGCCTGCTGCGCCAATCAGTGGCACAGTGGCCCTTTAAATTGTAGAGACCCGGCGCGCGCGCGCCCTAAGGAGCGGGGCCGTGCGCGCCGGGACAAGACCGACGGGGAGCGAGTCAGGTACGGGAGCCGGGATGCGCATCGCGAGCGGGCGCCTCCCGCATCGCGAATCGCATCCCGGCTGAGAGAGACATTGCAGCGCACCCGGTCAGCAGGTCTGACCGGGGCGCTGCAAATGCGAGGAAGTTGCGAGCGCTCCGGGGAGGAGCGGGGACCCGGAGCGCTCGGCGTAACAATATGTTTAAAATTGTCATCTTCTGACCCCTATAACTTTTTTATTTTTCCGTGTATGGGGCGGTATGAGGGCTCATTTTTTGCGCCGTGATCTGAAGTTTTTAACGGTACAATTTTTGCATTGATAGGACTTATTGATATAAAAAGTGACCAAAAATGCACTATTTTGGACTTTGGAATTTTTTTTGCGCGCACGCCATTGACTGAGCGGTTTAATTAATGATATATTTTTATAATTCGGACATTTACGCACGCGGTGATACCATATATGTTTATTTTTATTTACACTGTGTTTTTTTTTTTTTATTGGAAAAGGGGGGTGATTCAAACTTTTAATAGGGGAGGAGTTAAATGATCTTTATTCACTTTTTTTTTCACTTTTTTTTTGCAGTGTTATAGCTTCCATCTTCATCATTGATCACTGGTTTCTCATAAGAAACCAGTGATCGACGATTCTGCCGCATGACTGCTCATGCCTGGATCTCAGGCACTGAGCAGTCATTCGGCGATCGGACAGCAAGGAGGCAGGTAGGGGCCCTCCCGCTGTCCTATAAGCTGTTTGGGATGCCGCGATTTCGCCGCGGCTATCCCGAACAGCCCGACTGAGCTAGCCGGCAACTTTCGCTTTTAGCCGCGCGGCTCAGCTCTGAACGCGTGGCTAAAGGGTTAATAGCGCGCGGCGCCGCGATCGGCACTGCGCGCTATTAGAGGCGGGTCCCGGCTTCACTATGACGGCGGGCCCGCCATGATATGACGCGGGGTTACTGTGTAACCCCGCGTTATATCAGGAGAGCAGGACCAAGGATGTATCGGTACGTCCTTGGTGGTTAAGGGTTAAAGTGTGCCTAACTTATAAACAAATTTAGACATTTTGTTTGCTCCAGAGCTTCTTTAACCCCTTAACGACACAGGATGTAAATGTACATCCTGGTGTCCTGGTACTTAAAGGGGTAGTTCAGTTAAGTAAAATATCATTTATTTAATTCCCTCATGTAATGATAAATATAACTTCCTAAGCAAGTAATTTAAAGTAATGCGCCATTGCAGAGCTATAGGAAGCACAAAATGTGCGATATGCAGGAAAATGAGCCATCCTGCGTCCACTCTGTTTTGGCTATCTTCCCCTAACTGGCCCCCACCCTTGGAGACAGAGTCATCTGACTTTTATGCTGTCTCTGAGTCCATGTAAGCCATGCCCCCAGAAGCAACTGCACAGAAGAAAGATCTGATAACTCTAAGGAAGTGAGGGGGGTTATAGATGGGCTTTGACTTTTTGGGAATGCTGGGAGTTGTAGTTTTGCAACAGATGGAGGCACCCATTTTTTGAATCATTGCTATATAGTACAGAAGATGGAAGCAGGATGGGAATGGTTGCTTAGTAACGCTCTGAGGGTTGGGGCCAAGGGACTGGAAAGAAAATGGCAGTTAGGAGGAAGTGAGCACAGAGCAGCAGCAAAGGATGCTGGGACCTGTAGTTTAAAGACAGCATGTGGGGAACAAAACAAGTAGGAGGGCAGAAAGGTGTATTAGAGCCATGTAGAGGAGATTTAATAGGTCACAGTAGAATAATAGATTCAAGGTTAATGTCCTAAGCTGATCTGAGTTTTTTTTTATTTTTTATTCCGTTCATTGGATGACTCGAGCACCAGAGCGGTTCTCGCTTTATGCGTGGTAGGTCCCTGCTGCTATTACCAGCTAAGGACCCACCGGAATTGGCAGACATCAGCAATCGCGCTGATGTCTGCCATTATCACCTCAGATTCTGTGATCATCCACCAAGATGGCGGACGGAAGTCCCCTCACCTGCTGCCGTCATCCCAGGGTCTTCTTCTCTGGTCTGCCTTCTTGGCACCACACATAGTTGTAAGATTTACTTCTGGTTTGTATCTCAGGATCTGTCAGTATAATTTTTGCAATTTGTCTACCACTGCAGCACTTTCTTAGTGAGCAGTATAATACATTTTATATACTTATTGGTGGTTTATTTTTACCTTAGTCACTGTTTGGACTCCGTTTGTGTATCCTGAGTTCCTATGTTCGTGTGACCTTCTCCATATGTTCTGTCCTGTATGTGTTCTGGTGTCTATAGATTTTAATATGGAATTTAATGCTATTGTTTATAGGTATATTTTGTTTGAATTCAGTTGCATGTATGCATTCCTTTACATAAAGTTAATACACTTGTAGTGTACACATCTACCTACCATAATTGGTAGTGTTTCTTTTTGGTGACTACAAATTAAAACATGTCACAAGACAAGCCAGAAGTTGTGATCAGATGGGGTCTAGCTGCTGAGACCCCCACCATCACTACAAAATATGGAAAAAAACATTTGCCTTAGCACTGTGCCCCTTCATTTCTGCTTGGCTTTTCTTGAAAAAGAGAGCGCACAGAATTTTGATTTCTGAGGAAAGTGCTAAGGTGATCGCTTTTGTTCCTTTGTTCAAGTAATATGGGTTTCTCAGCAGCCTGACCCCCACTATAACAACTTCTGAAAATTAAGGTATACTTTATCCTCTTAATGACACAAGACATTTTTATTTGTAGGTTATTTTTTTTTACCTGTTCTACTTCTAAGAGACAGAATGCTTTTATGTTTTCATTTACAGATGCCATATGGAAGCTTGTTTTTTGTGGGGCCAATTGTAGTTTGTAATGACAGCCTTGACTTCATGTTACCATAAAATATACTTCAAAACAGAATTTTGCTGTAAAATTCACATGTTATCTATATTCCTGTGGCTGGTATGATTACAACAATAACCAGTGTGTATAGTTCTCATCATGTTTTACAGCAGATCCAATTTTTTTTACTACCAGATCAGATTTTTTACGTGTAGGCCCTTCGTCATGCAGTGTCACACACATTATATTTTAATAGTTTGGACATTTCCACATCTGACAAATATATTTATGTATTTTTTTGTTTACATTTTCTCATTAGAAAAAGGATGATTTGAAATTTTTTATTATGGATGGGATTTTTCATTTTTTTTTTTTAAACATCTTTTGACTTTTTTTTGTTTTAACCTTTTTAAATTCCCTTAGGAACTGAATCCCCCATTGATGTTCTACATAGTAAAAGTAGGCCCATTACATATTTTGTTAAAAACATTTTTATGCAAATCTGGGTAATCGTATTGACCCACAGAATAGAGGAGATTTATCGAAACCTATGTAGAGAAAAGGTGGTATCGGATTGCTTATATTATAGTTTGGACCACTGCTTTGCTTAGGTTGTTAGGGATACTAATGTAATAGCTCTTGTGGGCTTGTTTACTGCTGGCTGGGATTTGTAGTGCACCAACTTGATACAGTACTGCAGGTGACAGGAGATCACTGTCTGAGGTCAGCCCACTGATTAATGCTTTGTTTAAGGAGAAGTCTCAAAACGTATCCCCTTTCCGCACCCTCTATACCACGGGGGGGCAGATTACTTGGACCCCCCACAATCTCCTGTATGGAGCTCCAGCTCTCCCCCAGAGCAGCGCATCATGACCCCTGCACGAAGAGGGACCCCCCACGCACCCTCCATATAGAACATGGGATGCCATGTGTTCCACATTCCTTCTGCTAGTATAACTGCCTTTGCCAGACTCACCTTGAGCATGGCAATGTTCAAAAGTTCTTTGAGCTGCTGTCACCCCAAAGTTCTAAGTGAGATCAGTTTTGCTGGCTTGGCTCGCTCATATTCTTATATTCTTACTGTTTTACTTTGTGCAGTGGAATCCTATTGAAATGTCCATGTGGAATATTCCAGCTGAATTCCGTACAGACATTCCGCCATGTGAAGAAATCCATAGGAGGAGAGAAATAAACATAAAAGCAATACCGGATACGGGCACTAATTGTGCCGATAGACCCCATTGTCAGTGATCAGTTGGATCTTGATGTCCTTCATTTTACTGGACATAATGGAACTGTACATTATGATATTTTCTGCTGGATTTTTTTTATAAAATCTTAAACAAAACAGATGCGAACAAAGCCAACATTGGTACTGAGACGTATATGTGCAGAATAATCCGCTTTACAGATGTAAAGATAAGCTAAAAGTCTATAAGAAAAAATGTAACATATTTGGCATAAAAAAAAAGAAGGAAAATGTAATTTGACATTGCTGACAGTAGATGGCATTGTCTAACCTTATCTTGTTTGTACACGCACATTACTTTTCTACAAGAAATCAAAAGTAGAATCTTAGTGGCATTTTGAGATGTCTTCTTGATTCTGCCTAGCAGATGTGTACTCACGCCTGTAATTTTATAAAGACATGTTCTGGCTGTGCACAGAAAGCACATTTTTTGGGTAAATTTGCTCAAACCTCTTGGAATCTTTTTTAAATAACATTTTTAAAGGAGCTGAGTGAGGTGGTTGTTGTTAAACCACTAAGACCCTTGCGATCTTCACAAACGAGCCTGGCCCTCAGTGGTAGCCCATGCTGTAGATTAAACACACCTTATTAATTTGTATGGGAGTGGCAGGGATGCACGATTGCTGTACTCGTGTATCTCTGGTGCTCTCTAACAACCCCTTCAAAGGCTGTTTCAGCCATTCCACACAAAATACTGTAAAATAGTCACTAGTCCAGACGTAGAAAAAACACTGAATAAATAAAAATATTGATAAAAAATTCTTCCATTATAAATTTATTTTTTAGAAAAAAAACATATATAGTCATATTTATTGTCGTTGCATCCTTAACAATCTAACCTATAAAACTGGGGACGCACAAACACAATTTTTTTTTTTAACAAAATGTATTTGTGGTGTATAAATTAGGTATCACCATAATTGTACCGACCTGTATAATAAAGTTAACATTCTATTTAAACTGCAAGAAAAATTGTGTTAATTTTAAATAAATAGAAAAACTATAGCAGAATAGATTTTTTTGTCTTACCTAATAAAAAATTTGTTTAAAGCGATCAGTGTCTCATTTACCACAGAATGGGGCACCCCAAGACCTCTGCAACCTGATATGATGTGTACAAAATATCCTAAATTTATGGAAGCATCAAAATTAACTAGGAGCTCTAGGGCCTGTGTTTGAGTCTAGTAGTTTGCAAAGGTCATTTTGGGTTCCTAACATATAAATTACTTCAAATTTATTTCAGAACTGAACTGGTCCATAAAGATTTTTTGACATTTTCTTGAAAATATGCTAAATTACTGCTTAATTTATAAGCTTTTTAACTTTCTAAAAAAGTTAAAGAATGTTTAATAAATTACCTGAACATAAAAATCAACCTATTGTAAATTTGAAATAAAAACTATTTTTTGTGGCAAGTCTATCTTTCATACTAGCAGATAATTTCAAATTTAGAAAAAAATTATTTTTTCTAATGTTGCATGACATTTTGAAGTTGTTCACATAAAACGCTGTATCAACTAAAGTACATCATTAAAATAAAGTGCAATGTGTTAGAAAAAAACTGTCTCAGAATCACTTGGATACGTAAATGCATCATGAAGTTATTACCACATAAAGATTTGAAAAATAGGGCTTCAGAGTTGAGGCAAAAAACTGGCTGCGATGGCAAGAGGTAAATGAATCTGGGCCACTGTGTTAAAACAGAAAAGCTGGAGAGTAGACTTAGGCTATATTTACACACAGTTTTTAGGACATTTTTTGTAGCCTTTCAAAAATCAGCTGTTTTTGTGAAAAACAAAAAAGTATTTTGATTTATAGCTGATTTTTTTTTACTGTTTCCCAGCAATTCTTACCCAAAAACTGGCAAAGAGCATGCTATTTAATAGACATTTGAATTATTGCATTTTTTTAAACATGTACTAATTGCCAGTTTTCCATAGACATTAATATAACATATTATTGGACTAAAAAAGTTTTTTTTCACTAAAGTTTGAACCGTAATAAACCGAAAAAAAAACTGCTTAATAATAATTGCCGTTTTTTGTTGCTTATAGCAAAAAACTGCTGAACATACAAGCATCAATAAAATATGCTTGTGCTTAGTGTTAGAGTTATTTAACTTAGAGAAAAGAAGACTGAGGAAACCTAATAAGTACCGTATATACTCGAGTATAAGCCGACCCGAGTATAAGCCGAGGCCCCTAATTTCAACCCAAAATCCCAGGAAAAGTTATTGACTCGAGTATAAGCCTAGGGTGGGAAATACATCATCCCCCCTGTCATCATCCAGACCCATCATTAACATCCTCATCATCATCACCGCCTGTCATCATCCAGACCCTCATCATCATCACCTGTCATCATCCCCTTGTCATCATCCCACACCCCCCCCTTCATCATCCCCTTGTCATCATCCTCACCCCCTTCATCATCCCCTTGTAATCATCCCACACCCCCCCTTCATCATCCCCTTGTCA
Source organism: Hyla sarda (assembly GCF_029499605.1). Taxonomy (NCBI): domain Eukaryota; kingdom Metazoa; phylum Chordata; class Amphibia; order Anura; family Hylidae; genus Hyla; species Hyla sarda. The sequence continues at coordinate 398,606,088 of NC_079189.1, forward strand.
TCATCCCACACCCCCCCTTCATCATCCCCTTGTCATCATCCCCACCCCCCTTCATCATCCCACACCCCCCCTTCATCATCCTATTGTCATCATCCCACACCCCCCCTTCATCATCCTCTTGTCATCATCCGCCCTCAGTGGTCTTCAACCTGCGGACCTCCAGAGGTTTCAAAACTACAACTCCCAGCAAGCCCGGGCAGCCATCGGCTGTCCGGGCTTGCTGGGAGTTGTAGTTTTGAAACCTCTGGAGGTCCGCAGGTTGAAGACCACTGCGGCCTTCGACATCATCCAGCCCCCTCTCACCCCCTTTAGTTCTGTACAGTACTCGCCTCCGCTCGGCGCTGGTCCGGTGCTGCAGGGCTGTCCGGAGAGGAGGTTGTCCGGTGGGATAGTGGTTCCGGGCTGCTATCTTCACTGGGGGCGCCTCTTCTCCGCGCTTCGGGCCCAGAATAGAGGCGTTGCCTTGACGATGACGCAGAAGTACGTTGGCAATGAACGTACCTCTGCGACGTTGTCAAGGCAACGTGACTATTCTGGGGCCGGGCCCGAAGCGCTTAGAAGAGGCCTCCCCGGTGAAGATAGCAGCCCGGAACCACTATCCCACCGGACGACCTCCTCTCCGGACAGTCCTGCAGCACCGGACCAGCGCCGAGCGGAGGTGAGTACTGTATAGAACTAAAGGGGGTGAGAGGGGGCTGGATGATGTCGAAGGCCGCAGTGGTCTTCAACCTTTTTTTTAAATCCAATTGTGCCAAAAAGTTAAACAGATATGTAAATTCAAGGATAAATTGTGTTTGTGTATCGGCGCACATAAAAGGAACACACATATGGGAACAAACTTACTAATGCAGTTGGTTTATTAGCATCTGGATGAGATAAGAAGATTTTGAGGAGTGGGCTGGTGTTGGTTTCGTTCACTAAGCAGAGAAATTAAAGGAACGGCTTTTAAGTAAATAATCCAGATACTGTATCGATGTCATAGGATTGTGTCGATTTTGTACTGTTAAATAGTGTAGCAGAAAGACTTACTTTTATCTTATTAGAGTTGAGCTATGATGCAGATAGATGCCGACCCCCCGTCTCAATGACCGTAATTGGCGGAAAACTTCTGTCTCACTCACTACATATATTTGTAAGATAAACGTGATTGATTGATTTGAGTATAATGCAATCTGCTTACATGTACACAGTAATAGTAAAGTGTAAATCTATATATGGTACCATGTAATAGGCACTATGAGTGGTTGAAGGTACCTGTGATCTGAAAGCTGGTTTGCATAGATTGATCCACGGAGCGTTGTTTGTCCTGAGTTGCGGTGAAGGATACCAGTGTGCCCGATACAATCCACGGAGCGTTGTTCGTCCAAAAGTATAGTGTGGGTACTGAAACACAGTCCTTCCAGGAGCCCCCAGAGGGACAGTATGACAGGCAGTCCAGGTGGACAGCGGGTGAAGGCGCCGGGAGATCTGCTCCGGCCGTGAGCGTCTCACCGGTACGACCACGCTGTGATAGTTTGCAAGGAGATCTGATTACTGAACGTGATGTCACGATTGCAGCTACAGCAAGGCGCAGGAGCCAAAGAATCATCTAACGCGTTTCGGTCAGTACGCTGACCTTCGTCAGAGATGGCCATCTCTGACGAAGGTCAGCGTACTGACCGAAACGCGTTAGATGATCTGGGAGAAAGCAGTAGAGCAGAGCATATATATGTAATATAGAGTGTCGGGGGCAGGTTAAAGCCATACAAAGCTGCACAAAGGGGGCGAGGGAGCGGTGCAGGTCAAATCCGCCAGACAGTGAAGAGTAGAAGTATTTAAGTTGGATGTATTCAAACAGGGCTTGACGAGATGTGGGCCAAGATTTTAAAATGAAGTCAAGGGGTTGGAGAGCACCTCCAGCTATGATGTGAGAGAAATGCAGCGGTGGGAGAGGGAGGAACCCAAGATCCCACCCACCGAGGACTGGCTCGGGGAAAAATCGGGATTATCTGAAATCGGAAGGAGGGGACCAGACCTATCTAACAGAGAACCAGTAGGGCTAGATGTATACAAGGAGGCCAGAGTGTGTCGTGTACAGAAAGAGAGAGATAATGTATCATGAATCGAAGGCGACCAACTACAAGGTAGCGTGGATATAGATCGAGGGCATAGGCTCTGCGCAAAACGAACCCTGAGTTTGTGGTCCATGTTATGAACCATGTACAAAACCCTTGCGTGGGCGCAGGCGAGATAGTAGAGTCGGCCATCAGGCAACCCAGCCCCACCCATAAGCTTGTGTCTGGACAGAAGGAATCTGCTAATCCTGTAGTAGGAGGAAATCCATACAAAGGTGCCAAAACACAGCTGAAGCTGCATCCAGAACCAAGCCAGAATATGGACCAGTAGAGTTTGGAGCAAGTATAATAAATGCAGCATTAGCATCATCTTAAGTATGTTGATCCTACCAAACCAAGAGAATTCCCTATGATCTCAGGAGGACAAGTCTGTTCGAAAACGGGCTAACAGGGGAGAGAAGTTGAGGTGGAATAAAGAAGCCAGGTCAGCCAGAATAATAGTACCTAAGTAAGAGATAACGCGAGATGGCCAAGAGAGTGGAAACGATGAACATAGAGAGTCCAGCATACACCCTGGCAGTGAAACACCCAACGTCTCAGATTTAGAGAAATTTGATTTTGAAATTGCACCAACGGCCAAAAACAGAGAGCCGTGCCATAAGTGCAGGCAAAGATACCAAGAGGTTGGAAAGATAGACCAACAGGTCATCAGCAAAGGCCGAACATTTATATTTGTGGCCGCCCACAACAAAGCCACCAATGTCAGGATCGGCTTGTATAGAGGCTAGAAGATGTTCCATCATCAGGATGTACAGGTGGAGGGAGATGGGGCAACCCTGCCTGGTGAATAGAGAAGGGAGCGGAAAGAGAACCATTCATTTTAAGGCGGGCCACCAGGAACTAATACAGTGCTAGAATCTTGTCAATAAATATCAGACCCAGTCCAATGAGCCAGAGAATTTGTACCAGGGAGGGATAGGACACATGATTGAAAGATTTTTCTGCGTCCAAGGAGAGGACCACTAAAGGGATCTCCTGAGTACAAGCATAGTGAATGATATGGGGAGTCTTTGGCGTATAAAGGGGGATATAGATTTGAAAGCAGACAGCATGAGAGGAGACAAAGAAGACTCCAAGACTTTATAAAATTTAGCCGTGTAGCCATTCTTGGCCTGGGCTCTTGCTCCTTGGAAGGTCCTTAATCACCCGGGATAGTTCTTCGACCAAGAAGGGAACCTCCTGCAGCTCCACTGAATCTTAAGAAAAGTATGAGAAACATATTCACATTTTTAAATAGATAAATTTAATGTATATGAAATCCGTTACCAGCGTCACTCACATTAACCAGCTAGTATAGGGTAATAGTGTGAATGATGCTGATTCAAACACTGTTTATCTTTTTTCCCACCTAGCCATGTTCCCAAGTTAGCCTCAAAATGTGCAGATCAAGTGCTTTGGTGCACTGAAGGCATTCCCAGCCACTTGCTGCACTCTTCTGTCTGCCCGATGCAATGCCCCTCTTCATAAATATTCATGGTCCTGAGTAAAGTTGAGCAAACTTTTCAAAAGCTCGGCTTGGCTGACTCATCGAACTTTGCTAAAAAGTTTGGTCCACGCTGAATAGGTACTCCAGCAGTGAACCAGCAATAATAATAGCCGTAAAACATGTAAATAATACTGCCTAAGAGCTAAATTCCTGTGTAACATTGCTGGGGTCATCTAGGAATGTATTTAAGTATTTTTTATGTATTTTAAGGCTAAGTTAATATCAAAGTTACAGCAACATGCGGTAACCCATGGTAACTAACAGCTTGTTTAAAAACACACTGCACACACAGTTTTGTATGCTTTTTAACACGAAAATAAAGCTGCATAAAGTATTTCTAGTTGTTTAAATGCACACAGAGGTATCGGAAGAAGCAATTCATTTTTCCAAGAACTACACAAATTCTCCCTCCCAAAAGCAAAGGTGATAGTGGACTAGTGATTGTTGTAGTCAGCATACAACAGCCTGTGGTGGACTGTTTGTAGTTGTAGAAGCCAATGGATGGGACAGCAGGTAGAGGTGGACTGGTGGAGGTCATTGTAGTAGCCAGCAGGCAGCAAGCAGTGGTGGACTGGTAGGAGTTGTGGTAGCCAGCCGACAGGACAGCAGGCAGTGGTAGAATGATGGGAGTTGTGGTAGCCAGTGGACAGGACAGCTGGCAGTGGTGGGTTGTGAGAGTTGTAGTAGTCCTCCTAGACGTTGTAGGTCTAGAAGGGCATATTTAAAAGCATAAAAACTGCTAAACCAAATGCAAACTTTCTTGCACATAGCTCCCTCATCGCTCAGACCGCCACAATTTTTCCAAAAATGTTTGATGACAAGATTTAGCACATGTGCCATAAAGGAAAAGTGTATAATGCCACCTTGACGCAGGGCAGCCACAATGTTTGTGTCATTATCGGCCACCATGTTTCCCAATCTCAGATTTTGACCAAAGAGCCAGTGTGACACTTTCTGCTGCAGACAGAGCGACAAATCCTTTACTGTGTGGCAGCAGCATAGATGTCCCCCAGATTAGGAGCATAGTTGTCCCCCAGATAAGGAGCATAGTTGTCCCCCAGATTAGGCAGCATAGATGTCACCCAGATTAGGCAGCCTAGATGTCCCCCAGGTTAGGAGCATAGTTGTCCCCCAGATTAGGAGCATAGTTGTCCCCCAGATTAGGCAGCATAGTTTTCCCCCAATGAGCGCGGGCCGGTCAGAGCCAATCAAAGGGCCGTATGTGGCAAGCGGGCCGTACAATGCCCAGGTCTGCCCCAGAGGGTTTCATAACCAACCATAATAGAGAAAATGTTGTTGTAGGAGCATGGTCAATCTACTCAGACCCATCTGTCATTGGTGGCTGGAAATCCTGGCTGATCCATCCCTGATTCATCTTGACAAACGTCAGTCTCTCCACATTTTTATTAGACAGACGAGTTCGCCTTGGGGTGACTATAGCCCTGGCAGCACTAAACACCCGCTCTGATGGCACACTACTGGCCGGGCAGGACAGCTTTTCCAGGGCAAACTCCCCTAGTTGCGGCCATAAATCGAGTTTGGCTGCCCAGAAGTCCAGCGGATCTTCAACGGTTGTTGGCAGAGTCATGTCGAGGTAAGCCACCACCTGCTGGTTCATGTCCGGCTCCATGTCCACCTGCTGCTGATGAGCAGCTTCACTATGCGGCTGAAGGAAGCTACCCATCAGCGACTGTAGACTCAGGCTGCTGCTGATTGAGCCGGTACTGCTCCTGCCACCCCTCCCCTCCCCAGCAGCCATGGCAGAGTAAGGGGAGTGCAGAGGGCCCCCCGAGTCAGACCTGCTAGTGGATAGTGTTGAGCGGCATAGGCCATATTCGAATTCGCGAATATTCGCGAATATATGGACGAATATTCGTCATATATTCGCGAATATTCGCATATTCGTCATACCCTCGTTTTATTTTCGCATATGCGAATATTTGCGTATACGAAAATTTACAGATGTGAAAATTAGCATATACAAAATTAGCATAAGGTAAAATTCGCATATACGAAAATTCGCATATGCTAATTTTCGCATATGCGAATGTTCGCTTGCCAGTCTCACACAGTAGTATTAGAGCCTTCTTTACACCACACAAGCTGGAAGCAGAGAGGGATGATCACTGTGATGTGTACTGTGAAAAAAAAAAAAAAAAAAAAACGAATATTCGTAATTACGAATATATAGCGCTATATTCGCGAAATTCGCGAATTCGCGAATATGCGATATTCGCGAATAATATTCGAATTGCGAATATTCGCGAGCAACACTACTAGTGGATGGACCATGTGGCCGATAGGCATTGGCCAACCGACTACGTAGAAGCTCCCTGTAGTAGGTCAGTTTGTCCTCCCTCTCAGTGGGTGTAAAAAAGGCTCCCATTCTGGGCCAGAAGCGAGGATCTAATAAGGTGGAGATCCAGAAGTCATCGCGCTGACGAATTTTGACAATTCGGGGGTCACTACGCAAGCAACTCAGCATGCATCGTCCCATTTGTGACAGTGACTCGCTGGGACTACCTGCCTCCATCTCCACTGCATACTGCCACGGTGTGTCTGGGTCCTCTGTCTCGCCTCCCTTGTAATAACCCTCCAGCTCCTCTGGCTGCTCCTGCTCCTCCTCTCCTGTCCAATGACCAGAAACACCGGCCATCTCATCCACCGTAAACTGTGCTCCGCTCTGCCCCTCATCATCCTCCGCCAGTTCATCCCCCACAGGACTCATTTAGCCTTCTGATGTAGGCGCAACGTCTCCATTGCCGTGACCAGCCATGTTTTCAATCATTTTTTGGAGTAAATGTAGGAGTGGAATTAAGTCGTTAATGGTGTAATTCGAGCGACTAACAAAAAATGTGGCTTCCTCAAAGGGCCTCAGCAAACGGCAGGTGTCACGTATGAGCTGCCACTCATTCACATTGAAGTTACACAGGGGAATACTCCTATCTGCTTGTATCATCAAAAAATCTGTGATGGCTTTTCTTTGTTCATATAGACTGTCCAACATATGCAGGGTGGAATTCCAACGTGTGGCAACATCACAAATTAGACTATGTTGTGGGATACCGTTCTGACGCTGCAGCTCAAGCAAAGTGTGCTTGGCGGTGTACGAGTGGCTGAAGTGCATGCACAGTTTCCTTTCCATTGTCAGGACATCTTGCAAATGGAGTGAAGACTTGATGAACTTCTTGACAACCAGATTCAACACGTGTGCCATGCAGGGCGAATGGTTCACACTTCCTTGTCGCAGCGCGGCCACAATGTTCTTCCCATTGTCGGTCACCATGGTTCCCAATTCCAGATTGCGTGGAGTAACTTCAGCAGTTCCTCCCCTGTGTGACTTTGTTCGCCAAGGCAAACCATGTGAAGGACGGCTTGACACCGCTGTGCCCTACACACGTGGTACGATGAAGGGCCACCGAGATTTGGATGTGCAGTGGAGGCCGAGGACACGGGGGAGGAGGAGGCGCACACTGTAAAAGGACCAACTGCCTGGGAGCGAGAGCGTGGAGGAGGAAGCGGTGTGACCTGTCCAAGTTGCTGTTGTGGCTGTGCAGGAACAACATTTACCCAGTGGGCCGTAAAAGACATGTATTGTCCCTGCCCGTAGTTACAGCTCCACACGTCGGTGCTGCCGTGCACTTTTGAACACACTGACAGGCTCAAGGACTGGCCCACCTTCTCTTGTACAAACGTATGCAGGGCTGGTACTGCCTTCTTCGCAAAGAAATGACGGCTTGGGACTCTCCACCTCGGCTCGGCACAAGCCATCATTCCCTGAAAGCTGCAGAGTCCACCAGTTGGAAAGGGAGGGACTGCAACACCAGCAACTTGGACAGGAGCACATTCAACTTCTGCGCCGTTGGATGAGTGGGCGCATACTGTTGTCTCTTGGACATGGCTTCGCCGATCGATTGTTGGCGGAATGGCTGACTACGAGCGGAAGAAGCAGGAGCGCAAGAAGGAGGGTTTGACACAATGCTCCCTTCGGCTGAGATGGTGTAGCCTTGGCTGAATTTCCACTACTGCCACCACCACGCTGTTTGCCAACCATGCTACCGCCTTGCTGCCTCATAGACAAAGAGTAAATCTCTTCTCCTGATGATGATGATGAAGCCCCGGCTTCTGCATCCGGCTCCCAATTGTGATCGGCTTCATCATCATCAAAAGATGTGTGCATGTCACTGATGTCCTCCTCGTGTTCCACAACAGTGTCTGCCTCAGGACCCTGAACAATTGAAACACTGCCTCCCACGTCACTCTCTGTATCACTACTTGCCCGCCTTGCGGAGCAAGCGACGCATGTCTCCTCACATTCTTGGCTGCCCATTAGCTGCTGACTGTCCTCTATTACATCGTCCTCACTAAATAGTGGAGCTGAACCCAAAGCATGAGATACTTCTTTGGGAGAGGGAACAGCATAGGACAAAAGCAATGTGATTACTTGGTCTGCTCCCGGGCCATGCCAACTGAGGGTTGTGTCTGAGGAACCCACCGACTCTTGACTGGGGTTGTCAGATGTCGCTTGTGATGATGGGGATGAGTGTGCAAACCAATTGACGAGGAGAGATGGGTCGACGACACGACCGCTGGGTTTTAACGGGAGCTCAGGCCTATTGCTGCGACTCCTGCTGCCACTCGCCCCAAGTCTGCTGCCAACTCTGCCTGACGTATGTAGGCCTCTGCCCCTTCTCTGTGCACGTCCTGGCACTTCCCTGCCTGACATACTTAGTGTGTTTATGAGGGTATAGAACAGCAGCAGGCGATTACTTACGGCTGTCCTTTCAAAGTATATAGGCCCTAGACAGAATAACAGTTACTAAATAGTACACTCCTTTGTTGTATGTATGCCCTTTGCAATGATGAGTGTACTGGTATGCGTGTTTCTACACAGAAAAAACACTTTTTTTTTAAAATATACCAGCAGGTGTATACTAATTAGTGGAATAGCACTAAATTTAGCACAGAGACAGAATAACAGGTAGTAAATAGTACACTACTTGGTTCTATGTATGCCCTTTGCAATGATGTGCGCACTGTTAAGCATATTTATAAGCAGGAAAAAACTCTTTTTTTTGTTGTATACACCAGCCGGTGTATATTAATGTGTGGAATAGCACTGAATTTAGCACCGAGACAGAAATACAGGTACTAAATAGTACACTGCTTGGTTGTATGTATGCCCTTTGCAATGATGAGCGCACTGTTAAGCGTATTTGTACGCAGGAAAAACTTTTTTTTCTTTAATACACCGGCAGGTGCATTACATGTGGTATAACACTGAATTTAGCACAGAGACAGAAAAAAATGGTAGTATATGGTACGCTATTTGCTTGTATGTAGGCCCTTTGCAATCATAAGGCCACTGAAAAAGCGTATTTGTACGCAGAAAAAACTTTTTTTTCTTTAATACACCGGTAGGTGTATAACGTGTGGTATAACACTTAGTTTAGCACAGAGACAGAAAAAAAGGTAGTGTATGGTACGCTATTTGCTTGTATGTAGGCCCTTTGCAATGATAAGGCCACTGTTAAGCGTATTTTTACTCAGGAAAACCTTTTTTTTCTTTAATACACCGGCAGGTGTATAACGTGTGGTATAACACTTAACTTAGCACAGAGACAGAAAAAAAGGTAGTATATGGTGCGCTATTTGCTTTTATTTAGACCCTTTGCAATGATAAGGCCACTATTAAGTGGCCTTATTTCTTTAATACACCGGCAGGTGTATAACGTGTGGTATAACACTGAATTTAGCACAGAGGCAGAAAAAAAGGTAGTATATGGTACACTATTTGCTTGTATGCAGGCCCTTTGCAATGATAAGGCCACTGAAAAAGCTTTTTTTTCTTTAATACATCGGCAGGTGTATAACGTGTGGTATAACACTTAATTTAGCACAGAGACAGAATAAAAGGTAGTATATGGTAAGCTATTTGCTTGTATTTAGGCCCTTTGCAATGATAAGGCCACTGTTAAGCGTATTTGTACGCAGGAAAAAACAACGCCATAGTTTCAGCATCTCTCCACAGCCAGACAGCTTCCAGCACAGCATAGCGCTGCCCTGTAAACTGTCCCTGTATAGATCAGGACTTCAGCTGTGCTCGCGGCTACAGAGCGGGGAGCACAGCTGATGCTGAGCAGTAGATATACGTCAGCCCCTTGCTGAGTGCCATGCGCCAGCGCAGCAAGGAAAGGGTTAACCAGCATTTCAGATCACTGCTGGTTAACCCTTTGGTTCTATACAGTATATGTAGCCATTTACAGGCTGCATATACTGTATACAGAATCTGTCCACTTAACCCATCCTTCTGCTCCGGCTGGTCTGTGTAGTTCCCTCCCTAATTATGTAATTAGGGGTGGAGCTACAGCCGGGAGCCAGAGATGATGAGTGTTAGGCTTTGTTCACATTGTACGTTTTATAATGTGAACAGACCCTTCTGGCAATGTCTTCCCAAACAGGGAGACTCCAGCTGTTGCTAAACTACAACTCCCACGAAAGGCTGTCAGGGCACGCTGGGATTTGTAGTTTTGAAACAATTGGAGGCTCCCTATTTGGGAAGACAATGCATTATGCATGTACTAACCCAGTTTTCGTTTTTTTTTTTTTTTTTCTTCTCGTTTCAGATCCGTGTATCCTGTGGAATATGGGGATGATCTGCATTTTTTTTCTGTTAATAAAATGGCTAACGAGGGCTGTGGGGGAGTGTAGATGTCTGTATATAGTGTATAGCCATCAAAGGGGCTATAGGAGCAGGGAGTCCTGTCAGTATAGTGACATGATTCCCGGCTCCTGTATAGTATACACGGGTACACTATGCCCCATGTATACTATATGGGAGGTCAGTAGTGATGCTATACATCATTCCTCATCTCCTTACACTCTGTGGACCGGGCGCTCAGCATCTGACCCACACAGTGGTACCAGAAGTCAGTGAGAAAACTGCCACTGGGGACAAATTTGGCTGTTTCCATATTTCAGGAAAAACGCCAGAAAAACTGCCAAAACGCAGGAAAAAGCTGTCGCAATTTTTCTAGTGTTTTTGCTGCTGTGAAAAAAAAACCTCAGTGGAATCCTAGCCTTTTACATACTTTTTTGGGCTATTGGTGAATAACAGGGTTTTGTCAGAGTTTGGCAAACTGGATAAACTGAACTTTCAGAAGTTTGCTCATATGTAGTCTTTACCATGTGGGTTAAAGGGTACCTCTCATCAAATAAACTTTTGATATATTTTAGATTAATGAATGTTGAATAACTTTCCAATAGCATGTTAATGAAAAATATGCTTCTTTCTATTGTATTTTTCCCGATTAGTCCTGTCAGCAAGCATTTCTGACTCATGCTGGAGTCCTAAACACTCAGAGCTGCCAGCCTGCTTTGTTCACAGCCAAACAGGCTGTGAACAAAGCAGGCTGGCAGCTCTGAGTGTTCTCCTTTGTGAACAAAGCAGACTGGCAGCTCGTAGCGTTTAGGACTCCAGCATGAGTCTGAAACGCTTGCTGCCAGGACTGGTAGGGAGACCCCTAGTGGTCATTTCTTCAAAGTGGAAAATTAAATAGAAAGAAGCATATTTTTTAATAACATGCAATTGTAAAGTTATTCTGCATACATTAATCTATAATATATCAAAAGTTTTTTTGATGAGAGGTACCCTTTAATGAATGTGATAATTTAATAGTATGGGCTATTACAGACACAGAGACACTAATTATGTATATTCTTTTTATTCTTTTTCTTTATCTTTTGGCATTAAAATAATAGTTTTTTTTATTTTACATTTTAAAACATCCTAAAACTTTTATCTTTATTTTTTTCCCATTTGGGGACTTGAACTTCTTCTAAAAGTGCCTAATAGGGGAATATAGATTGCAGACTGTGGGGATTTCATTAGGCAACCTAACAGCATCCTGTGATTTAAAGGGGTATTCCAGGAAAAAACTTTTTTATATATATATCAACTGGCTCCAGAAAGTTAAACAGATTTGTAAATTACTTCTATTAAAACATCTTAATCCTTCAAGTACTTATGAGCTTCTGAAGTTAAGGTCGTTCTTTTCTCTCTAAGTGCTCTCTGATGACACCTGTCTAGGGAACCGCCCAGTTTAGAAGCAAATCCCCATAGCAAATCTCTTCTAAACTGGGCGGTTCCCGAGACACGTGTCATCAGAGAGCACTTAGACAGAAAAGAACAACCTTAACTTCAGAAGCTCATAAGTACTGAAAGGATTAAGATTTTTTAATAGAAGTAATTTACAAATCTGTTTAACTTTCTGGAGCCAGTTGATATAGAATAAAAAGGTTTTTCCTGGATAACCCCTTTAAGTGTGGGGTGCTAATAGGGATAATATTTCCTCTGTCAAATTGTTTAGATGCTGCTGTCCCTTTGTGCAAAAAAACCTACCTTGCCATTATGTAAATGTATGTTATGGAGATTGAATGCGTTAATCAGTTAATGTACATGTCCTCAGTTCATCTGTTACACTGTGGGTATCTAGCACAATAATATTTCCCAGATTCTTCAGGTTTCACTCCAGTGAGTTTGAAATAAACTTCTCCTTTATTTGTGTCTCTTGAGAGAGTTATTCGTCCCTGGAGAGACTGAGCATAATATATGTCATTATTATAACATATCATTCCTAACCACTCCAGGCCTTTTCCTGCAGGTTGTCTGATCCATACTACACAATACATGTTAGTGCTGTCAGTCAGGGAGGCTCCAGTCACTTTACAGGTCATGTCCAGAGTCTCTGATGGTCTCACAATCCCAGGACCAGACTCCACCATAGAGATCTGTGAAGTGACACCTGAATGAAAAAAAATAATGATTAATTCTTAAAATTTCCAAAAGCTATTTATTACACTGACATCAATATTTTCCTAAAATGAGACTCACATTGTAGAGACAGTACAGCACTGAGTAACCCCAAGAGAGTCTTCATGTTAAGTCTAAAGATTTGTGGAGAAATGATGTTACCTGGAGTTTGTTCTCTATTTACATTGTATAAATTTACATATTTTGTTCAGGCAAATTTTAGAAAACCACTGACAATTTATTGTCCTGTATGTTACCGGTCCCACACAGGGGGAAGGGATGGTCTGCTGCTACTCCCCTCCTTCACTCAATCTTGGCAGCCAAAACTAAAGGGAGCTAAACATTTACAAAGAAGACACTTATTATCATAGAGACCTGGTAATAACTGGCATTTAAAAAAAATTTCTGGGACCTTTAAGAGCCAATGTCTGAAGAGAAATGATAGGGTAGTGTCTATGTGGCTATGAATTTTATGTGCCTTATATTTAAAGGGGTTCTCCAATGCCTTAACCTACTTGTGGCAGTTAGATAGTTCTGTGGCTATATGTTATTATGGCTTTTTTTTCCCGGTTGCTCACGGTACTGTATGTGGTGTTTTTCTTACCTTGGTTCCAGACCCGGAAGCTGGTTTCTTCATTGCTTCCTGCCTTGCCTCGACCACTTTTTTTCTCTTCCACCGCCATCTTTCCATCGGGACGTCACCGTGGAGGGTGGTGTGTGGGAGGCCGGCCTGCCCCTCGCTCCGTACATGCCCGCCTCCCGCGTGACTGAATCCTCTGGCGTCATCAGCGCGCACCTCCTCACTTTCAGCTTATTCTAAGCTGAATGCGGATTGGGCTGCTTTCGGCGAATCAGATCCCGTGATGGGCGCATGAGCAGTTCGTCCTCGCTCAGGAGGGTCATCTGCGCATGTGCCATTGTGATGTCCCGAGGCTGACATCACAATGGCACATGTGCAGATGACCCTCCTGAGCGAGGACAAACTGCGCATGCGCCCATCAAGGGATCTGATTCGCCGAAAGCAGCCCAATCCGCATTCAGCT